>NC_138774.1:132514573-132924573 GCF_965119305.1 Pelophylax lessonae
TCTCCAATCCTCCAAATGTTGACATCATTAATTTTGTTCATGTTTGAAAAAGACATATAATATATATATATATATATACATATAATATATATATATATATATACATATAATATATATATATATATATACATATAATATATATATATATATATACATATAATATATATATATATATATACATATAATATATATATATATATACATATAATATATATATATATATACATATAATATATATATATATATACATATAATATATATATATATATACATATAATATATATATATATATACATATAATATATATATATATATACATATAATATATATATATATATACATATAATATATATATATATATACATATAATATATATATATATATACATATAATATATATATATATATACATATATATATATATATATATACATATATATATATATATATATATATATATATATATATATATATATACATATAATATATATATATATATATACATATAATATATATATATATATATACATATAATATATATATACATATAATATATATATATATATATACATATAATATATATATATATATATATATATATATATATATATATATATATATATATATATATATATATATATATATATATATATATATATATACATATATATATACATATATACACATATATACACATATATATATATATACACACATACATATATATATATATATAGGGAACAGGTTCACATCTAGGAAGTTTCTATAACAGGAAGCTTCTAGATCACGTCTAATAGGCAGAAAGTGCATGCGCAGATCAGCAGACCAAAAGTTTCTTGCACACCCGCTAGATAAGCGACCCACCCAGCCACCATCCCCCATCCCCCATCCCCCATCCCGCACCCTGCACACTCACACCCCCTCCTTACCTTACACACAAATGCCACTATTTCGGCTGTAAACAGTGCAGGAGCCATGATGCACACTTACGACAGGGCCTGGACAATTTCCGGAAACGTGTGCACGCACCAAAAGTTTCGTTTCCGGTTTCATGTATAAATGTGAGAACGCGGTTTTGTATATTCGCGAATTCGCGAATAGTGAACATACACAACCATTAAGCAGATTTAACTTAGAAAAATAAATACAAATACATACATTTGTGGACACCAGAAAACTTTATTTAGACACATGAAGACATTTTAAAAAAAAAATTGGAAACATGCTGTTTATTACATTTGTATTTTTCAAACCAAAACAACCTTTGTACAACATTTAGACCATATACATCGACAAAGAGCCCATAATCAACAGATGCATGTGCAGATTGACAGAATTATGTTAACAGCAATAAATACTTACAGAGAGTCAACACACAACACAGCCAAATCTCACCTCCATAAATAACAAAGGGCCAAAAATGTTACCCATAAAACATGTGACACACAAATATATTGGACCTCTTCGTAGGTCAAATCTTTCCTGATGTCTGAGTGAGCTATATATAATCCAAGCAAACACACCCAGAATGGTAACGCCCAGTCCAAAAATTAACTGTGTGTATCCTGTGTGTTTTGGAGCATGCTCAGTTGCCAAAACAAGGGAAATAGAAATGAGGAATAGAAATGTATGTAGGTGTGTATAGTATATGTGAATTGAAAAAATCCTCTCTTGAAGTTTGCTAGTCATTATTTAGAATGTTTAGATACAGGAATACATACATATATATACAATTACGTGAGTGAGAGAGAAATATATATTTAGGGAAACAATTGAAACACACCTTTTGGGATTTGAGAAGTGAGATTGTGACGATTGAACAGATATGTAAGCCAACAATCTGACTCATCACTCATGAACATCCCTAAATTTGGCGTGGCAATTATATCAGGCGTTCTTATGTGCATTTTGGCTGGCGTTTTCACAGGCGTTTTGACATGCATTTTTTGGGCAGGCATTGTTATATGAAATCACCTACAAAAGCCCCAAAAACAGACCACAAACACGTACATGTGAACGTAGCCCGTTTGGGGGCGTTTGAGGGGGATTTGTCCAGCTCAAGGATCAGCTCCCAAAACAGGCAAAAAATCCAATCCTATTCAGTTCAATGGCCCCTGTTCCCATGTGAGCATTTTGACGGCATGAGGAAAACACCCAACGCTCACTGAGAAATAGCACAATGATTAGGGAGTCTGCCTTCCTGCTGTAGGTTTGTAAGTTCGAATCCGGAAGGTGCCCTCTGTATGGGCAACACTTGGATATCTCCAATCCTCCAAATGTTGACATCATTAATTTTGTTCATGTTTGAAAAAGGCATGTGTATCAGCAAACTTTTAATCCAAAGACATGAACAAAATACAAAAGATGCCCCATAAAGTCAATATGTAGCAATATTGTGAGCTAAAGCTCTATTTGTTTGTTGGGCATACTTTGCTAATTAGCCAAGTATAAGGGATATATATATATATACCTTCAGTTAAATGTGTAGTAAAATGGTAACACTTGGCCATACCCATATGGAAGAAAAGGTAGTATTTGCAATATATTTCTAAAAACATTCTTTGGAAACACATAAAATATTGTCAAAATTGTGACATTTCCTTGATATGTGTGAAATGCTAATAATCTTTCTTTGAAATATGTTTTACATCTATTTTTTTTCTATCTGACGACCAATTCCCCAATGTAATATTTTGTGGGTTTTTTCAGAGAATGTGGAGGTTCTATATAAACACTGTAGATTTGACTGCTATGATTTCGGAGTTAGCAGGAAAGGTGTATGGAATGTGATGGTGTTTACTAAAGGATCCCTTGTTGGAAGTGTGCATGTTTTTCCAATTCCGCCGGTTTTTGCCATTTTCTATGGGCGAGACAGCGGATTTGCAAGCGGTATTCAAAAAAAAATTGACCCAAAATCGCGCTGGCGAAATTTTTTGAGCCAATTTGACGTTGCGCATGCGCACATTCGCGAGTTCGCAGCTCGCGGCTGGAGGAGCTGTTTAACCTTTCCACACTTTCGCAGATATCTCTCTTTCTAAGTCAGTTTTTGAGATTTTTTAAACGCAAGTCATCTCCAAATTGACTTCCACACCTTCCACAGTGATTTGGGATTTTTGGGGGTACAGGGGAAAATTTGGCTAAACTTTAGTCGAGCTTTTAGCTGGCGTGGTTTTAAGTCACGCTCTGACCATATTGCATCTTAATGAATCTCACACTAGGCGCTATTTTCCGCCCGCCGTTCTTTGAATGCCAATTTCAGACTTAAATAATCGCCGCTTCGCAAAATCACGCCGAAACGCCAATTCGCCGTACTATGAATCAGGCCCATGGTGTCAGTATGTCCAGGAAAGTTTTTTGTAATATTCTGCTTGATAGGCCATCTATCCCAGGAGATTTAAGGAGAGGAAGCGTCTTTATGGCTTTTTTAATCTCTGCATACGTAAAAGGGACGTTTTAAACCTTCCAGTAAAATAGGGTCAATAGAGGGAAGTGTGATAGAGTTGAGAAAATTTGTCATGCCTTCTTCAGATGGCTGAGTAGTGGAAGGGTCTAGTTTTAAATTATAAAGGGCTTTATAGTATACACTGAAATAATTAGCGGTATCTTTATGATGATTAATTTTTGACCTTGTTGCAGGATGTATCAGGTGAGATATTCTTGATTTTTCGCTTGTCTTGCCTTTATTTGTCAGGCTAAATATTTACCTGGTTTATTGCTATATAGGTAGTGAGATGTTTTGATTCTTTTAAAAAAAAATGTATGATCGGCTGCAGGGAGCTGTTGGAGTTCTATCCCATAATTTTGAATATCTGCTGTAATTTTAGCGGTGATTTGTTGTTTATTTTGAGATTTGAGTCACATAATATTATCCAAAATGGATTTCATCGCTGCCATTTCGCATTGTTTTTCCCTTTGAGACCATTTGTAGTAGTAGACCTCTAATATACACCTTGTAAGTGCACCATATATATTTTCTTTGGAGTCCGGTGTGTCATTAAATTGGAAGAATTCCATAAAATTTTTGTGGATCTGGTCTCGGTGTGTTAGGGAGTTAAAAAGTTGTGTATTATTTCACCACAGAAGTATGGTGGGATCATTGTTATGCTCATTGATCTCTGCAAAAAGTGGGGCATGATCTGACCACATAATATTTCCTATTTGTATCTTAGTAACTTTATACATTGGGGAAGGTCTGCAAGTAGTAGATCTATTCTAGAGTACGATCTATGAGGGTTGGAGAAGAAGGTGTGGTCCTTCTCTTCCAGGTGTAGGCACCTCCAGACATCATATAAAGATCCATTATGTGAAGTATTAGGTAGCGATACCCTGTGTTTAGAGCATGGAGAGGTACTGTCTGATTTTGGGTCTACCACAAGGTTAAAGTCTCCTATTAATAGCATAATTCCTTTCTTTACTGCCTTGACCTTGCCTAGTAGTTTTTTTTAGAAAGGTTAATTGACCTTGGTTGGGAGCGTATATCGACACCAAAGTATATAACACATCATTCAAAGTACATACTAAAATGATAAATCGCCCATTACTGTCAATAATAGACTCGTGCAGTGTGAACGCGACCGTGTTCCTAATTGGTATGTGAACACTGTTGCATTTAGCCTCAGCGTTAGCAAAGAAAACATGCGAATATAACTTATGTGAACATTTAGGCACTTTTGCAGCATGAAAATGTGTCTCTTGTATGCATTGTATATCCGCATTTAGTTTTTGAGCCTCTTCCCACATATCTTTACATTTAAAAGGAGTATTTAAGCCTTAACATTAAGAGATAATAGTTTAAGCGTCATGGGGAGATATTAATGCTAAAAAGGCACAGTTCATCTCAAGAGAGGTCAAATTTGGTAGATGGAACAAGAGATATTGCCCAATGGCACCATCGGAGTTCGAGTTTCCACAGTACAGTCTCTGTTCTGTAATAGTGAGATAGTAGAATGCAATAGAGGTTAATATTGTAATCTGTCGAGCTGCAGAAGGTCAGGATACTTGAAAAAGTGAATAAACAGTCATGCCAAGTGATGACAACAAACAGTATAACCAAACAAAAGTCTAAAAAAGATGGATCCAGGTGGGGCCTGGATTCCCAGGATCAGACCAAGCTGCTCATCTTTGGGGGCAAACACTAGGATGAGTGAGAAAATGGAACTGCTGGGTTGTATCCAGTTTCGGATAACCCGGACTCCTGCTGCCGCACCAATACATTGGATTTGGCAGGAACCAAAGAGAAAAGGAGACCCCTTCTGAAAGAATATATAATAGATGCTTCTTGGTTAATTGTGTCTTCATTTTTGTTGACCCCGATTTTCCGGGACATAAACTTCTGCTGGCAATATATTCCATTCTTTCAAATATTTCAGACCAACTTCCAGAGAATGGATGTGAACATCCTTGCCATGGTGAGATACAATTCATTTGGATGGCGTTCCCCCAGTGATATATTATACTATGGTTTCTTAAGGCTTTAGTGATTGTGAGGAGATTGCTTCTGTGTTGGATGGTGGCTTGGGAGAGATCCATAAATAAAGATATACCAGTAAATTTCCCTGGGAGTTGGGGATTTTTCCTCATTGCTTGCATCGCCCCCTCTTTAGTGTGAAAAAATGAATCCTAGCCAGGACATCCTTTGGTATTGTATCTAGAAGGAATAAAGGTTTGGAGAGCCTAAGTGCTAAATGAATAAATAATTCCCAATCGTTTGCACCAGGAAGCAGTGAGTGCAGAAGGTGCTGTATAAACTCCTTCAGAGATGATGCAGGGATAGATTCAGGAATTCCACGGAACTTGATATTGTTCCTGCGAGATCTATCTTCCATGTCTGCTAGCTTTGCTTGTATCTTCTGGATGTCATATTGGTGGCCCTTGCTTACATCAACTAGGGTGTTATGGGTAGAGAATACATCCTCCATTTTATTTCCAATGTATGATACCCTTTGTTGCAACTCTCTCAATCTCTCAGTGATATCAACATTTCTTTCAGGTCTGATACAGACACTGGCTAGGAGGAAGAAGGGAATTGCTCCAAAGCTGGTTGCACACTCTGGCTCTGTAACATGGTATCAGGGTCACTCTCTTCTGTCTGCAGCTCAGTCTGTTTAGCTTTTTTAACTTTACTGGGGCTTCTAGTAGTTGGGCTATCTGGGGGGGATTCAGAATCATTCTGATGTGCGGCTCTGTGTATGGCTGTACATACCTAGGAAGTTTATCCATTCTCTGAGGAGGAATCACCACTGTCCTTCACTCACATGCATAGATCATCGCCATCTTGCGTTCCCCTTGTTCCAGGCGGAGCGAAAAAAAAAGGTACGTTTCCGCGGTGTGAATCTCGGGGACTCCCTTTTAGGCATGCTGGCAGGTTTGTGCTGCGTCTGGGGTCACCTCTGAGCCATTTACCATTAGTCTCCATCACTTTATCGGTCGCTGTGTGGGAAGAGGAGCTGGAGCTCTCCTAGTGCATGTCCGTCCTCTGTGCTATAGCCAAGATATTTCCTAGTGTGGAAGAAAGCAGATTTTGAATAGTGGGAGAATTAGAACCTTTGTCAAGTTTTACTGAAGTTTGTGACCCTAGAGAGAGCACTATTTCTCACTTTCTGTCATTATTATATAACAAGAAAATTGTTAGAAAGAGAGATGAAATATAAAAGTATACAGTTGCCACCTGAAAAGGTGTAGTGGTGAAATTTCCCAGTGGAGACACCCATTACAGTGACACCTGTAAAAAATTGGATAGTCACTCCTTTGTGAGGTTTTTGTCTAACTTCCTGTTGTGTCTGTGAAACCCTTCCAGAAAGCCTAGCCAGGTCCAGTGAAACATGAAAGCTGTTGTATACCTGCCAAAGGATTTGGTTTGTGTATTTTTAGTCCTTAAATAGAAAGTAAAAATTCTCCCGTGCAGTGGGACCTCCCCTGCATTTTAAGGGTTAAATACTTGTTTATATCTAGGGGATGGGAAAGTTTAACTTACCTGAATTCTATTCTCCTATGCTATAGCAATGATGTTCAGCTTCCCTAAGTTCAATGTAGGACATTGTCCCTGCATTGGTCTGGATGATGTCAGGGCAACTGCAGCACGGAGGAACCTTTTCAGTATCTTGTAAGTCAAATTCCTCTCTGCATTGTGCAAATTAGTGAAGCTCCATATTGTTTCAGGGTGCACCCCCCCTCCCCCTTCCTCCTGAGTGATGCTGTGCTTGGCATTACAGGAGTCTATCAGGATAGATTACTTATGAAATTACATTTCAGGCAAAATGGGGGCACTGAAAGTTGTTTTTCTTTTTTTTTTTTTGTAAGAAAATGTATTGGGTTTTTTAGCAAACAAAGTCAAAAGGAAAACTCAAAGTATAAACAGTTACAATCCATGTAGCTGACATAAAGATCACAACATGAAGCATAATACCTGATGGGGGGAGGGGTGAAGAAAGGGGGAAGGTGAAAACCCAGGCTACTTCCTACATACTAGGAGCTAGTAGTGAGCTTAGGTGCATCAAGCACAAGACATGCAACAGCAGATCAGTAAATAGATAGTAAACGACAATAATGCTCATCTGTGAGACCTAAGGCAAAATGGTATTATGAAAATTGTTACAAATAATACAGAGGAAAAACAGTAAGTGAACTAATGAGAAGATGGGTCAGTGGCCTCAGTACTGTGGGGGTGGGGTAAGGGGCGGAGTCACCCTATGCTCCGGGATAGAAAGTCAAATGTGAGTACATCTGAAGCTTGTAGAACTTTATTGATGTATTGTCCCATTTGCTGTGAAAGTAAGGTGACTTATAATGGGATAGGACCATATCCAGCTTTTCCTTATGCAGTAGACCCAGAAGGTCTGCTTTTACATCCATGATTGTTGGAGGAGAGGAGGATTTCCACTTTTTTTTAGGATGGCTCTCCTAGCAGCCATGAAGCAGGTGGTAAGTCAGGCTTTGTATTAGGAGAGGCTCATCCAGAATTCCAAACAGTAGAGGAAAATAATCTTTGTGGGGTTGATATCCTGTGACTACTGCAGCAAAGTTCTCAATCTGGTCCCAAAAGCGTGAGGTGTAATAACATGACTAGAGCCTGTAGTACAGGGACAGCCTATTGATACCACACAGTGGGCAGTTCTGACGATCTGGAACATGCTTGGACGTCAGATGAGGGATAAAGGCTCGGTGCATAATTTTGAACTGTTGTTCCCGCCAGAACTCATTTGTAATGAAGGTACAGGTAGTGTTGTAACTTGCCTATATATGGCCTACTGCATCTGTACAATGGAGGTCCTAGAAGTGGTTGAACAGGAATTGATAGGTTTAGTGAGGTGGGAGTTCCCATCTGAGATCTTGTGGTGGTCCAGAAAAGTGTCCAGGAGGGAGGTACAGAATTTTTGATCTCTGGTTGGGCATAAGATGACTACAAAATTGACTGCTTGTTGAGCATATATGAGATGATGGACAGGTAGGTTATAATGGTTCATAAGCTGAGGAAAGGATAAAGCTGAAGCTTTGCCAGAGAAACGATCAAATGGGTGTACAAAGTTTGTTAGCCCCATGTAGTAAATGCCGCATATTGCTGTGATTTTGGGAACAACAGGTGCCTGGGAATAGAGAGGTAGCGAGAAAGATGGGGTAAAAGAATAAATTTCTTTCTAATCTCCCTCCTGGCTACCAACATGTCCCGTATAAGCAGATTGTGCTTCAATAGGGGAGAAAGGGTCCTGGATTGCACAGGCCAGCAAGGAGGATAGGCAACATGGATCTACCATTTGGGATTCCAACTCGAATTTGGAAAACCTAGAAGCCTGGGTTATCCAGTCTAGACCCACTCTCAGGAGACGAGACAAGTTTTAGAGCCTTGTGTTTGGTAGGTTGGCCCCTCCTTCATGTTTAGGAAGGTACATGTTTTGGAGGGAAACATGAGGGCAGTGGCTACGCTATTGGAAAGTGCTTTGGGCCTTCTGGAGTCTCTGAAGCTCACATTGTCAAAAGCCTTTTCGGTATCTAGGGTGATAATGGCAGACTCACTGGATGGTTTGGCCCTTGCAGATTTCAGACCTGTGAGAACTTTTCATATATTGGAGGTGACAGAGTGCCCTATGGTGAAACCAGTATGTGATGGGTAGTTTAGAGAGGGCATAATTAACTCTAGCTTGGTAACCATTTTCTTAAAGAGTATCTTTGAGTCAAGGATCAATAAGGATATTGGGTCATAGGAGTCAGGCTCCCTAGGGTCCTTCCCCTTTTTTGGGATTAACTTGATGTGAGCTTGGTAGCCTGAAGGAAGGTATTGGCCTCCTTTTAAGGTTTTTTTGGTATACAGATACTAGGGTAGGGGCAATTGTGTCTGATGAAAGTTTATAGAATTCCAACGTGTACTCATCGAGCCCAGGGCATTACCAGCAGCTAAATAGGCAATTGCAGTGGTGTTGTTGATTAGAGAAATCAGAGCATTGAACTTAACCAAGAGTGTTGGATCTGTCTGTGAAGGGGGACTTGATCAAGGAAAGTCTCTGCCAGGGCTATGTCAATGGGGTCTGAGTCATAAAAGTTTGCATAAAAGTGTTTTAAAATTAGGCTAATGTCCTTAGGGGACACATTAAGTTTACCATGGGTGTCTTTTAGGGCTATATTAAACCATAAGTGTAGCGCTAGAAATAAAAAATGATCACAACAAATGAAAAATAGTGTCCAAGTGAATGGAAAACTAATAATCACAATAATGTGAATTTAGAAAGAAAAAAGGGGGGAGGGTAGTGTCCAAAAGAATGAGTCCCAAAGGAAAATGATATGAAATCAAATCCTAAATCCACATGCGTAATGATCCAAGGGGGAGGGTTTCTTCCCGTGACACCAAGGGTATGTGAAGGAAGGGGAACACCTCTGTGATGGGGTAAGTACAGCAGCTTACCAGATTTCCATGGCTGATCAACTTAATGAATCAGCCTCTCCCAGCTATTTAATCAAGACCACTGAAGATCTGATGTTACGTGGATGCTTATTCAGAAATGGACCACTTCTCAGGATACGTGGAAGGATCAGTACAGGAAAAACACTCCTCAATATTTCTCATCGATCATAAATGAATATGTAAGGAAAAGGAAAGCGAGGCCCATAGCGTGATCCCGTTTAAAAATTACAATCTTATTTATTAAAAAAGGTACTCACAATGTAACATAAGTATTCAGGCTTGTCAAATGGTTGTACAAGGGATGGAAGTGCGGCGTCCCGCAGACTGTCCCAGTGTAATGTTCTGGTACCTCTGGTACCCTTATTTCCACATTTCTCTCTTAATATTGCGTCCCATCTTGCTATCCAAATGGGACGCATACACCTTTAAGGGCAATGGCATCATCGCCGAGCGCCGCTATGAGCGGCTATTTCAATCGCCGGCTTTCTCTCACTCATTGCTCGTTCAAACCGCATGTTCACCGCACCTTCTCTTGTGAAGCTGGAGCTGCTGGCTATTCCCTTTGCCTGAACTGAACCGGAACCTCTCTGCCGATCCGTATCTCGCTACTGGATCACCTCTCACTACTGAAGTTTGTTACTACTACCTATCTAGTGATAAGTACCCCACAGGGGATTCCTTACTAACCTGCACTTCTACTGTCATCTACTGCATATACCAGGACTATCTCTATCTAAGCTATTTCCTATCATCTGCATAGACTGTTAGCTCTTGGGACTACCATCAACTATCCTTGCACTAGGTTACTCTGTCTTGTATACTCCATCTGCTGTCCCCTACCATCTGCACTATACTTGACATTAGAACCTATCTGCTTACTACCATCACCTAAACACTCTCCTAATACTACTCCTAGGTGCTCACCATACTATAGCCTGTCTCTCACCTATATACTCTCACATATTCTATCCCTCCATTAACATCAGATTGAGTGTATGTATATTGCATAAACAGGCTGTGCACAGTGATGAAGTCCTGAGAGTTGGATATGTTTGTTTAACAGAATCTCTACACGACTACTGAGTGTGACAATTCTGCAGCTGCAAATCCATCCACTAACAAAAACGCATGAGCGTTACACCCAGGCAACAAGATAGTAGAGGCCAGCGAAAGATTCAAGGGGCGTGTGGACGTTGCGTCTGGAGTC
This sequence comes from Pelophylax lessonae, assembly GCF_965119305.1. Classification (NCBI taxonomy): domain Eukaryota; kingdom Metazoa; phylum Chordata; class Amphibia; order Anura; family Ranidae; genus Pelophylax; species Pelophylax lessonae. The sequence goes on from NC_138774.1 coordinate 132,525,672, forward strand.
GCCAACGTTTTGTCTCAATAGACTTCGTCTGGGCGTGACCCCAGACGCAACTCACACGCCTAAGTACCCCCATGTCTCAGCTTACTGGCCGTGAGGTCCGCCGCAGCACGTCTGCCATTGGTTATGGTGACGAGCGTCTCCCAATCCTCAGTAGGTGGAAGCGACGCTCGCCAGCCAATCCGGTATCGGCGACGAGCGTCAACCAATCCGCAATGAGCGGAAGAGACGCCCGTCTGCCAATCCGGTGTTGGCGGAAGTGACGTTCGTCACCCTCGGTGGAAGCGACACATCACTCATCGGCCAATCCAAGTCTCACGGCCAGTAAGCTGAGACATGGGGGTACTTAGGCGTGTGAGTTGCGTCTGGGGTCACGCCCAGACGAAGTCTATTGAGACGAAACGTTGGCGACTCCAGACGCAACGTCCACACGCCCCTTGAATCTTTCGCCGGCCTCTACTATCTTGTTGCCTGGGACAGTCTGCGGGACGCCGCACTTCCATCCCTTGTACAACCATTTGACAAGCTTGAATACTTATGTTACATTGTGAGTACCTTTTTTAATAAATAAGATTGTAATTTTTAAACGGGATCACGCTATGGGCCTCGCTTTCTTTTTCCTTACATATTCATTTATGATCGATGAGAAATATTGAGGAGTGTTTTTCCTGTACTGATCCTTCCACGTATCCTGAGAAGTGGTCCATTTCTGAATAAGCATCCACGTAACATCAGATCTTCAGTGGTCTTGATTAAATAGCTGGGAGAGGCGGATTCATTAAGTTGATCAGCAATGGAAATCTGGTAAGCTGCTGTACTTACCCCATCACAGAGGTGTTCCCCTTCCTTCACATACCCTTGGTGTCACGGGAAGAAACCCTCCCCCTTGGATCATTATGCATGTGGATTTAGGATTTGATTTCATATCATTTTCCTTTGGGACTCATTCTTTTGGACACTACCCTCCCCCTTTTTTCTTTCTAAATTCACATTATTGTGATTATTAGTTTTCCATTCACTTGGACACTATTTTTCATTTGTTGTGATCATTTTTTATTTCTAGCGCTACACTTATGGTTTAATATTAATTTGAGTCATTGTTGGTTGATTTTGTGTTGGCTGCTGACATATATCACTCTTTTCATTTCATTAGCGCAGAAATTTTCTTGAATTTGATTTGTCTTTTAGGGCTGCAATGTGAGTAGGGGTATGATGACCCTTGAACAGTCAGTCCAGGAGCTTCTCTAACTTATTGCTGAATTGGTGACACTGAAGGTCTAGGAATGACTGATCAAATTGACTTTTAGCCTCTCTCCAAGCTTTTCTGTAGTCTGGAAAATTCTTCTGTGCTAAACGTGTTTGGACAATGCATAGGGTTTTGCTTGCCACGCAATATTGTTTGCTGACATTTCTTTTGTAACCAGCAGCAAAGGAAATTATTCTTCTATGCTGCACAGCCTTCCCGGCCTCCCGGAAAAGATTGGGATCATCACTATGTCCTGAGTTGGTAGCTATGTAATCCACCTATGCACCTCTTATGATCTTTTGAATATCTTGGTTGTGAGTCAAATAGGACAGGAATCACCACGTCTTGTCTGAATTCTGCAGCATGAAATCCTCTAATTCCACCAAGGTCGGGGCCTGGTGGTAAATTGCCAACTAGTAGGGGGAGGTGGATACAGGGGGCTAGGTAGGAGTTACATTTTTGGAAAAATGTTTAGAAGGGGTTCGGGGCATATACAGGTACATCGCATAAAATTAGAATATCATCGAAAAGTTAATTTATCTCAGTAATTTAATTCAAAAAGTGAAACTCATATATTTTATATAGATGCATTACACACAGAGTGATATATTTAAAGTATTTCTTTATTTTAATTGTAAGCTTACAGCTAGTGAAATTCCAAAATTCAGTATCTCAGAAAATTAGAATATTACAGAAGACCAATAAAAAAAGAGGATTTTTAATACAAAAATGTTGGCTTACTGAAAAGAACGTTCATGTACAGTATAGTATGCACTCAATACTTGGTCGGAGCTCCTTTTGCATGAATTACTGCATTTTATGCCTCTCCACTCTTCCTCCAGACTTTGGAACCTTGATTTCCAAATGAAATGCAGTATTTTCCACAGTCCATAATGATTTGGGGAGCTATGTCATCTAGTGTTGGTCCACTGTGTTTTATCAAGTCCAAAGTCAGTGCAGCTCTCTACCAGGAAATTCTAGAGCACATCACGCTTGCTTCTACTGACAAGCTTTATGGAGATGCTGATTTCATTTTCCAGCAGGAATTGGCACCTGCCCACACTACCAACAGTACCAATACCTGGTTTAATGATTATGGTATCCAAGTGGTATGGTATGGGCGGCACAGTGGTGTAGTGGTTAGCACTTTCACCTAGCAGTAAGAGGGTCGCTGGTTCGAATCCCAACCACGACACTACCTGCCTGGAGTTTGTATGTTCTCCCTGTGCCTGCGTGGGTTTCCTCCGGGTACTCCGGTTTCCTTCCACACTCCAAAGACATTCTGGTAGGTTAGTTGGATCCTGTATAAAATTGGCCCTACTATGTATGTATGAATGTGAGTTAGGGACCTTAGATTGTAAGCTCCTTGAGGGCAGGGACTGATGTGAATGTGCAAAGTATATGTAAAGCACTGCGTAAATTGACAGCGCTATATAAGAACCTGAAATAAATAAAATAATAAATAAAATCACTGTGTTTGATTGGCCAGCAAACTTGTCTGAGCTAAACCCCGTAGAGAATCTTTGGGGTATTGTGAAGAGGAAGATGAGAGACACCAGACCCAACAATGCAGATGAGCTTAAGGCCACTATTAAAGCAACCTGGGCTTCCATAACACTTCAGCAGTGCCACAGACTGATCACCTCCATGCCACACCGCATTGATGCAGTAATTTATACAAAAGGAGCACCAACCAAGTATTGAATGCATACTATAGTGTGCATGGACATACTTTTCAGTAACTCAACATTTCTATTTAAAAAATCATTATTTATTTATTGGTCTTAAGTAATATGCTATTTTTCTGAGATACTGAATTTTGGGTTTTCACTGACATTTCACTGTCACTAAAGCCCATTGCGGTTTGAATGCTTTTTATTATACTGAATCACATGAGTACCTTGTGGCGTTTTTAACAACAAATGTGTACTAGCAGTATTCATGCTATGTGCAGCCTACTGTATGTTCCCTTTTCCTCTATGGCGGCGGTCTGAGTTGGATCTGAAGTTGTGGCATTGGTATTGGGAAATATCAAATGTAGCAAAGTATGGTGGGATAGGCGAGCATGAATTTTATACCCTTTTGGAAAAGCACCGCACAGATAGGTTGAAAGGCTTTTCGTCTACGGGACACTTCTTGCAAGTAATCCAAAAACAGAAGCAGCTTGTGGCCCTCCAATTGAAGGGATTTAGAATTGCAGAAGGACCTCAGGATGGCCACTTTGTTAGGAGTTTAAATAGCAAACAATGACAGGGGAGGGAGAGCGCCTAGCATTTGAGGAGGCTCCCAGGCAATGTGCTCTCTCCACTACACTTGACTCTGCAATCCTTAAGGCCTCAGGGATGCGCATGGCACAAATCTGCTGCAGAGAATAAAAAAATGAATGACTCAGGGAGGACTATAATCCTCAAATTGTTATGATGAGAGAAATTTTCAAGGTCATCCAGTTTGTCTAGAATATATTGCTGCATTTGACTCAAAGGCTGTTCAGTTACCTGAGTGCTTTGGACCTCATCTTCAAGATCTGAAAGGCAGTGTTCCAGCTCTGATAGCTGATTTGTATGGTCCTGCAGCTCCTTTCTGAGCTGTGTTATGCCCGTTGCTATCGCTCTGTCGACTGCTGCAGTTAGGGTTGGTGACAGCAAGGTGGCTACAGGCTTAGCCAGCCCACTGTATTAATTATCAGGGAGGATAGGCTCTGCATTTTTTAAAAAATACAAAAGAAAACCTGGCGCTTAGAGCAGACTAACAAAGAAAAAACCCAAGGAGCTGGCTGATGTAGACAATAAACTAGATTGAAAAATGGGTTAAAAATAAATCATACACATGTGGGAATGGCCATGGGTCTTAAGTCAAGGGTGCAGCTGTCCCATAAACAGTCCCAATGTAAAAGGCACCAAAAGCAACAACAATGGGGTAATAAGCACTCACAAAAACAAAAAAAAAACACAAGGCTGAAAAAGTAAAAGATTAATATCACAATTTATTAAAATGTCTCACAAAAGACTCCAGTATAGAGATGGCAGAGAACATCCACAGGTCCCCATGAGAACATGGGCAATGGAACAGTACCTGAAGAGGGAGTCAATGCTGCAGATGATGTATCCAGGGAAATGCTTGCCACCGAATGATGATGACAACGGCTGTATGTGGTATGGATGGAGGGCCTCAAAGAAGTACCTCACAAGGGAGAAAAGGAGAAGAGGGTCCGAGGCATCAACTTGTTCCTGGAGTTGATGACATCACTGGATGCGTGGGTAAACCAGCCACAACCGCAGAGCTTCTCCTGCACTTCCTTGGCCGTGCCGGTTGACGACGTCACCGGATGTCAGAAGCCGGACCGGGGACACGATCAATACAGCAGCAAAGTCTCCTCGCAGGGCAGATACTGGAGAGTTATAGGCAAATAGGGGAAATTAAAAATGCCAAAGGAGATAACAACATGTTTCGGGACACACCCCTTCATCGGATCTGTATTGGCATAATTTGGGGGGGGGGATTTATAAAATGTAGAAAGGGAAGGAGGAAACCTCAACACCCACGTTGGCTCCCCCTACTGAGAACTGCTGGCAAGAAACAAACAAGATATCAAAATGAAAACAAAAGACATTATAAATAGAAAATATATGTAAATAAAAAACACAAAATATCAATAAATAAAAAATAAAGGGATGTAAAAGTATGTCAACATAACATGAATGATAAAGCATCCAGGATATACTGTATGGACTGTGTGTGTGTGTATATATATATATATATATATATATATATATATATATATATATATATATATATATATATATATATATATACATATATATACAAAAATAAAAAACTAAAAAGCTGAGAAAGAGAAAGAGAATGGAAGGGGGGGGGGGAGGGAAATGAGGTACAGTATGTATATAAGACTCAGGCCTCTACATTACAGAATGTGTTTCCAGATCTTCATTCAACCCATAAGGGGACAGTGTATGGAGTCTATAAATCCAAAAGGTATTCCTTTTGCATAACAAAGAGAACCGCTCATTGTCTGTCAGAGTCCCACTGGGTATGGATTCGATTGCCAAAACCATCAGATCCTGTAGATTCCCATTGTGATGGGTGGAAAAGTGACGGGGGACACTGTGGGGGTCCTTCGCATTGGTGGTGGACAACCGTTTAACAATTGCCCTGCGATGTTCACCAATCTACATACGAAGATGGCGATTGGTGCAGCCCACATAAAGTAGTTTGCACGAACAACGCAGGACATATATGACAAATTGTGTAGAGCATGTAATAAACCGCTTAATAGAAAAGTTGCCTGAGGAGTCACAAAAAGAGCTTTGGCCATGGGGGATAAACTGACAGGTCAGGCAGCTCCTCTTCTTACATTGGAAAACACCTACCCTGTTATCGAAATAGGACGTGATATCCATAACCCTCTCAACTGTAGGCTTGGTTAGTTTACTTGGGACGATACGGTTCTTGAGGGTACGCGCCCTTCTATAGACCACTTGAGGGACTGTAGGAAGATGGGGACCCAATATGGGATCAGAACACAAGATGGGCCAGTGTTTCTTTATGATGTGGGTGATCTTTTTAAAGTTGTTGTTAAAACTGGTAATGAACCTAACCTGAGGGGCAAAAGGACCCCATGGGAGCTGATCTCAATATCACGAGTAGGGCACATGTCCATACAGGAATTGTAAGCTAGTTGAAGAAGGTCCTCGGGATAGCCCTTCTCACGGAATTGGCCAGCATTGATTGTCCTTGGGCAACATAATCTTCCTTTTGGTTGCAGTTCCTGCGAAGTCTCAGGAACTGCCCCTTGGGAATGTTTTTCTTCCAGGAGGGGTGGTGGCAATTACAAAAATGTAAATAGGAGTTTCCGGCCACCAGCTTAGAGTGATTAAGAGAGACAATGGCGCCGTCGGCATGTGTAAGCTCCAAATCCAGGAACACCAAGCGAACTGGGTCAATGACATATGTGAAAGTCAGGCCCAGATCGTTGGCGTTACAGTGGGAGACGAATGTCTGAAAGGTGTCAACGTCACTGTCCCAGATGACGAGCACGTCATCAATATACCTCCCATAGTAAATTATGTGTTGTGAGAAGGGATTATTTTGCCAGATGTTGAATTCTTCCCAAAAGCCCATGGTGAGGTTTGGGTAACAAGGCGCAAAACTGGCTCCCATGGCCGTACCCTTGGTTTGCAGATAGAATTTATTTAGGAAAGCGAAGTAATTGTGTTCAAGATAAAACCTTGTTCCCTCTGCCAAAAAGGATACCTGTCGAGAGTTCAACTGTGCGTCCTTGGTTAGAAAATGATTAAGTCCTCGAATACCCACATCATGAGGAATTTATGTATATAGTGAGCATACATCTAAAGAGGCCCACAAAAAACAGTGGTCCACGGGATATTGTTGTAATATATCCAACACGTGACCTGAGGCGCAGATATAAGATGGAAGTTGTTGAAAAATGGGTTGAAGAAACCAATTAATGTGGGGGGACAATCCACTGTGCCGGCCACAGTAGGTCTGCCCGGAGGATTCAGCAAAGATTTGCGGACCTTAGGGAGATGGTAAAAGTAAGGGGTGCTGCATGCTGTTGGTAAGAGGAAATTACTCTCCCTCTAGGTGAGCACCTCAGCCCCAACCACAGCTTGTACCATCTCCCTAAGGGCCAACTGAAACTGCATTTGTTGAATGTGGAGGGCCCATGGTCTCAGCCATTTTCATTTTTATACCTTCAGCCATATTGGCTGCATGTGAGGCAGAAAGTGAGACAAACAGCAAATGGCAGGAAAAACTAAGCAGTAGCGCATAACCCCAGAGGGATAGTTGTAAAGCCCACTGCAAAGCAAGTATTATATAAAATGTCAAAATGTTAAAACAGGCCACACAACACCTTCTCAATCCCTCTTACTCCTCAAAGGAGTGGTGTCTGTTGTCTAAGGAGTGGTGTCTGGTCATCATTCATGATCTCCTCCCCCCCTCTCCCATGGGCCTCCCACAAAGCCATTATAGTACATTTAAAGTAGAGTACAATTAAAAGGCTCAGTTTTACACAGAGCTTCCCCATAGAGTCTATTGAACAGTATAAAAAGTGCCTGTTCATTCCCATGATCTCCGTGGCAAGTAGATCGCACAGCAAATGGACTAGGGACACAAAGATCCACTTTACATATAACTTACACTGCTGACAAATCTCCATCTGAGAGAGCTTATTACTCTATTACACATACTTTGGTGTTCAAGGATCATTATCAGACTAGGTTTAAAATGTATTTATACCAGATACAGAGTGTTTAGGAAGTGAAAGCTTATCAAACAAATATAGGAAATTAATTAAAGTGATTGTATATTTTTTTAAATAACAAACACATCATACTTACCTGCTCTGTGCAATTTTTTTCGGCAAGTGGGCATTTGCTTTGAGGCCATACTGCCTGTGTCCATACACACACAGTGTGGTTTCCCCCGCTCCTTCCTCACAGGGTTAAATTGTCAGCAGCAAGAGACAATGGGGGACATTTAAGGGCCATACACACTATACAATTGTCTTTAGATTTTTTTCCTTTAGATTTATCAAAACCATATAATATGAGGTCAAATCTAAACACTTTCAATTTGTATGCAATCAGGCAGGCTCTTGCACTGCATATTTGAAGGTAAATCTAAAGCAAATCTAACCACAAAGGTCACATAGTGTGTATTCAGCTTTATAAAAGTGGAGCACACAGAATTTGGTACAGCTCTGATAGTAATCAATCAGCTTCCAGGTTTTATTGTCAAAAGCTTTAGGGCTCTTTCACACGGGCGTTCCTTTTTTTTTGCCCGATCAGGTCCTTTTTTTTTTTGTAACGGACACGGATGACACTTGTGTCATCCGGTCCGTATGTCCGTTTTTCATCCCATCCGTTTGCGGATGAAAAACTGACATAATGCATGTCTATGTAAATACGGATGTCTGCGGATGACACCAGTGACATCCTTTTTGCTTCCGTTCCGTTTTTTGAAAGGAAGAAAAAATAGGGTTCTCCTCCGTTCAAAAAAACTGAACTGAACTGAACTGACAAAAAACGGATGTCAGAGGATGATCATCCGATGACATCCGTATTTACATAGAGATACATTATGTCCGTTTTTCATCCGCAAACGGATGGGATGAAAAACGGACATACGGAACACCCGTGTGAAAGAGCCCTTATTGAACAAGCTGAAGTTAGAAGCTGATTGGCTATCATGCACAGCTGCACCAGATTCAGTGTGCGCCAGTGTTAGTAAATCTCCCCCAAATGGCTCCCACTGCTGCTTCTCTGTGAGGAGGGAGGAAGCAGAGAGAGACACTGCTCTCAGCCACAGCACTGTTTTGAGATCAGGCTCAGGTAAGTATAAGGAGTGCTGGGGGGAATCCCGTACACTGAAGATTTTTTACCCTAATGCAGAGAATGAATTAAGGCAAAAAAAAAAAAAAAAACCTCCTAAAGTGATTGTAAAGTCTTGTTATACTTACATGCCCTGTGCAGTGGATTTGCACAGGGCAGCCTGGATCCTCCTCTTCTCAGGTCCCTCTTTGCTGCTTCTAGCCCCTTCCTCCTGACAAGTGCCCCCCCACAGCAGGCAGCTTGCTATGGGGGCACCCGAGCTGAGCTGCAGCTCCCTGTGTCCATTTAGACACGGAGATGCTGTTCGGCCCCGCCCCCTCTCTCCATAGAATGCATTAAGATAAAAAAACCTTCTGCCTTTACAACTCCTTTAGGCCTTCAGAACAGCATTAACAATAATATTACTGTTTATACTGCATGTTAATGAAAAAAACAAACAAAAACTAAACGAAAATAAGTATGCAGAGCTTTTACAAAGAACATCACAAACCGCGCATCACCACGGTGCTTGCAGAACAGCCACCATCACCTCCACACTGTGAGCAAAAAATATGCTCCCCCTGATCGAGACCTCAAGATCATAAGAGGTTTCATGAGCTCATTTTAACCACACATCATACACTAGACGATACAAATGTCCACCCTTTTTGCAGCTCCTGTACCATTCACAGCAGATACAGAGAGAGTTTTCAGGGGCTAAACACTTTTTACTACTTTATGACAAAGAAAAAAGCCCATCTAAATGATTTCCTTATGTTTCTATTAACATTAAATAGCAATAAACATATTCACAAAGAGAGCATGTGTATTAACTTTTTAAAAGAGTTCTGCTGTGAGGGATCAAACTCTGGCATCACGTCAGTGGACGCGACTTCCTCGTGCTATATTTTCATGGTGGAATATACAGTAAGCATATATTATTATCATTATAGTGCACAGCAATAGATACCTGTTACTTACCAACTTTAGTCTGGTAACAGCTACAGCAATGTTTCTCAACCGATTTTTCAGTCAAGGCACCTTTTAAAATTATGGACAATCTCAAAGCACCCTTTAACCACTTGCCGACCGCCGCAAGTACATATACTGCGGCGGTCAGCCCCGGCCAGGCAAAGTGACGTACCGGTACGTCACTAGCCTGTCACTGGCTTGTGAGCCAATAGCGGGCGAGCGCGCGCCCGCTGAGGCGCGCACCTGCCCCGGCTCATTCCCTAACAAGTCAGTGCGTATGACCGGCGGACCCGATGTCTGCCGGTCACTCGCGATCGTTCGCCGGGAAGGGTGAAAGGCAGGTGGCTAATGTAAACAAGCCGCCTGTCATTCTCCCCTGTGTAAAAATGGAGATCAGACGGTTCTACTATGTAGGACCGTTGATCTCTATTTTTACACTAGTAGCCATGTCCATTCACAGTTAGAAACACGCCCCTAGGACACACTTAACCCCTCCCTCTCCAATACAGTTAACCCCTTCCCTGCCAGTGTCATTTTTTCAGTAACAGTGCATATGTATAGCACTGATTACTGCAGTAATGTCACTGGTAACCCCAAAAGTGTCAAAAATGTCAGTCAGGGGTCCGATCTGTCCGCCGCAATGTCGCAGTCCCGCAAAAAAAATCTCAGATTGCCGCCATTACTCGTTAAAAAAAAAACACCAAAAAATGACAAAAATCTTTCCCCTCATTAGTAAACGCGATAACTTTTGCGCAAACCAATCAAAATACGCTTTTTGTGATTTTTTTTTTACCAAACATATGTAGCATAAAACAAATTGACTGAAAATGTTAAAAAATTTTGATTTTTACATTTTTTTTATGGGGAATTTCATATAAAAAAATGTGAAAAATAGTGTTATGTTTGCAAAATTTACGCTCTTTTTTTGTTTATAGCGCATGATCAAAAAATCGCACAGGTGATCAAATACCACCAAAAGAAAGTCTGTTTGTGGGAAAAAAAAAGGACGTCAAATTCGTTTAGGTACAGTGTCGCACGACCACGCAATTGTCCGTTAAATTCACGCAGTAAAAAATCGCAAAAAAACCCCTGGTCAGGAAGGGGGTAAAATCTTCCGGGGCTTAAGTGGTTAATATAATGGACAGTCTCATGGCACCCCATTCTAAAAAAAAACAAAATTATGCTAATAGTTTTACATAATGCAGCAACATCCACACATGTAGGACACCCAATGTTAGAGGTGATTTATTCTTCCACATCCAATACACTTTTGCACACTGGTACTGACTAGTATGCTAATGTTTCTCTTCTCCCTCAGTTTTTCTCCATCACTCAGCTAATGTGACCCCAGCGATGACAGAAGGATGACTGGTTGTTAAGACACCGGCAACTAGAAAGTTGTAATGGTGCACAATGAAAACCTGTGGCTTTTTGTAACTAAAAGGCAGGCATCATCCATCTTCTGGTTTGTATACAATTTTGGGAACAATATTTAGTCAATTTTTTGCCAAGGCATCCCTGAAGAAACCTCAAGGCACCCTGGTTGAAAAAGGCTGAGCTACAGTAAAATAATATGTTTTTGCTGGAAGTGTAGCAGCCTCAGATGTCTGAATGTACAGTAAAACTATGCATAGGCTGCAGATTGAACATCTGATTATGCTGATCAGCTTTAGTGGCTTTCATTAACCTGCAAATATGCTCAGACATAGCATTGCTCCTTCCACTTTCCACAATTGCCAGACTACTTATCTGGGCCCGTTCAACACTGAATAAATTTGCAATTGGGTGTATGAACGATTGTATTAAAGTATGCTATACATGGCTGAGTACAGTTTTGCCTTTTAGAGAAAAGAAGCATGTTCCCAGAAATTCCATATTGCTAACTATCGCCTACATGGATAGATATGTGATTCTCTCCAGGAAAAAAATGTTCTGCGCAATGCTTGCTATGCCAAGAAACCTTGTTCTATTTAGAGAAGTACAATATACAGAATAAGTGCTTAGCTACAATAGATTTTCTCCCAGATGTCATGCATACGGTAAGGGTATGATATTTCAGACACCAACTTAATGGGAAAGATACAAATTATAATATGCAACATTCTTCATGGTCTGCAATGTGGCATTATGTTAACCGTAAAAAGGGAAAAAATTCAATTTGCCATGTATTACGTATATCTTCATATGCTGTGAGAGCTATAAACTTATTCTCTCTGACTGTATGGCATTGACAGTGTGTTCTGTATCACGTGGGTGGTTATACATGTGTAGGAGGAAAAGGGAACACTGCAGTAAACGTTGTTCTTACCAGCAATTCCTGCAAAGCTCTCATAATACATTCCCAGTGCATACCACTGTCATCACTGTGTTATTGGTAAAATATTTGGCTGATGAAAATAGGAAGAGATATTTAATATGCTTTATTTGGTACTGCCCTGAGCATACTACGAACGCCATGACAACAAGTAGCCGCAAGCTGTCATGTTATTTGTGTTCTAGAAGCAAAGCAGTATAGACAAAGGATGCAGCTGACAGGCTTCCGGAATATCAATAGCATCCCAGAAATAAAAAAATAAAAAATAAAAAAAGAATATATCAGGTTGTGAAGTTTAGAACTCTTAGAAATGTAGATTGGGCATAGCAAAAGAGACTGATAAAGTCCTGCAGAGGATTTATTTGTAGATAATATTCAAAGCATGAGATGTATATATTAAAAGAAAAAAAAAAAAAAGGATTTACATATGTTTTGAGCACGGAGAGTATCTGGTTAATTTATGCTGGCAGCAGACAGGGTTAACCCTAAAATGAACACAAGCCTAAAATATAAATAATAATTTTGTAAAGTAGGAACTAATGTTAAGCAAATACTCTCTTGCAATCCTAACAGATTTTGTAATGAAATGCTACTTACACTTTATAAGGGCATAGGGGTGTGGATGTGCTGTCTACTATACAAATTATGTAAAGCAGTCAAGGGTGTCAAGAAAACAGACAAAGCAAAAAAAAAAAAAAAGGAAGTCCTTGTTATATGCATGAACCACTGCAATATGAGCTACTTATATATTTTTTGACATTGACTACTTCCCACCCGCCCACAGTAATTGTATTGTTGGTGCAGGCCGAGTAACGTGCCTATACGTTGCGGCCTTTCTTTTGGGGTTGAGGCGAATACCCCCTGCCGACCCTTGCTGTGATTGGGCACAGCATGAGTTTGCCAACTGATTTCGGCCAGCATTTTGGCTGAAGTCAGCTGATCGGCTGTGGGCAATCACACAGATATTTCTGTGTTTACAGAAACAGAACCCTGTGTACTGTGAACAGCAATCTGGTGGTTTCTTCTCCCTGCAAAGTAGGAAGAAAACAGCCAGCTAGTTAAGTAAAAGTAGCACACATTACACACATGACACATCATTACACACACAGTTAAACCTTTGAATGCCCCTAGATGTTTGCCAAATCCCAGTCAGTGTCATTAGTACAGTATTATCACTGATCACTGTATTAGTGTCACTGTGATGTCTGTGTCAGTTAGTGACCCTCCCAGATAGTGTCTGTAAGTACCAGATTGCCCGAAACCTTATCACAGTCACATTATAAATCGCTGATCCCCACCATCACAGTACATTGTCTATACAGTATCTGCATGAATTCCAGTATATACTGTATACCATAGTTTGTAGATGCTATAATATTCGCACAAACCAATTATTATACACTTATAGGGATTTTATTTTACCACAGACATGTAGCAGAATACATTTTGCTCTCAATTTATGAAAAAATTGATTTTTTTTTATTGAATGTGTTTTAAAACAGAATGTAGAAAATATTTTTTTTTTTCAAAGTTTTGGGTCTTTTTTATTGTTTGTATTGCAAAAAATAAAAAACCCAGTGATGATCAAATACCTTCAAAATAAAGCTCTATATGTGAGAAAAAATGATAAAAATGTATTTGCACACAGTGTTTCATGCCTTCACAATTGCCAGCTAAAGTGGTGTAGCACCCTCCTATGTAGGTGCTAGAAAAAGCGTATATATGTGACCCTGTCTGCTTATCAGGGGGGCCTGATCAGTCAGTTAGGCTGTCATGTGTTCCGAGGTGTGGTCTGCTGAGTCCGGGAGTCTCCACACTGTATCCAATAAGGGCTCTTGAAACCTGCTCAATAGCACATCAGGGCTTATATCTGTCTCAGTGGGCGGAGTTTGCCGCAATGCACCCTGGGATTGGGTATAAGCCCGAGGGGAGCATGTGACAGCGGGTCTTTGGCGAGAAGCAGAGTCCCAGGGGGAGGCTGATGGCTGTCTCTCCTCCTTTCAGAGGAAGTGAGGGTGTCCTGGGCGGTCGGCCTAGAGGACCGGAGGCTGAGCTGGGATACAGGAAGAATCCAGAGTGCTGTGGACCGAGTGGAGCTGCTGGACAGAAGTTTCCTGGAAAAACAGTGCTGTGAGTACTCGAAACTGCCCAGGGGTCTGCCTGAGAGAGGGGACCACTCCAAAAGGTCAAAGGGATCCGGGAGTCAGCTAGCCAGTAGTTGTGGCTTAGAAAAGGGGGTGCCAGTATCTAAGCTCTGAAGATTAGAGAGAGAAAAGGGGGCGCCGGTGCGGGCCCTGAAGTGTTCAGCAGTGTATTCAAGTAGCTACCTCATTAGGAGTGCTTAGGGGAGCTGGAGAAGGACTTTTTTAGTCAGAAAGCAGTACCAAGTCAATTTAGCATCAACAGGCATTCAGCCAGCGTTAATCAGCATCAAGTCAGCTTTGATAGGCATTCAGCCAGCTTTAAGTAAGCGCCAACCGCCAATTGTGCCTAGTTTAGTTCCAGGAGTATCCCACTCATCTCTTCTCCCATCCAAGTTACCAAATAAATACAAAAAACTCAAAGATACTGGACTGGTCATTGTCTCAGTGCTCACACTTGGAGAAACATGCACAAAGGTATTTTTGTTGCACCCGGTGACCCAGGGGGGCCCATATCCAGCAAAACGGCTGGAAATTGTGCTAAAGTAGTGTAGTGCTGAATAGCAAAACATGCTCTGGTCATGAAAAGGGTAGAACCTTCCGGAGGACGAAGTACATAAATTCTTGTTGCTAGTGAAGTATTTTTCAAAATTTCACTCAGTCCTTATAGTCGACTCGTGGCCAGGCTACCAACATGCAAGTATTCACAGATTCTCAACAAGCAGTATATTAATCTAAAAATAGCTTTCACTGACCTCAGCGGGGCGGGCACTGTTTGGAAAGAATTCTAAAGTCAGAAAGGGCTTGTTTTATAGCTCATGTAATGCTAGTTAAGAATATGCAAATGCTTAAAATGTTTATGACTTGCCCACAGGTTTACTGTTTGTAAATGACCAAATAAAATACATAACACCATTACTTCAAAATATTTTTTAACAAGTCATAGTATAACGCATAACCATAATTCACAAGTCTGTTCACACAGCATGCCTTTCTCCAGCAGGGAGAGATGCCCAGGACAAATAGGATGCTCAATCATGTTGGTTATCTTATACAAAGGAAAAGCTCTAGGGACTAATTAGTCCTTTCGGTATGGTCATTAGACTTAGGGTGGTAGGCAAAGGAAAGAGATGTGGAAACCTTTAGAAGAAAGACAGAATTTGGGAGAAAATTGTGAGCCATGATCAGAAATAATGTCTAAGGAGATCCTCTGCACTCTGAAAATATACTGTATAAACAGGGTTGCCTGTTGGTTACCGGAGGGTAAGCTAAACTATTACAAAGTGTGCCATTTTATATAAACTTTCCACTGTTAACCAATCAAGAAACCCAGTGAACAGGGTAGATCTACAACATAATCTATAGGAAGGTCGGTCCATGGACAACTGGGAATGGGAGGAGACATGAGGAGACTGGTTTGATTTTGTTTTATCGGACCTGGACTTGATACAAACTTCACAAGATTGAACATCCAAGAATACATTATTATTCAGTGAGGGCCACTGTAAGTCATAGGAGATAATAGAGAAGGCTTTAACAAAACCAGGATGCCCAGCTGTATAGGAGCTGTGAGTTTCTAGGAGAACATTAGGTCTGAGTTTTGTAGTTAAAAAACTTTTTCCAATTGGAAGTCCCTTTTAGGGCCATCTCTTTGCTCTGGAAATTAAGGAAGAAAGATTGGGAGAAAGTATCCCCATTAACTGTATGGAAGGTAAATGTTCTTTGACTCTGAGGGAATATCAGCCAAAGCAATGGGGCAGCCTTGACATATCTGGGAGCAGGTTCATAAGTGTTTAAGAAGTTAAAACGACTGAAAAACAGGGACCAGAAAGCTTGTCTAGAGATCACATATTTGGCTGTTCTAATGTTCTAAAGATGTTTATAATGCACTAAAGATGTTTATGGATGTTATATATATGACTTTAAAGGGATGACAAGCACCTTTCACCCTAGTAAAGTGGTATTAAAACCAGAACCAAAAATGTATTCTATTGCAGCTTACCAATCATAAGGTGTGGTGGCTGCCTCAGTTTTTATTCTTTGGCTTTTTCCCTCTGTTGACACCTGGTGATCTGTGGAGTACCGTACCTGTATTAGTGAGACACAACTCTAGATGAATGAGCACATGTGGCATAGCATACAACAGAACTGCCAGTCTGGGGGAGGGTAGTGTTAAATGTATTAGTAGATTTAGATACCGTAACAAACTGAAGCCAAATTTCAGCTCATGCTTTATAAACAGTTACAGCAAATATTTTTTTTTTACTTTTGGGATAAAGGTTTGCATGAGTAAATAAAAGCTGATCATTTTAATCACCCCTGCTAGTGTTAAGTGGTTTGTCTCATCCATGTAAACTGATACATTCTAAATGAAAATAAATACAGCCGTCACATCTAAGAATTGGTGAGCTGCAATATAATAAATGTTTGCTTTTGGGTTTAATGCTCTTTTAACCACTCCTCTGGGGCTCATTTGACAGCTAGAAGCTTTCTGTTACCATCAATATTTCCTTTACTGTCTCAAAGGTAAAAAGGGTTCCTGAGGGCCAATTATAAGTACAGACGCCCTTCTGAGTCAAGGCCGCTATGGAATCAATCATCTTAGAAAAAATTCCTATTGAACTTGCTGCAGAGGTTGCAAAGCTAATAGAACACTGTATTGCTTTCAGATCATGGACTTGTGTCCTTTAGAAGAATACTTAGACTTTGTCAGAATCCATGGAAATACCAGTGTCAGAAATAGTGTAAGCTGAGAAATAAGACATGAATTTAGTGGAAAATGCATTTATAGTACTTGGCATTGAGAGAATACTCCTATGACTTTGAGAGGAGAACACAAATGAGTTTGACATTCTCAGAGAAGGAGGAAGAAAATATGTTAATGCCATCCAAATACCTGCCAAAGTATTGCCAAAATGTAGTTGACAAAGTCTTGAAAAAGAATGGGAGCCTTTTTGAGCCCAAAAGGCATTACTAACTACCTGTAATGCCCCACACGAGTGTTAAAGGCTGCTTTCCATTCATCTCCTGGGTGCATATGAATGAGGCTGTGAGCTCCCTGCAGAACTAGCTTGAAGAAAACATGAGCTCCTTGGATGAAGCTGAACAATTTAGTAATGGGAGGTTAGAGATACTTGCTGGGTATATTTATTTTATTGAGGTGTCTATAAATGATGCAGGGGCATACGGTACAATCCTTCTGCACAAAGAAGAACCCTGTACCCACAGGGGAGGCTGATGGGCAAAAAAAGTAATTTCTGAAATTCTCCTCAATGTAGTCCTTAAAGGTTTGGTTTAAAAAGAGTTTATATACAGTACATGACATTTTAGTAAACTATGACCCGACAAAACATCTATGGGAAAGTCATAAGGCCTGTGAGTAGGAAAAACAGTGCAATCTTTTTCACAGCAGACATCTCAAAAATCAGATTAGCAGTCTTTAAGTGTAGTGGTACCCACAGAACAGAAAAAGAGTGTACTTCTGCAGGCAAGTTTCGAAGCAAGATATAACCAAGAGCTCAGTCAATTCATGGATTGTGATGTTCATAAACAAACTAGTCTTGGACACTACTCTAAAAGAGATGCTAATGCCCTTGAGGAGTTCTATACAGTCTGACATCTTATATCTGGTCCAGCAATTTAAAGTGGAAGTGCATGAAATCGGCGACAGACAGACTCCGGGCACATGAGCGTAACTTGTCAAGATAGCCACTTAGCCTAGGAGCTGCGCACTAGATTAGCACCTTCCTACTTTTTCTAGCATCCTGGGGGACCTGATTGTTGCCTCTTGTGGATGGGTGGTATCTGTTACCATCCTGAATCAGGCTGATGGAAGGTGAGTAGTGCCCGCTGGAGACCCCCGCCAGTCACTTGCTCAGCGGTCAACACAATGGCAGCCGCAGCCCCTGTGCAGACACATGGAGGAAAGACAACGGGCGAACAGGATAGAATTGCAACTACTCTTCAGCTAACAGAGAGCACATTGCATGTGAGCACCTCTCCCTGTGGGAAGAAATCCCATGCATCCACTGAATCTTTAATTGAGTGGACATTAGATTACATATTTGCTTCACAGCCTGCAGACTCTCCCCATACCCCAGCAATACCTAAGCAGGCTATCAGCACTCCATATCATGATATCATGGGGACATTAGTCACCAACTGCTGTTGGCCATGTTTTCTGAGCTCCTGGATGCTGGGCGTGCTAAAACAGCATGGCAGATTACATCTGATATTAAAGCAGATCTTAAGGAGCTGATCAGCTGTATGCACTCTATTGAACATAAAGTGTATGCTACCATTACTGATACCACCAACCAACACACCAGACAGATTGAAGACTTACAACAGCTAGAACAGGCATTAGCTAAAATAGACAATCTAGAAAATCGATCCAGAAGGTCCATCTTTTGTATCCTGGGACTCACAGGGTCAACTCAGGATGTGCTTCAGGTGGTC
Organism: Pelophylax lessonae; assembly: GCF_965119305.1. NCBI lineage: Eukaryota > Metazoa > Chordata > Amphibia > Anura > Ranidae > Pelophylax > Pelophylax lessonae. The sequence continues at coordinate 132,544,152 of NC_138774.1, forward strand.
CACACATTTCTTCAAGAACTTTTGCCAGACCTCCACTCTGTCCAATTGGTCCACCTAGGGACATGTTGGTCAAGCCCTATTACTATGGGATCAAGGAACAAGTCATGCATAAGTCCAGATAACAGGCCTTGCTGTCTATTAGAGGATATCAAGTCTTTGTGGACTTATCCTCTTTCATTATCCAGCATGCAGAGCCTTAAAGTGGTAGTAAACCCTGCTTGGTCATTTTTACCTACAGGTAATCTTATTTAGTTCACCCTGGAGGCAGCCAGTTACGTCACTGGTGCATACGCTCTGAAGGTTCAGCATACCGTGCCGGACTTGCAGAGCTTTGTGTCGAAACAGAGGGCTCCCGTGCACATGTGCGAGAGTAAGGTAATCACGGCTTCGGCCAATTACATAGCTATAAATTATGGCCAACAGATTTTCCTCTTTTATTTATCTCTATGTTCACAAGTATCAAGTGGGGTTCATGCTGGGTAGACAAGGTTTTGACCAGATTAGAAGGGCACTTGATCTTATCTCCCTCCTGCTTTCCCAATAGGATGGAGGGCAGACCTAGAAAGGCCTTCTGCTTTCTATTGATTTGCAGAAGTTCTTTGATTTGGTATCTTGGCCCCAACTGTTTGCTATTCTGAAGGCCTAGGGGGTGGGCACCGTATTTTTACATACCTTAGGTTCCCTGTACTCTAGCCCCAGGGCCCAGATTAAAATGCAGGGACATCTATCTGAACCCATTTCAGCTGCTAGAGGTACCCATCAGGGTTTCACTCTGTCCCCACTTATATTTGCCATTGCGATTGAAACACTCACTATAGCTCTTCATGACAAACCTGATGTTAAAGGAGTGCAGTGTATATCGAGAATTTATAAATGCGCATTATTTGTGTATGATTTACTGTTATTTGTCACTTCCCCCCTGACGACCCTACCTACTCTTATGCGCATTCTGCATCAGTTTGGGGAGACTTCTGGCCTTTAGGTGAAATTATCTAAATCTTTAGCTTTAAATGTTAATCTCCCAAAGATTTAATAGACTGAAAGGCTATTATCCCTTCCAATGGCAGGATCACTCTCTTCCTTACTTGAGGGTGACTTTATCTTCCTCTATAACTCAGTTATATAATCTCAATTATCTGCCATTATTTAAACATCTGGAGGCAGAGCTCGCTAAATGGTCCCCATTTGATTAAATATATATGGGGTCCATGAGAACACAGATTTGCCAAAAAGGTCTTATATGCGCCCAAGTCCCAGGGTGGGTTGAGTGCTCAAAAATCTGTGACTATACTATCAGGTAGAGATGGCCTTGCAGTTCGCCCGACGGTCGTTTCGCGGCGAACTTTGCTTGTTCGCTACCCGCCAAATTTTCGGACACATGGCGTCGTTCACGGTGGCCATATTTGTTTACATGGGGGAGAACTTTGACCCATAACACAGCCGTCAAGTGGAACGGAACAGCCAATTGAAACATTCCAGCACATGGACAGTCCCCCTACCCTATAAATAGACCTGACCTGGCGGCCATTTCACATTCCGTTTTCTGCCAGTGTAGGGAGAGGTCTGCTGTCACTGTGCTCATTAGGGAGAGTTTGCTAGACACATATAGCGCTGTGAAGATCCACAAAAGTCCTTTCCAGGGCTGGTATTTCGGTATAGTCCTTCTACAGTCTCTTTTCAGGTTAGGGACAGGTATCCTGTGGTTGCTTTAGGGGCAGTTCGAGATCGGCTGCTGTCACAAATTGCTCTGTCAATGTCCACAAAAGTCCTTCTCAGGGCTGGTATTTCGGTATAGGTCTAGTATCTTTAGAGCTTAGGGAGAGGTATCCTGTGGTTGCTGTAGGGGCAGTTAGAGATCGGCTGCAGTCGCACATAAATCGCACATAAATCGATTTGTCAATGTCCACAAAAGTCATTTAAAATGCTCCAATGTCGTTTTAGGGTCTATTACAGTCTCTTTAACATGAGGGCCAGGTATCCTGTGCTTGCTTTAGGGACAGTTAGATATCGGCAATTTTTTTAACTGGTGTCCTACACCAATCCCACATATTGAAGTGGGGTGTTATTTAACAGTATAATTTTCTAAGAGTGTATTTTAGTCCTGCAAACATTTGGCCTCTTTTGCTATGTTTACTACACACAGTGACAACAGATACTGGCCAATTATTTGTAGAACTGGTGTAATAAACCTGTGCGCCCCCCCAATGCCACATATTGAAGTGGGGTGTTCTCTGAGTAAACTTTTTCAAGTGTATTTGTGTCATGCAACAATATTGCCTAGTTTGCTGAGTGAAGTCTGGTACACACTGCGACAAACTCACTAGCCAATTTTTTGAACTGGTGTGCTACACCAATGCTCTCCCCCAATGCCACATATTGAAGTGGGGTGTTATTTAACAGTATACATTTCTAAGAGTGTATTTTAGTCCTGCAAACATTTGGCCTCTTTTGCTGTGTTAACTCTGCTACACACAGTGACAACAGTTACTGGCATATTATTTGTAGAACTGGCGGACTGACGGACCGGTAGATAGGGAGGAGAGGCAAGCAGAACTTGCATTGCACAAGAGGTACAAAGCAGACTGCAAATGTATAAGGAGCGAGCCATCAACCATGTCGGCACATGGCTCCGCAGTGTGGGCTTTTATTAATGTGTCCTTTGCTGACACCAGTGTTGCCATCTGCAGCCTTTGCAGTCAACTCATAAGTCACGGTAAGCCCAACACTCACCTAGGGACAACCGCCTTAAGAAGGCACCTGAAATCCCATCACCAAGCCCAGTAGGAGCAAAACTGTCAGAAGGCACAAAGCCACACTTCATGATCTCACCGTCCAGCCTCTTCTCCTTCTTCTCCCCCTTCTCCTTCTCCTGTCTCCTCACATTTGTCCAACACTCCACCTTCCATGATGCCGTTGTCAAATTTTTCTGGAAAAAGGCAGGCTTCTGTGGCTTAAATGTTCAACCCATGTGAGCTCATGTTTGCGGCCTAAACAGCCCGCCAACAACTTGTGTATACTGTGAACGCCTACTGTACCTCTAGCAATCATATACTACGTTCTTTACTGTCAGTTTAACCCACGTGAGCTCATGTTTGCAGCCTAAACAGCCCGCCACCAACTTGTGTATACTGTGAACGCCTACTGTACCTCTAGCCATCATATACTATGTTCTTTACTGTCAGTTCAACCCATGTGAGCTCATGTTTGCGGCCTAAACACGCCGCCACCAACTTGTGTATACTGTGAGTGAACGCCTAATGTACCTCTAGCAATCATATACTACGTTCTTTGCTGTCAGTTCAAACCATGTGAGCTAATTTTTGAAGCCTAACTGAGTATACTTTTACAAGTGTATTTGTGTCCTGCAACAATATTGCCTCTTTTGCTGAGTGAAGTCTGATACACACAGTGCCAAACTCACTGGCCAATTTTTTTAACAACTGGTGTGATAAACCAGTGCCCCCCCAATACCACATATTGACGTGGGGTGTAATCTGAGTATACTTTCATAAGTGTATTTGTGTCCTGCAACAATATTGCCTCTTCTGCTGAGTTAAGTCTGGTACACACAGTGCCAAACTCACTGGCCAATTTTTTGAACAACTGGTGTGATAAACCAGTGGCCCCCCAATACCACATATTGAAGTGGGGTGTTATCTGAGTATACTTTTACAAGTGTATTTGTGTCCAGCAACAATATTGCCTCTTTTGCTGAGTGAAGTCTGATACACACAGTGCCAAACTCACTGGCCAATTTTTTGAACAACTGGTGTGATAAACCAGTGGCCCCCCAATACCACATATTGAAGTGGGGTGTTATCTGAGTATACTTTCATAAGTGTATTTGTGTCCTGCAACAATATTGCTTCCTCTGCTGAGTTAAGTCTGGTACACACAGTGCCAAACTCACTGGCCAATTTTGTGAACAACTGGTGTGATAGACCAGTGGCCCCCCAATAGCACATATTGAAGCGTGGTGTTATCTACACAGACACATGGTCTAGCAAACACGGGCAGGGAAGGTATATCACTTTTACTGCCCACTGGGTGAACCTTCTGATGGCCGTTAAGCATGCAACCCGTGGCACCCATGTAGATTCAGTTGTACCACCACGGATGGCAAGCAGGCCTGCCTCTTCTTCTCCTCCTCCTCCATCCTCCCTCTCCTCCTCGGCTGACTCCTCCTCTTCCGCTGCTACCGTCTCTTCTCCCGCGCCGCCCAAGATCCCCAGAACCTATTCCACATGCCAGGTGAGACGTTGCCATGCTGTGCTGTGTCTGTTGTGCCTGAAAGCCAAGAGCCACACTGGTCCTTCACTCCTTTCAGCTTTGCGTTCACAGGCAGATCAGTGGCTGAGACGGCTGAATTTGTCAGTTGGTAAAGTGGTGTGCGACAACGGTGCCAATCTGCTGAGCGCGCTGAAACAGGGCAAAATAACACACATGCCATGCATGGCACACGTCCTGAACTTGGTGGTGCAGAGATTTGTTGCCAAATACCCCGAGGTCCAGGACGTCTTGCGGCAGGCCAGGAAAATCTCAGGCCATTTACGAAGATCTTACACAGCCATGGCTCGCCTTGCTGAGATTCAGCGGCGACACAACCTGCCCCTCAGGCGTCTTATTTGTGACTGCCCGACGCGATGGAACTCAACGTTGCATATGTTCGATAGGCTGCTCCAGCAGAAACATGCAGTTAATGACTACCTGTTCGAACTCGGCGGCAGGACAGGTTCTGGGGAGCTTGGGTTTTTTTCACCTCGCCAGTGGCTGTTCATGCGGGACGCATGCAGACTTCTGCAGCCATTCGATGAGATCACCAAACTGGTCAGTCACGGCCAGGGCGCCATAAGTGACATCATACCTTACGCCTTCTTTCTGGAGCTTGCATTTTGTTGTGTTATTGATCAAGCCGTCGAGGAGAAGGAAGATGAGGAAGTCGCAATGTTGGATGAATTCCCAGGGGGTGCTACTCCATCTGAGACAAATCAACAGCAGGAGTCTGAAGAGGAGTCAGAGGAGGAGGATGGTGCTGGGGGGGATGAGGAGGAGCAAGAAGAGCATGCTTTAAACCTTTCTGGGATCCCTGCTGTTATCCATGGATGGGGGGGGAGGAGAACGAGGACAACATTATCCTGGATGATGAGCTGGAAGCAGGCCACTATACCGCTTCCAGTTTAGTGGGAATGGGGGCCTACATGCTGCAGTGTTTTAAGGGGGGCCCCCGTATAAAACGCATAAAGACCAAGGACCAGTACTGGGTGGCAACATACTAAGACCCCTGGTAAAAACACAAAATGGTGGAAATGTTACCACAATCACAGAGGGCGGTCAGAATGCAGCACTTCCAGGCTTTGCTGCGGGAAATGCTGCATTCTGCTTTTCCGTGCGCTGGCAGAGGAATTTCCAGTTACAGAGAGACAGTTGCGGGTAGCAATCCAACAGCGCCTGCAAGAAGAGGGCGGTTTGAAGATATCTTGGTCACTTCAGATATGAGATCCTTCTTTCAGCGAACCATCGACAGCTGTACTCCCGATCCAGCATAAGGGAATTCCTAGACCGACAGGTGTCCGACTACATCAGGTTAACGGCCGATGTGGACGCTCTGAGGAGTGATGAACCCCTGGACTACTGGGTGAGCAGGCTTGACCTCTGGCCAGAGCTTGCACAATTTGCTCATGACAGTGTGGACTACCTCACATTTATAAAAATGAATTAGGCATGGATCTCTGAGGAATTCAACACATGAGACCAGGTTTCATCGAAATTCCACCACCCACAACAATTCCTGGTCCTTGGCTTCGCTACATACAGCGGCATAAAAGGCTTTTCATGTCCATTGAATTTTTGGGGCCTTTCAGGGCCGACAATTATTTTTTCTGTGAATGCCTAATGTACCTCCAGCCACCAAATACTACGTTTTTTGCTGTCAGTTCAAACCATGTGAGCTAATTTTTGCAGCCTATACAGGCCGACGCTTACTTCTGTATACTGTGTGAATGCCTAATGTACCTTCAGCCACAGAATACTACGTACTTAGCTGTCAGGTAAACCCATGTGGGCTAATGTTAGGGGCCTGGAATGGGCGACACTTACTTCTGTATCCTGTGAATGCCTAATGTACCTTCAGCCACAGAATACTACATTCTTAGCTGTCAGGTAAACCCATGTGGGTTATTTTTTGGTGCCTTTTATGGCCGACACTTACTTCTGTATCCTGTGAATGCCTAATGTACCTTCAGCCACAGAATACAACGTTCTTAGCTGTCAGGTAAACGCATGTCGGGTAATTTTTGGGGCCTGGAATGGCCGACCCTTACTTCTTTATCCTGTGAATGCCAATTTTTTCAGACTGGAAATGAAAAACAATGGATCTGTAAAGGTTCCGCCAAATTGTGTAATGGATGCGGACCCATTTTACAGATGTGTGAATGGACCCAATATGTATTAGACAATGTATTTACCGGCTGCTGTCAGTTCTGGCTGATTTATGAAATAAATATATATATTTTTTTTCTGTAAAAAAAAATAAAAAAAATTTAGGGCAACTTTTTCAATTGCAATACTTCTGTTATGACATTGTCCATGTGCTGGGACTATTTGTGCACTGCTAGTACGTCTTTTGTGGCTGCAAATATGACCTAAAGGTTTTTAAAGTTCGCCTTCCATTAAAGTCAATGGGGCCCGCCGCGAACTCGCGATTCGCGGACTTTTGAGAAAATTTGCGACTGTCGTTCGCAAACCGCCCCGGCCGATGTTCGTCCATCACTACTTATCAGCCCAGGAGACAAAAACAATTTCATGAAGCATGGGACATATGAATGGTTTATAGAAACCCTGTTAAAAGTAACTAATAAAATATTTCCACTGCACAGATTACTGTTCCTGTTGTCGCTGGCTCTCAGCAGACAATTCTTCTAACGAAATTGAATGGAGTGACTTGCTATTTATGTGTGATGGTTATATAGTTCTTTTCCATTGTCTGGTATTTTTTGTTGCAAAGAGATGCATTCTTGGTTAGGTGGCTATATTATTATGGCCTACATTCATCCCCAAAATACTAAATCTGAGGTTCTGTTTGTATGAAGTGAAGAAATGTCATCAGCACACCAAGGATTCCTCAAAGGGCCCAGGCTTTATTTTTGTGGTTACATAATAAACATACGACAATGTTTCATAGCCACGCAGGGCCCCTTCGTTAGGCAAGTGACTGTTTGTATGAAGCCACAAATGTTTTTCTCTGTTTTGATTTTGCAACAACTGATTGATATTATGGTTAATAAATTATCAATTAAGCAAAATTTCATGTTGGGTAAAAAAAAAAATTGGCCCATATGTCATTGGAGAGTTTTCAATGTCAGCCAAGGAGAAAGGTCACTCCACCAGTAGATGTGGGATCCAGAGGTGGTGAGACAAGGCTAGATTCAAAAAGTTACTGGTTAGGTGACTATATTATTATAGCCTACATTTATCCCAAAAAACGCAAAATCTGAGGTTTTGTTTATACTAAGTCACAACTGCTTTTTCTGTTTTCATTTTGCAACAACAGATTGATATTATGGCTATTAACTTATCACTTGAGCATAATTATAGTTTTAAAAAGTTAAGTCAATGGAGAGTTTTCAATGTCAACTAAGGATAATGGTGTCTCCATCAGGAGAAGTTGGATCCAAAGGTGGTGAGACAAGGTTAGATTCAAAAAGTTACTGGTAGCGTCTGAATCCAAGAAAGCTGCAAGTGGTGTAGGGTGGACTAGAAAGTCACAGTAGTTGGGACAAACAGCTTCCTCTATAGTTCGAATTAAACTGAACCAGATTAGAGGGATAGTCCCAATTCCTTCTAGATTGTGACTATCCCCAGCTTGATTGGACAATTAACCACACATTGCTGCTTGGCTCTATAGTAATGCAACTTTTTTTTTTCGAGGGCCAGTCTGGTGGCCCAAATTTGCATGGGCTCCTCAGTATTAGAAGTGGCAGCCCACAGAGGTGATGTGGTATTAGGCAGGGGCACAAAAGGTAAGGAAGCATTGTGTTCTAAATGTCTTTTATATAAGCATCGGTTGATTTTGTATGGCAAGGGGCATGGCTTCATCTAAGACAGCAGGAGCAAGATAATGTACAAGCAAGGCCCAGTCATATTTGGCCATACAGAATTGGGTCATTCCAGCCAGGATCTAGTGCCCAACATCAGTATTCAGAGAAGTACTATTCAGCTAAACCTAAAGCAGATTCAAAACAATGACAAAGGTGTCAGCTGACTGTAAGGTGGGATGTAATGTAGACAAGCTGAAAGTCCAAGATTGAGCAGAGAAATTATGATTTTAAACCTTTGGATCTCAGCTCCAGAAGAACAAGGGCAAAGTTGAAGCTGTGTGATGTGCATAGGAATCAAGCCACCTGTTGGTGTGATACCCAGAAGGAAAGGTTTTGGACCCAAAGGTTGAGGTCTTCAAGTTCCCAAACTGTGCCTGGTTGTACCTGGATGGCATCCATACACAGATGGTGTCTGTCTTGTGGTGATGTAAAGCCTTGTTGTGGACAGCCAAGTCAGAGTAAATAGTGGTTAGTGTAACCTCACCTTTTGCAGTCCCCCCTCCCTTAAGACAAGTAGGCATATTGGCAATAGGTTGTCCCCAGGACTTAAAACAACATACTTGGCGGTAAAATGTAGCTAGTATAAATAAGTAGAAAAGAGTACATGTAAATTGCAGTGATGGGAGAAGCAAGATAGCAGTCAATCTGGAGAAGTCTGGGAAGCAGCTGGTATTGGACATAATCCAAGGATTAAAAGGTCAGAGCAGGCAGCAGATAGTAATAGTATTTGTTAATTGTAGCAAAGTCAGTTTAGGTAGCAGTCAGCAGAGGAATCCATTAAACATAGCAAAGGTTAAAGCAGATAGCAGATATTTTAGGTTTATAGTGTTGGATTTATGGTGTTTAAAATAGAAGTATGGTCTTAAATAATCCAAACATTTATACTCATCTACTGGATGCAGCATCTATCCAATACTGCATCTGTCTGCTAATTGCTCAGTTCTCTTCCCTGCTTTGAGCAGAGACACGTGATTTTCAGTCACCAGCTCTCTGCTGTGCCCCTCTAGCACTCACTGGAGTGCTGGGCTGTGGAGGGGGCAGGAGGGGCTGACTCATGCTCTCAGAGGATCGCTGAGAGGCTGAGCCAGGTGCCACTCCAGGAATCTGGGTGATACCTGATCATATGGTTGGGATCTTTCCTGAACCTGGATCGGCTGAGTGACATCTGCTGACAGTGGACTTTAGCCCTCTGACAGCTGAAAAAAGGTCACAGGGGTGCAGAATGAACTGCACTCCTATGGCTTACAGTAGAAGAATAATCAAAATAGCCTTGGCTATACTTCTTCTTTAAATAATGGCCTCCTGTACTGAGGATCAATGCAGGAGCTGGGAAACATATGGTTAAATTGGATACCCTGCAGCTGACTAAGAGGATGTGGAAAGTACAGAGCGGCAGCCAGTTAGCCCTGGGAGTCCCTGGTAGGCTGCTTAACAGAAGGCACTAACTAGCACAGATAGGTAATGCCCAGCTCCAGTACTCTGGTATAATAGTGACCACTGTGTTCTTTGTGATGCTTTTATAAAACTGCAGTCTCTATGATGGCTCATTCTCGCCTAACTGGTTTTGAGAACGGGTAAGCAGGTTTTCAGGGAAGAGTACATGCAAGGCACCTTTTCAAGTCATACTAAAGCTGATTAGATTTAAAGATAGCACAATTATTTGGCACAACTAGTTAAAGGTTTGCTGATGTATGCACACAAAATGGCATTTGAACAAATTCGTTTGGTCAGTTCCAGGACCTTTTTCCCCCTAGCAATACAGGGGAAATTCCCTGGAAATCTAGTATTATTACTACCTAGAACTAAATTCAACACAACACAACACAGAAAATTACACTCTACAACTCAGACACAGAAGCAAATCATGGTACGTAGCTTCTCCTGAGAGGACTTTTGTTATTGTGTCAGTACAGAAGATGAGCAAGGCAGCTTGATTAGATATAAGCTTTCCTAAAGCTCTCCTTTGATAACTTCAGAAATAAGGTAAGCTCAGGGGGGTTGGCAGGAAGGAAACTGCAGGACCATGAGGTGTCCTGGAGGCAGAAGTGTCCTAGCCAAATGCTCCTGTTGCCTCTGCCACTTGACCTAATAATAAAAAATATAAACAACATACTTTTTTGCCTATCAATGCAACAGTCTTCAGTGATACCATGATTTTCAGAAAAAACAACTGTATAATTGGTAAATAAGTGTGTAATGAAAAATGGTTTCTAATTTCATATGTTCACCTGTTTTCATGTAGTTTTTATTAATCTCTTTAGTCTGTTTAGAGATTCAGAATGTCTGGTTAGAGAAATAAAAGTATGCCTCCTGACAATAGCAAGCAAGCACTCATAAAAATTTGTATGTATGTCTATTTGTTTTACCTCAGAAAAGATGATCCTACTGAGTCCCTGGAGGCTACCTCACTTTTTTTCATAATTTACCCATGAAAGTTCATTGAACATTCAGTGAACAAATGTGAAATTAAGTCTTAACATTTTCAAGGCTCTTATTTAAATTGTCTGTAGCCTTACAAGTTAATACCCTTGAAATGTAAAGCTCAGCATCTAGTTGAGCAAAACCTTATGCAAAGCTATAGCTGAAAAATTGTAATTATTTTGTCAGGCAAAAATGACAAAAGGAATTATTTCAAAAGCCTACTGTTGATTCTGAGTTTTTACTTTTATATTTGTGGATCAGGAGAATTTCAAATGGATTGTGAAAGAATAGAATATGGAGTACATTAGGTAATTCATGTAATTTGAAATCCACTCTTGAGTTATATACCTGTAAGCCTTTTTACATACGTGACATCTTTGGGGGAAGTACATTTCTTCCTCATTCCTTCCTACAGTTTAAGAGGAGAGCAAAAATATTAATCATGTTCAATTCAACAACTCGTTGAGATCAATAGCTTCCTAAAAAAAATTAAATAAATACCTAAATAAAAAACATAAAAAAAATGAATTTGACATTAAGCATTATTTGAGTACCCTATAACTTTGCAAACTTGTTTGCTTTTGTTCATTGTTAACCCCTTAATGACAAGCGTACACACATATGTGGCCTCACTGAAGTGGGTCTACTTTTGTGTGGCCACATATAGGAAATGTGTACATGTGTTTGTGCTGGGGATGGGCTGCACAGTGCACTCCCAGCATAGAAACTGAGCTTTTATTGAAAGGTCTGGGTTCTAATGATCAGGAGCTGGGAGGACTGGCTATCGATCACATAATCACTGTGATAGCAAATGATTGGCTATCACAATGATCAATAACTGCACAACCTGCTCTGTGTTCTTTTTAATATTCAATGGATGAATAGAGACAAGGGGGGTGCTGACAGAATCTGGTGCAGCTGTGCATAGTAACCAATGAACTTCTAGATTTTATTGTCAAAGCTTAATTGAACACACTGAAGTGTTTTAGATAGGTTTATTAATTAAAAACTTAAAACATTAAAACCATACATTTAATTTATTGTCAATTTCAGTGAGTGTCAGTGTGTTTTATGTAGGATAAACACTATTGTTTCTGGACTCTACTAATGGTACAAACAACAAGTAGCATACACACATGTGGTACCCCTGTGATTACCAGGAGTGGAAGCATTTATTCTGAACTGTTCTTAATGGTGGGTTATGGTATTAGCAAAAAAAATACAGCTACATTAAAAAAATATATATATTTTTTTCCTATTTTGGCACCTTTCCTTTCATAAAAAAAAAACAAGATACATAATATCTTTAAATATGTACTACCAAATTAAATCCAATTTAATCTTGGAAAAAAATAAGGTATAATTTACCTGGATACACTAAGTTATTTAAAAATGTGTTACAGTTTTACTAATGCATGTCAAAGTTACAAAACTGGTTTAATGCATTAAGATTTGTTTTACCTTCATCCATGTGGGGTTAAAATATACAAACTATATGCAAGTGTATATGTTCCTTATAATTTTATATATTTTAGTCCACTCTTTAAATCCATCTGGTAGACTGAGTTAACCACTGGCTTCCCAAAACGTCAAATTAGTATAATGCCAAGCTCTCCCTCCTGAAGATCCAATGTCTGCTTTCTACAGCCCCTGAAAATGTCTCCTAATTTAATTGAGTTGAGCAGGCCCTTCACTTGGTGATAGATGTGCATTATGCATAAAGAGTGAAGACATTGTTTTTTTTTTTTTACTAAGAATGTTTTCTGTCACAATTTTTGGAAAGATATTTTAAGTGGAAGTTGCATGATATAATCTTTCAAATAATAGTTTTTAGGACAATGGACTGTTTTTTATATATATATATATATATATATCTACTTGCCGACTGCCCAAAATTTAAATACAGGTGTTATGGCAGCAGCTGGCTAAAAATGGTAAATTCACCACAGGATCACTTTTAAAGGCAGCAGGAGAAGTGCACCCCCCCCCCGCTGCTTCCTGGTAATTTCCAAGCCGTGTGCTGGGCAGGAAGTCAAGCGAGGGCAAGATGGCCCCCACTTGGCTCTATGCCCTTGGAGGACCGAAGCAGCCTCTGACATCACTACCAGTTCTCGGGCATCAACAAATGTCAAAATTTCAATTTCTTTTTTTCTTGACCCCAGATCTCTCAACAAAGAAGACCTGTCATGCTTATTTCTATTAGAAGGGATGTTTACATTCCTTGTAATAGGTAGAAAAGTGATGAAAAAAAGAAAAGACCTGGTCAGCAAGTGGATATGTTATTTGTTTAAGGTGTTGCGCTACACTGATTTTAATTTAAACTTCTAGATTAATTCATATAAAAATTCAATGGATAGAGACGAGGCCCCTGCGCTATCACGCGAAAGATGAAGTAGGGATAGCTGCAGCTCCTTTATTAGCCTTACCACTGAAAAAATATAAAGATGATTGAGAGGGAAGCTGCACTTCTCAAAAAAAGGATAAGAAAATGACGTGAATAGATAAGTGAAGAAGTCAAATATACAAAAGGAGTGCTTACAATCCTGGTGATCAATAAATAATTAAATAAATATATTAATAACAAAGCAGTATAATAAATATTAGAAGTGAATAATTATTGGTGGTGACGCAGTAGATGAGTGACACAATAAATCACTAAATCATCTTAAAGATCAAACATAAATCAGCAGTCCATTGAAGTGAATCATGTGCGAAAAACAAAAAACGTGAACAGTTAAAAATAAATTAGGATAAAAATAGATGGTGATGGTGAAACAATAGATGGGTGACAGAATTTATAAAAACTTAACGCTCTAAAAAATATATATAAAAAAATTTACAAAATTATATATATAAAAAAGTTGTTTCAAGTGAATCCTGTGCCAGAAATCCTGGGTTACGGTTTTATAAATTGTGTCACCCATCTACTGTTTCCACATCTATTTTTATCCTAATTTATTTTAAACTGCTCACGTTTTTTGGCACATGATTCACCTGAATGGACCGCTGATTTATGTTTGATCTTTTAGATGATTTATTTATTGTGTCTCTCATCTACTGCGTCACCATCATTAATTATTCACTTCTAATATTCATTATACTGCTTTGTTATTTATATATTTATTTATCACCAGGATTGTAAACAATCCACTTGTATATTTGACTTCTTCACTTATCTATTCACGTCATTTTCTTATCCTTTTTTTGATAAGCGCAACTTCACTCTCAATCATATTCATATACAAAATTTAATCATCATCAACTTGGTCACAACAGCTCGCTCCTGTATCCCGGTTCTGTGGAAATCTTCTTCATCACCCACTATTCGACAATGGCTTTTCCACATTGAGGACATCAGATGAATGAAAGACTTGACTAGCTCTTTAAAGGGACTTACAATGATTTTATAAAAATCTGGTCTCCTTGGTTGGACTTTTCCATCTCTACTGAATGCAAACAACTGATGCTTGACACCTTCACAATTCTTGGGCAACCCATAGATGGATAGCTTTTATTTGTACTGTTATCACTTCAAATTTTTATGATTTTTTGTCAATTATTGATTTTAGACTTATTTCTCCTGGAGAAATCCCATGTGACGAAATGTCCTCCCTCCTCCATTATTTTCCTACCCCCCTTCTTGATCCTCTTCCCCCCTTTTTTTTCTTTAGCCTTCACCACAGCTTTGATGTGGCATATGAAATTCTATTTCCTGTTTTATATATACATATATATATATATATATATATATTTTTTTTTTTTTTTTACATTTACATATGACAATATGGTAAATATTTCATATTGCTTCTACTTATTATATTATATAAAACCCATTCTCTACCATTTCATGTCTATAAACATTGACTTATATGTATTTACCTGACCTTGATATGCTCATTGTTTCTTCCCATATACTGTATATTTTCTTTATGGCAACTATTCTTACAAATAAATGTATACAAATGTATAAAAAAAAAAGTGATATTTATATCCTCCCTCAGCTTGCACCTCTTGCAATAAACCTACTAACAGTTTTCCAGATAAAGATACATATTCATAACTCTGGTTAGTGCAGCTCGCATACTATTGACAGAGGCATCAGTGTCACCTACTGGCAGCAGAAATACACACAATAACGAAGAGAAACACAAGAAAGTTGACCAATTCAGCTAAGATGACTGCAGCCTAGCTTCACTAAATTTAAAAAAAGACTCCAGCTTATGGCAAGGTGGCTACATATTTACTGTGGATAGGAAATTTTTTCTGGAAAAATAACCCAAAGGCACCACATCCCAATTGCAAAAATAGGAAAACTCAACCACCCATTGAAAGGGAGGAAGAGAAAATTGTGTTGGGGATTTTAAAGGTGCCAATAAACAAAAAAAAAGGTTTTAAAATATACAAAATGTATTGTTATATTTAAAATCAGAAAAACAAAAATGTGAAAGACATACAGTAAACATACAATGGTAAAATCAATTTATGAGCTGCATATGCACTCAATTCATACGCAAAATATATGTATAGGTATCATGGAGTAGCAATCCCGACATGTTTCACCAAAACGGTTTCCTCAGGGGACAATTTCTGAGCTACTTCAATGATGAGACAGGTAGGAAATCTGTTTCAATATAGTGCCATGCATTAGATTGGATACAAATGGATCAAGGAGCACACACAGGTTTAGTAGGTCAACTATTTTATGCCTGCATATCCCTCTGTAAGAAACCCTAGAAGGAAGGCAGGAATAGCAACACATCCAAAATACCAGGAATGGCGGTTTGGGTAAATATAAAGGGGTTTATTCCCCAGATGTAGGGCATAACTTAGCACAATACACAATCTGAGTATAAGGAGCTGCAGCAGGGATATCCGCTTGCGGCGGCGCCCAGAGGGATATTCAGGCAAAAAATAGTTGACCTACTAAACCTATGTGTCCATACAATTTCTTCAAATCTAACAGACCTTATTTTATAGATAAACATTTATGAGGTACAGTATCAATAATGGTGCAGAGATATTTATTTCAGCATCACTAAGAGATAAATAAAATTATTGGGCTAACTTGGGGGCATGGCAACCGTGAGCATGGATGACCGCATTCTAAGGAGGCTCAGCCAAGCCCTAAGTTAATCCATCTCCATCCGAGCCGAATTTCAGCCCAGAAGACCTCAATCCTTCACCCATCTGTGCCAGGGACCAAGCGGGATGACCCGCAGAAGAAAAGACCTGCTTATTCTCTACAAAACAAACAGTTTTTTCAAACATGTAGGTCACGGTCTCCAACAAAATGGCAGCAGCTGGGAGATGCAGCCTACACATGCAGGGGCACCCGGTACTCTTTAGGGATCCAGCGGAGAGTCCCAACATCACCAGACGAGCCCTTCAGGAAGTGGGGGATCTTTAGGGTGCTCCTCCACTAGAAGTCTTGTGAAGTCCAAGCCCAGCACGGTCTCTCCCTCAAGGCCTAACCAAGCTACCAACATTGAGGTGAGTGCTGCAAACCAATTACAGGCCTCAGCCATGTCCCCACACGCAGACCCCTTCATACACTTTCCCACACAAGGGCCATCTCAGACACTACCCTTAAAGAGATGCTCATCTCCTTAAGATCCTCACTATAATCTGACATTCTTGCATGTGTCCATCAATGTAGTACTGAAATTCACCAGCTAGAAGACAGAGTAGATAGAGTGGAAAACTCACTGGGTGTTTACACTGTATCATTCAACAATCAGGAACAGAGGCAGGTAAAGTAGTCAAGGTCAAGCCAGGGTCAAACACAGGAAGACGATTTGGAATAGACAGGGGCAGGTCCATGTAGCAAGCCGGGTTCAGAACCAGGAGAGAAGCCAGAGCAGGTCAGGGATATGCCAGGTCGGTAACTGGTGAACAAACAGAAGCACAAGTCACAGGAACACAGGATACAAGCTGAAGATAATCCAGCAATTTATGATAGCCACTGCTGTCTTTATATAGGCCAGTGAACACTGGCAATTAGCACGTTCTGCATATGCCAATGCACCATTGTGTATGCCGATTCTTCATTGCATGCCTTTTGCTAATGCACATGCGTATATTGGGCATTGTAATATTTGCCACTTCTTCTCAGACTTCTTCCCTGACAGTGGCCCCTCCCAAGGGGCAGCATCTGGATGCCCAGACTTGCCCGTTTTTCTGGGAATCTGTTGAATAACTCCTGAAGAAGTTTAGGAGCATGGTCATTATTTGCTGGTTCCCATGAATTCTCCTCAGGTGGAAATTCTTTCCATTTAATGAGGTATTGCACCTGTCTTCCTCTCCTTCGACAACCTCTGGATATGACACTGAGCACATGCACTCAGTTTCTTTGGTCGACCATGGCGAGACCTGTTCTGAGTTGAACCTGTTCCTGTTAAACCACTGTATGGTCTTGGCCACCATGCTGCAGCTCAGTTTTAGGGTCTTAAAAATCTTCTTATAGCCTAGGCAATCTTTATGTAGGACAACAATTATTTTTATCAGATCCTCAGAGAGTTCTTTGCCATGATGTGCCGTGTTGAACTTTCAGTGACCAGTATGAGAGAGTGAGAGCGATAACACCAAATTTAACACAGTTATCCCCCATTTACACCTGAGACCTTGCAACACTAATGAGTCACATGAATCCGGGGAGGGAAAATGTCTGATTGGGCCCAGTTTGGACATTGTCACTTAGGGGTGTACTCACTTTTATTGCCAGCGGTTTAGACATTAATGGCTGTGTATTAAATTATTGTGAGGGGACAGCAAATTTACACTGTTATACAAGCTGTACACTCACTACTTTACATTGTAGCAAAGTGTCATTTATTCAGTGTTGTCACATGAAAAGATAGAATAAAATATTTACAAAAATGTGAGGGGTGTACTTACTTTTGTGAGAAACTGTATATGATGTCTGGAGGTGTCAACATGCCAACTAGCAAGATTACACTTTCTTCTCCTCAATACGTCATACTCTCGCATTGACATGGCTACTACAAACAATTTCCTCCTCCTCCTCTTGGTCTGACCATGCCGCAATAATGGTGATGATAGAGGAAAACTAAAGCGCTGAAAGAAAGTCAATAGGGTGATGTAATGTCATAATATTACAGGAAAGGGAGCTATTTGAAGCAATCTCCACTAACACAGATTCAGTGTCTGATCCCTTTATAATCTGGAATGCCCGCAAAGCCTTTATCAGAAGCATTTGCATCCAACAGGGAGCCAGGCTTAAAAAAAAGCCTATGCTTCGAAACTCCATAGCTTGCTGTCAGAAATTCACACACTACAGTCCAAGAATAAAGTAGACCCTTTTTCCACTATCTCTCACTCCCTTACAAAATTGAGGGAAGAGCTGAGATCCCATCTCTTTGACCAATATGACAAACACCTGAGACGTATCAAATTAAATCACTATACAGTGGCTAACAAGACAGGGAAATATTTAGCAAACAGACTTAAAATCATACAGGCAAGATCTAAGATATCACACCTAATATTACCAACCCCAAGGAAATAGGAGATGAGTTTGCAAACTATTATGGTGCCCTATACAATCTCAGAGATGACCCCAACACCCCACAGCCCACTCCCCCAGATATTCAGAATTTCTTAACCTCTATTAAACTCCCTACCCTCTCCGAAGCTCAGCTCCTTGAACTCAACGCACCTTTCCCAGGCCCTGAAACAGTAAAAGTAATCAAGTCCCTTCCCAACGGCAAGTCTCCTGACCCGGACGGCTTGCCTAATGAATAATATAAGGTCTTTAGTCCCAACTTAACACACCACCTAGAGGAGATATTTAATGCAGCAGCCAACAAAACAATGTTTCCCTCTGAGATGCTGAGAGCTCTTGTGGTCACCTTACCTAAACCTGGGAAGGATCCTCTAACCCTGGCCAACTTCCGCCCAATCTCGCTACTAAACTCTGACACTAAAATCTATGCAACTCCTGGCTATGCGGCTGATTCGGGTACTTCCTTCCGTGATCAAAAAAGATCAAACAGGGTTTATATCCGGAAGACAAGCTGCAACCTGGAGAGTCATAAACATCATACACCACACAGAAATGACTTTGACTCCCTCTCTGCTGTTAGCAATTGACACAGAGAAGGCGTTTGATAGAGTAAACTGGTTATATATGAAAATGGTATTACAGAAGTTTGGATTACAAGGTCAGATCCTAACGGCTATCCTGGCACTCTACTCTAGCCCATCCGCCCAGGTTAATGCTTCGGGTATACTTTCCAAACAATTCGAAATTTTCAACGGCACTCGACAATAATGCCCTTTGTCTCCTAATATCTTAAATTTAATGATTGAACCCCTAGCAGAGAAAATAAGGTCTAACCCAGCTATAAATGGCTTTTATCTTCAAAATGAAACACACAGAATAAATCTGATTGACGATGACGTCATCCTCTTGCTAACTAACCCCAAGTCATCGCTCCTAATCGCCTAACAAATCTTAACCCAGTTTAGCAATATCTCATTTTCCAAGGTCAATACATTGAAATCCTTAATTCTCGACTTGGGGATAAGAAAGGATGTAAAATCCTCCCTACAAAAGCACCTACCTTTCTCCTGGTGCAATGAGGGAATTTTGTACTTAGGCATAAATCTTACCGCCTCACTCCTACTCACTAGCTTCGACCAACTTCAAACCTCTGATCTCCAAAATCACAAAGGAACTAGATCAATTAACCTATCTTGGTATGGCAGACTCTCTGCTTTTGAAATGTTCATCCTACCTCAAATCCTGTATATCTTCAGATCTCTGCCCATCCCTATAACATACCATTACGTAACATCCTTGTCGAGTGCCCTTAAGAAATTCCTATGAAAAGCCAAAAGAGCCAGATGCTCCCACTCCATTCTTATTAAGCACAGCTCGATAAGTGGTGCAGGCATACCAGACTTCAAAGATTACTATTGGGCAGTACATTTGGACCAAATTAAGCACTGGTTCTCCTCAGTTGAGCCCCCCTATGGGTAGGATTAGAAGAAGCACTGGTTCCAGGCTACGATCTAAAAATGTTTTTACTAGCTCAGTTGTGGAAACAAATCCCCTTCAAAGATATCCCTCACCCCATCCAAGCCTAGCATGGAGACACCTTAACAAACTAAGGTCACTCCACCATACTTCCTACCCGCTATCCCCTAGAATCCAAATTTTTGAATTCCTGATCCCTAACCTATCAACCAGAGCCCTGATGTCAAAGGGCATCCTTCTTTTATAAGATATATCAGATGGAAACTCCCCATTTACCCTGGAAGAACTAACAACCATATACCAACTAACCATCAACATGAAATTCTCCTGCATAGGAGGCTGCATTTCTTGATGAAACACCACATCTCCAGATTCGAGTTACACCCTAAAGCATAGGAGTTCTATCTTACACCCAAACTTAAACCCAAAGGTCCCTGTTCTACATCTTGTTGCAGGACAAAATCTCTTTCAGTAAAACGGACCCAATTTTTAAGTGGGAAAAGGATCTAAAAAAAATCCTTCTCACTCGATCAATGGAGGGCAGCCCTCCACTCAGTAAACCAGACCTCTCACTACTTAGGGCACCGAGAAATCTTTATGAAAATTTTCAATCGCTGGTACTTATTAGCTATAAAGTACCCCTTATAGACTTGCAAAAATCTCCCAATCTCCACTCTTCTGGCACAAATGTGGGATAGTTGGAATCTTCTCCACTCTCCACTCTCTTTGGTCCTGACCCAACCTTACTAACTTTTGGAACCAGGTATTCCACTTAATCTCCACCTGCACCGATATCATAATAAAACCCAATCCAGCCCTAGCAATCTTAAACCTAGGCATAGATTCCTTCCCATCATGGCAAAGGACTTACTTCCCATATACTACTAACAGCACGCCTCTCGATTCTAAGAAACTGGAAATCCCCCTTAGCCCTGAATATCTCAGAAGTAGAAAGAATGGTCAAGCACAATTACCACTTTGAACGCATGTTAGCTTCAATTGGTACGACAAGTAACACGTGCAGTAAAACATAGAGTATATGACAAAACTGAAAAGGGTCCCCACCTAATTAGATCTACCCTAACTGATTTTCAATAGCACACCAAGTTTAATGGTATATTGTGGTTTACACTATGGTTCTCTAAAGTTATGTTTATGTAACTAGGTTAACTATTGCTACCTCAATCCAACTAAGTCATTAACATTTAGGATGGAAAATCCTCATGGTAGAGCGGGTTCGTCTACCTCCCAGGCACAGTTAGTTCCCAGATGGGGTGTCTGGGTGAAGGAACACACCCTAAGTCCTCTATTAAATAATTGCCAATGGATGGCTAGCAAAGGACCACAATTCTACCCCTCCATAACACATCCCTATGTTTCTTTCTTACTTTTATAACCAACCGTGTTATGTACTTATTCCTATTCTTATGATCTTTGTACACTGCTTAACGGAATATGTTGTATGTATGTATATTTGTAACTGTAAAAATTCTAATAAAAATATAAATTAAAAAAAAATAAAAATTATTGGGTTAACTAACCTGTTGGTATCCGTTCATACCTGTAGTATCAGCTTGGGGTGGGGAATTAAAAATGATATAATCAAATATGATTCTACAGTTCCTTTGGGCAGAACAGGGAATGAAAGTCTAAAAAGGGGGGGGGAATATATATATATATATATATAATTTCCTTGAATATGTTTCAATAGAACAGTCTCAAAATAGTTTTTAGGTTTACCAAAAAAAAAGGGATGAAAAGACAGGGTTAAAGACAGCACAATGATGTAGTATTTCTACAATATCAAAAGCTTGTATCAAATAAACAGGGTGTATTTGTATCCAGATGCTTGAAACCAATACTGGTCAGCTACCTATATTAGTGAATATTAGAGTAGATCTCTCTCTGTACAACATTTTGATGAATCTCTTTTGTAGTTAGGTACCTTCAGTCCTTGTCAGTGATCTTACTGTGGTAGTCCTATATTACTAGGGAAGCTTGGTTGTATGGGGAAAAAAATCCTTGCCATGTCACTCTAATTGATGTGTGTTGTAGGAAGTGGAGAATTTGTGAGGACATGATATGTTTTTTTTTATATATAAAAAGGCATGACGGGACATTGAGTGGACAATGTACTTATTTCTAGTATGTAACACTAGAACGGACAGTTCTAATGAGCTTTTCAAAAGCTAAGAAAGAAAAAGCTGCAATTAATGCTTATGTCCCCAGGGTGGCCTTGGCATTAGGATAATACTGAATTCTAGAAACACTAATTTAGAAGTTATGTCCATTTATATATTTTTTTTAAATTTATTACTCAAACCGAGACAAAGATGTTAGCTAAATGCAAAATGAAACCTGAGAAGAGCAGCAGCCATGTAAATAAAAAATCTTGTAAGTGTATAATATGCCAATCCTGTTAAGAAAACTGTCAAATGCAAATTAATGTTTTCATTAAAAATTCTAAGTAGCAACAAAACTATTTGAAGTGCCTGTCATTATTTTTGAGTTGGTACAGGGAATATATTTATAAAGCTATATAAATAACCTTAATTTTCATATACAGAACACCAAACTTTTCTTCCATTCAGCATAGAGTTACTAAATTTTATGAATAGTTCCCAACAGTCCTCATTAGATGGACTAACTAGTAAACAGTTGTCATCACAACCAATAGTAGCAAGCACTATGTTAATTATATGTTTTAGGAATGTGTTTTAAATTTCAAATATATGCTTATGATTCATATTTATTTACATTTTATTAGGGACATTATTTTAGAATCAGGAGGAAAAAAAATGGAGTAAAGAACACAAAATACTGAATTATATAAAGTAAATGATGTTATATTGCTAATTACTTTATCTAGATAAGAAAAAAAATCTTGCAGTTTGTAATTACATTTTATTTGATTTACAGTTCAACAACAATTCACCCCCAGTGTAATGATAATTATGTTTCATATTTACATTTTTATCATCTTAAAAGGTCATTTCTTGCAAATGCTTAAATATACTTGTAATGTAATGCAACCATGATGCAGTTTGGATCATATTTCTTGACTCTTCTGCAGAATTTTCACATCAGAGTGTATTAATTTGTCTTGCTATTAATGTATTTTAATGTGACTAAGAAGATACACTGTTTTGTGTAGGTCATTTTAACTACCAATATAGTTAAAATTACACCTAAGAACTCCAAACCTACTAGCATAGTTGTTTTTGAGCTGTTACTGGTCGTACCCAAACAGGAAAGAGATTACATGAAGGGTAGTCACAATTCAGTATCCAGTCTACCTTGTGCCCATTGACTCGGATTAGTTCAGGGTAGCTTGGGGTGTGGTTTGGGTTAAGATGTGCCATCTTGCAATCTCTAATAATGAACTGAATTATTGTACTGGCATCATAATTCTGATATGAATTGTTGACGATTTTTAGAAAATGGCATGATCAGAAGATATTCATTGATTCCCAATTGTTCCAGGGCATGAAAACACTTTTAAAGGAGTCTGAATAAGCATGCATTTTTTTAAAAAATTCAAAGAGGTTGATTTTAAAAAAGCAAAGAGTCTGTTCACTTTGCAAGCTATTCCCTTAGCTTAGCGTGTGAGATGCAGCTCTAATGATTTCCATCTTCCAATGATGTTTAAGCAAAAATACAGCTTTTTGTTTATTTACCTGCATGTGATTGGGTGTTGTTTGCAAAGTGATTTTCCCCACAGTCACTAAGCTAAGGGAAACATCCCCTGCAGAATAAAAGTCTCTTTGCTGGGGGTAAAGTCTATTTTTTTAGCAAAATATCTTTGAAATGTCCTCATTAGTATTGGAGGTATATAAACTGCATGTATATAACCACTTTTGGATCGGAAGGATTTGCCCCCTTAATGACCAGGCCATATTTTGCGATGCTGTAACTAAAAAAAAATTGATGTCCTTTTTTTCCCAGAAATAGAGGTTTTTTTTGGTGGAATTTGATCACCTCTGCAATTTTTATTTTTTGAGCTATAAACAAAAAAATAGCAACAATTCTAAAAAAAAAAAAAAAAAAACAATATTTTTCACTTTCTGCTATATAACATTTCCAATTTTTTTTTAAAAATCTAATTTTTTTAACATTTTAGGCCAATTTGTTTTCTGCCACATATTTTTGGTAAAAAAATTGCAATAAGCGTATTTTGATTGGTTTGCGCAAAAGTGTATAATTATTTCTACAAACTACAGGAAATATTAATGTAATTTTTATTTATTTATTTATTTTTTTACTATAAATGTTGGCGGTCTGCAATTTTTAGTGGGACTACGACATTGTGGCAGACAGATCGGACCCCTAACTGAAATTTTTGACACTTTTGGAGGGACCAGTGACATTACTACAGTAATCAGTGCTAAAAATATGCACTGTTACTGTAATAATGACACTGGCAGGGAAGGGGTTAACACTGTGGGTGATCAAGGGGTTAAATGTGAGCCTTAGGGGAGTGATTCTAACTGTAAGGGGGCATGGCTTGTGAAATGATCACAGAGACCTGCGATCCTACATAGAAGGATCACAGGGCTCTGTGATCATTCCAGAGAGAAGAACGGTCAGCTGTGTTTACAACAGTTGCCCATTGTTCTCTCTCAGTGGGCAACGATCGCGGGTGCCAGGCACCAATTGGAGCCGCCTGCACCGTGCATCTGAGTCCCCGCTGCCGAATTGGGGCAGGAGCGCACCGCCGGCAGCGCACGCTCCCCCCCTAGCTGCAGGCGCAGCCAACGTATACCTACGTCGGATCGCACAGGAGGGGCTGCCTGCCGCAGTATAACTGCGGCAGGCAGTCCTTAACCGGTTAACTGTCAGCACCCCTTTATTCACAGAATATGTGAAGAGCATTTGTTAATATGATCAATCTTTTTAACCACTTAAGGACCAGAAGGTTTTACCCCCTTAATGACCAGACCATTTTTTCCAATTTGGCACTGCGCGACTTTAACTGGTAATAGCACAGTCATGAAATGCTCTACACAAACTAAATGTATGTCCTTTTGTTCGCACAAATAGAAATTTCTGTTGGTGGTATTTGATCACCACTGGGATTTTTTTTTTTTTGCGATTTAAACAAAAAAAGATTGAAAATTTTGAGAAAAAAAAGACATTTTCTACTTTATTTATAATAAAATATCCAATAAACTCAGTTTTTATCATTCATTTAGGCCAAAATGTATTTAGCTACATGTCTTTGATTAAAAATATATATATATATATATATATTTTATTTATTTTTGGCTCTTTTATTTTTTTTTATTTTTTGGGGGTTTTTTTTACACTTTTTTTGTAACTGTAAAAGACTTCAAAAGTTCCAGGCTAGGGTCTTTCAAAATGTGATAGCCATCTAACATCTTTTGAGACCCTGTTTGAAAGTGTGCCCTAGACTGTGCCGTGCTGTACCCTACACTAATACTCCACTAGTGTGTGATTGCAGTGGAAACTCCCCAATGCAGAGACCAGGTTAGCCAGGACAGGGGGGGGGGGGACAAAAATAGCAGGTGTCACGCTTATATCCGCATTTTCTACAGACATGACATCTTCTTTGGGGTGCTCTTTGGGTAGAGGTACCTGGGAGGACATACAGAAAATGCCTTTCAGGCAGTCGGCTCACTACATCTGGATTGTGAATTTGGGCCATAACACCTTCTGTATACAGAAGGGCTGTGATGAGCTCTTCCTGGAATATTAGGGAGGATCCACTTCTTCCTGATGCTTTGTATAGCACATAAGTGTGCAGCAGAGCCAATTGAAATATGTATAAAGACAATTTTTTGTACCAGCGTCTGGCCTTTTGGGCAATTAAGTCCAGCGACATACATATAATAAAAACATATATGAGTAAATGAGATATAGTACATCCACAACCTTATCATTGAGGAAGTATACATGGGAGCAGTATCCTCCCTCTAGGTTGTACAGTAATATACTGTATCTCATCTACTTATATATGTTTTAAATATATGTATGTCTATAGTGTATGCAATTTTTTGCTTTTTTCTGTGTATTTTTGTACCACAATAAAGTGTTATCTTTTATATATTTTTTCATTGGATTAATTCTTCCTGTCTTAGGATGGTACCATTAAAACCCCGCCTCTTCTCTATGCCCCAATATTTCTAGTCTCTAATGTTAAGGTTGTAGTCATGGACACAGAGGGGCTTCTCAACAATACCAGTGCTGTTGTAATTTGGACTGTTGTATCTGCGTAAATGGAAGACATAACGAAAACATTCAGTGTGTCCTTCCACTTCACTGCAAGCAATTTATTACACTTCAAGCAGGCTCTCTCCCCCTTCTAAGTTGGGAATCTACAAGCCATTGGGGGAAGCCCCGGCGATTAGGTCGCACAGTGCCACATGCGCCAATTCCAGAATCAAAAAGGTGACTAAAAAGTGGCACGTTTGTGTAAAAGTTGTCCATGTATAAATGGTACTGTTTCCAAATAAGGGTGACACCAAGTCCCAAACAATCTTGTTGCTGCTCCCTATGCAGTCTTGGCAGTCGGGAGGCTTCACACTGCAATCTGCAATGAGGGATAGGCCCAGAAAGGTTTTAAATTCGGAAATAGTGATACGTTTCCATGCAAATTCTCTGGCAAGGGTCAGATTTTGTCCACAATAGATCTGTGCACATCGTCCGTGAAAAACAGCTCATAAAAACCAAGGGGAGTAAAATTTGCTGTTTCCACCTGAAATCCGGTTTGGCCAGTGAATGGGGGAAGTACGGGCACTGCAGAAGTAGTGGGCTCCCAATCAGTATTTGCAAGCTCCACACTGCAATCTTTTCCCTTGTAAATCTGGAAAAATGCATATATAGCTTGTTGCCCTGTCACAGAGCTTATACATCTTGACCCCATATCTGTCACGCTTGCTAGGGAGAAACTGTTTGAAAACAAGGCGGCCATAAAATGTATTCAGGGACTCATCAATGCAGACAGCTTGTTGGGGCGAATACAAGGCTGCAAATTTTTGGTTGAAGTGATTTACGAGGGGCGAATTTTGTGGAGCAGGTCCTATCCAGGGTCACCCCACGGACGACATAATTGGCAGCAGAGAACACGGGCATATGGTGAATTGGGTCAGTAGTCCAATATTACTGCAACTCGCTCTTTTTAGTAATTCCCCTAATGAGGGATAGGCCCAGAAAGGTTTCCAATTCGGAAATAGTGATACGTTTCCATGCAAATTATCTGGCAAGGGTCAGATTTTGTCCACAATAGATCTGTGCACATCGTCCGGGAAAAACAGCTCATAAAAACCAAGGGGAGTAAATTCGCTGTTTCCACCTGAAATCCGGTTTGGCCAGTGAATGGGGGAAGTACGGGCACTGCAGAAGTAGTGGGCTCCCAATCAGTATTTGCAAGTGCATCAGAAAGGACACTATGGGCTCTACGGGCCTGTCTTTGAATTCTTGGTGACTGTGGGACACAAAATGTGCTAGCCCCTGCACCAGCTTGAACTGCACTTATGGGACTCGCCACATCACCAAGTGTTACTGCAGTGCTGGTTTGTCTATGACCAGGATGTACTAGGCTGCTGGTGCTTGCCAGTTCACCAGAAGGTTGAGTGGCACTCTTACTGATACTCTGCTGCATACACGAACCATGCTATTGCACCTCAGCAACCTGGGAATGGGTCGGGTATGCCTGACCCTAGCAGGGATCACTACTCCACCATTAGAGCTATCTGTCAGGTGCCGCTGATCTCTACAGGTTCAAATACTGAGCCTGATTATGACAGTGAGGCTTCACCATTGCTCTCATCTGTCATGCTCAGCATCGTGTAGGCCTCCACTAGTGTACATCTGTTTGGACATTTTGTCCAATAAATTTATAAGTACCTAGTGTGACTCACAGATAAAAAAGCACCTGGATGTCAAGGACTGTTTGAACCACTACCAAAAATTTAACTGCTAGCGCTAGCAAAGATCAAGCCTGACTCTGCTAATGCTGCGGTTTTGTGTGCTGTGTATTGGAAGTGACAGTAATCTGCTGATACTGTACTTCCCTAGGGCTGGGCATAGGAGCTAAATGCAGGTGCTGGCAGGTTTTAGGGCTGATGCTGCTAACGCTGCATTTTGGGAACACTATACTAAACTATTGGGGATGCTAGTATAGTTCTGATCTGATCAAAGACATTAATCCGTTCAGACAGTATACTAGTAATGGAGGTGTTTAATGTGTGTGTGTGTCACTGGCAATCAAAGGGTTAAAATTAATTACTGAATATGTGGTGGGAAATTTGACGCTATCCTTGATTGATGCTAACGCTAACTGACGTTCACCTGTGACACTAATACTGTGATCAGGAAAAAGATCTGTACACTTAAATAAAGACACTGTGAAAGGCAGTGAAGGGGTTAACTGGGGGTGATCAGGGGGTTAAATCTTTATTAGGGTATATATGGCGGATACCTTAAACCTATCTGGGACTGACGCTAACTGCCACTAACTGCTGCTCACACTAATTGGCGTCACCAATGCCACCAATACAGTGATCAGTAAAAAAAGTTGACACTGTATATAGTGATACTGTGACAGGGAGTGAAAGGGTTAACTGGGTTGTGATCAGGGGGTGCAACATGTGCTGCCGGAGGTTTTGTGATTGACAAAAGAGTGCATCTGTCCACAGACTCTGTTGACCAGCTGACTTTTATCAAAATGAATCGGTCCTGGATCAACAACAGCTATCAAGCCCCTGATGCTGATGTAATTGATTGATTTTGTTAGCTTCCAACTATGTTTTTGGTTTAGGTCACTACCAACCCCCAAGGCCTAATTTTTCTGAACTTGTATGACAGGTGCATACAATTTAAATGTCGTATGCAATTTTTAACAGCAGGCCCTGTCCCTATGCCCTGTGCCCAGCAAGAGTAACTGTGAGGGGTTGGTTACGGTGTTCAGGCACCACCAACAGCAAAGGCCCAATTTTTGGCACCTTTATGACCAGTATATTCGATTTCAAATTTGTATGGAATTCTTACCAGCAAGTCCCATTCCTGCTCCCAGCAAGAGTAACTGTGAGGGCTTGGTTACGGTGTTCAGGCACCACCAACAGCAAAGGCCCAATTTTTGGCACCTATATGACCAGTATATGCGATTTCAAAATTGTATGGAATTCTTACCAGCAGGTCCCATTCCTGCTCCCAGCAAGAGTAACTGTGAGGGGTTGGTTACGGTGTTCAGGCCCCACCAACAGCAAAGGCCCATTTTTTGGTACCTGTATGACCAGTACATACAATTTCAAATTTGCATGGAATTCTTACCAGCAGGGCCCATTCCTGCACCCAGCAAGAGTAACTTTGAGGGGTTGGTTATGGCGTTCAGGCCCCACCAACTGCAAAGGCCCAATTTTTGGCACCTGTATGACAAGTACATGCGATTTTAAATTTGTATGGAATTCTTACCAGCAGCTCCCGCTCCTGTGCCCAGCAAGAGTAACTGTGAGGGGTTGGTTATGGTGTTCAGGCACCACCAACATCAAAGACCCAATTTTTGGCACCTGAATGACCAATACATGCGATATCAAATTTGTATGGAATTTTTACCAGCAGGTCCTGTTCCTGCGCCCAGCAAGGGTAACTGTTAGGGGTTGGTTACCATGTTCTGGCACCACCAACAGCAAAGGCCCAATTTTTGGCACCTGAATGACAAGTACATACAATTTAAAATTTGTATGGAATTCTTACCAGCAGGGCCCTTTCCTTCACCCAGCAAGAGTAACTCTGAGGGGTTGGTTATGGTGTTCAGGCACCAGCAACGCCAAAGGCCCAATATTTGGCACCTGTATGGCAGGTACATGTGATTTAAAATACGTATGGAATTCTTACCAACAGCTCCCGTTCCTGCGCCCAGCAAGAGTAACTGTGAGGGGTTGGTTATGGTGTTCAGGCACCACCAACAGCAAAGACCCAATTTTTGGCACCTGTATGACCAGTACATGCAATTTCAAATTTGTATGGAATTCTTACCAGCAGGTCCCATTCCTGCTCAGCAAGAGTAACTGTGAGGGGTTGGTTAAGGTGTTCAGGCACCACCAACAGCAAAGGCCTAATTTTTGGCACCTGTATGACCAGTACATGCGATTTCAAATTTGTATGGAGTTCTTACCAGTAGAGATGGCCTTGCGGTTCACGAACTTTGCTCATTCGCAGTTCACCGATCTTGCAAACATATGGCGTTGTTCACATCGGCCATATTAGTTTACATTAGGGAGAACTTTGACCCATGACACATCCATCAGGTGGAACAGGACAGCCAATTGAGACATTTTTTTAGCACATGGACATACCCCCTACCTTATAAATAGACCTGAGTCGGCTGCCATTTTACATTCTGCTTTTTGTCAGTGTAGGGTGAGGTTTGTTATGTTTTCAGCAGGGACAGATTGTCAGTGACACAGATCGCTCTGTTATAGGTCCACAAATGTCCTTTTAAGGAATGGTATATGGTATAGGTGTACTATCTATATTGTCTCTTTTGTCAGTGTAGGGAGAGGTTTGCTGTGGGGAGCAGGGACAGATTGTCAGTGACACAGATCGCTCTGTTATAGGTCCACAAAAATCATTGTAAGAACTGGTATTTGGTATAGGTGTACTATCTACAGGTATATTGTCTCTTGTCAGTGTAGGGAGAGGTTTGCTGTGGGGAGCAGGGACAGATTGTCAGTGACACAGATCGCTCTGTTATAGGTCCACAAAAGTCATTTCAAGGACTGGTATTTGGTATAGGTGTACTATTCTTTGGTGTGCACTATATAGGGGTGTAATACACTTATAATATACTTCCTAATATAGAAAGCATATTATAGTGAATTCGTATTGTGCACTGTGCAGCTTTGTGACTGGTCTGGTGAGCATTTCTGCAGCGATACTACAACTACAAAGAGTGACAAAAGCACTTTTAAAAAAGTATTATAACTGGTGTGATAGACCAGTGGCCCCCCAATACCCAAGATTGAAGCGGGGTGTTATCTAACAATATACTTTTATAAGTGTGTTTGTGTCCTGCAAAAATATTGCCTCTTTTGCTGTGTTAACTCTGCTACACACAGTGCCAAATTTACTGGCCAATTTTTTGTATAACTGGAGTGATGGACCAGTGGCCCCCCAATACCACAGATTGAAGCGGGGTGTTATCTAACAGTATACTTTTATAAGTGTATTTGTGTCCTGCAAAAATATTGCCTCTTTTGCTGCATTACCTCTGCTACATGCAGTGCCAAACTTACTGGACAATTTTTTTGTATAACTGGTGTGATAAACAAGTGGCCTCCCAATACCACAAATTGAAGCGGGGTGTTATCTAACAGTATACTTTTATAAGTGTGTTTGTGTCCTGCAAAAATATTGCCTCTTTTGCTGTGTTAACTCTGCTACACACAGTGCAAAACTTACTGGCCGTTTTTTTGTATAACTGGTGTGATAGACCAGTTGCCCCCCCCCAATACCACAGATTGAAGCGGGGTGTTATCTAACAGTATACTTTTATAACAGTGTATTTGTGATAATAATCATAATTTTTGATTTAAGCGGGGTGTTATATATTCTTCCGCATATACTGCGCTTATCTAGTGACTTTTGTCACAGGGTAATTTAAAAAATGACAGGCAGAGGAAGAGGCAGGCCCTTACGCAGGGGTGGTAGGGGTAGGGCAGGAGCAGTAGGCTGGAGCCAAAGTGCGAAGTTTCAGAAGGTGCGTTCGATTACGTCAAAGGACGCACCAGACTTGGTTGAGTGGCTCACTCAGCCTTCCTCTTCTGCACCCTCCTCATCCTCTCTATCTGCACCCTCTTCACTCTCTGTTGTTTGCACCCCCAAAGACACCACCACCAACACCACCACCACCATATACCCTCTGCTTGAGTCACTGTAATTTTTTTCCAATCCATCACAAGAAATTTTTGATACGCAGCCATTCCTGGCATCGGATCAGTAAGAGGAGGTAGCAACAGCCGTCACCCAGCAGTCTGATGACAGTACCTAGATCAGCCAAAGGAGGTTGGTCCCCGCTGTTGCTGCCTACTCCGAGATCTTGAATGTTAGTGGTGGGGAAGGTGAGGTCGATGATAATGTGTCTATGGACGCCCACGGGCGCCCACAAGAGAGGAAGAGGAGGGGAGTTCAGAGGGAGAGATGGACCAGCAGATAGGGAGGAGAAGCAGGCGGAATTTACATTGCACAGGAGGGACAAAGCAGAAGACTACTAATGTATCAGGAGCGAGCCATCAACCATGTACAGTCACATCTGGCGCTCACAGGACGCCGGGGCATGGTTCCGCAGTGTGGGCTTTTTTTAATGTGTCCGCTGCTGACAATAGTGTTGCCATCTGCAGCCATTTCAGTCAACGCATAAGTCGCGGTAAGCCCAACACTCACCTAGGAACAACCGCCTTAAGAAGGCACCTGGACTCCCATCATCGAGCCCAGTGGGAGCAACGCCATCAGAACCCACAAAGCCACACTCCAGGCTCTCACCATCCAGCCTCTTCTCCTTAGCCTCTCTCCTCACAATTGTCCTCCACTCCACCTTCTATCATGCCGTCCTCACGTTGTTCTGGAAAAAGGCAAGCTTCCGTGGCCCAAATGTTGGAGCGTAAAAAAAAATTATGACTCCGGATAACCCTCTTGCCCAACGGTTGACTGCTGGGTTGTTGGAACTGATAGCCAGCCAACTACTGCCATATAAACTGGTGGACTCAGAGGCCTTTCAGAAATTTGTGGCCATTGGAACACCACAATGGAAGGTCCCAGGAAGGAAATATTTCTCGCAGAAGGGCATTCCAGAGCTATATGGCCATGTTCAGTGGCAAGTGAATTTATCTGTGGCACACAGTGTCGGTGCCAAGATACATCTGACCAAAGACATGTGGTCTAGCAAACACGGGCAGGGAAGGTATATCACTTTTACTATAAAAGAAAATGTAATCCACACCCCTATAGAACTAAAGCAGCAAACTCCAAACACTGGTAGGTTATAGGTATGGAAGAGAGAAAGGGGAGTCGCGCTATAGCACATAAAACCTTTACACACATAAACCAATAGCTTGGGTGTGCTGTTAAATATAGCTGGAATGAAATGACTAAAATACACATATATAAAAACAGTCCATGTAAACAAATAAACTGTATATGTAAAAATGTTGTCATAAGACAGTATAACCTATACTGGAAGTGATATAAAGTCCAGACAAATATACTGCAAAGGTTATACACCCAGCCAATGAAGCCTGTAGTGAAAGTAGTAGACAATCAAGATAAATACACTGCAAAGGTTATCCACCCAGGTGATTAAGATTATATCAAACAGCGTGAGGTCCCGACCACCATGTACTGCCTCTTACTAGAGATGTCCCAAACTATTCGCCGGGGAACAGTTCCCGGCGAACATCGCTTGTTCGCGTTCGCCTCGGCGGGCGAACATATGCGATGTTCGGTCTGCCCCCTATACATCATCATTGAGCAAACGTTGACCCTGTACCTCACAGTCAGCAGACACATTCCAGCCAATCAGCATACCCTCCCTCCCAGACCCTCCCACCTCCTATAAAAAAGCAAGGACAGCATCCATCTTAGATGCATTCTGAAGCTGCAGAGTTAGTTAGAGCAGAGAGAGTGCTGCTGCTGCTGCTGAATTATTGGGAAATCATTACCTAGGCCAGTGTTCTGTGTGCACTCCTGCTGTAAGGACAGCATCCTGTCTGCTTTTATTTATTTTTTTCTATATATATATATATATATACACAGACTGTACTGTGTGCAAACCACTTATATAGGGTGGCACAGTACCTTGCAGATAAAAAATTAATTTCATTTTTCCTCTGTAATATAATTGCAGTTGCCTGCCAATGAGTGTCGGGTCCACAGACTGTACTGTGCCCACTGCCCACCACTCATATAGGGTGGCACAGCACCTTGCAGATAAAAAATTTATTACATTTTTCCTATAATAAAAAATAAAATTCATCCAGAAAAAACAGGAACTGGCTTTTTCATTCGAATTTCAGTAGCGCAGTTTCTTGCCACCACCACACAGTGCCGGGAGAAGTATCTGAAATTCAGACTCACTATAAATTTACCAGGAAATCTTCCAGAGGAGTCTTTGCAGCACAAATCAGAGTTCTGGAGGAAACCTGATTTTACTATATGTTGTTGTTGGCTAGTCCATGAGAGTGGTTAGGCAAAGGCGTCTGGTGAGTCTGAATTTCAGATTCTTCTCCCGACACTGTGTGGTGGTGGCAAGCAAGGGTGGTCCCCATAAGTCGCACCTGTGATCCTTCATGTTTGCACTTTCATTGCTCTATGCACTTTATACCTATGGACTTCATGGACTCCTATTGATGTGATTACATGATTTTATGTATTTATGTTTTTATGCTTATATTTATCACATCTGATTCATATATTTTGGTATATGTTATCATCCTATTTATTTGGTAAGAGGTTATTACCATCCCTGCGCTACTGAAATTCAAATGAAAAAGCCAGTTCCTGTTTTTTCTGGATGAATTTTATTTTTTATTATATTTACTCATTTAAGTAGCAGCAATCTGTGTTACTTGTGTTATTCTGTCAGGTTTGTGTTACCTGTATTTCCTAAAGCGCAGTGGATTACAACATTGTCTATTAATTTAGTACAAGTAGTGATATTTATATATTTAATTTTTTCTCTGTAATATAATTGCAGTTGCCTGCCAGTGAGTGTCAGGCCCACAGACCGTACTGTGGCCACTGCCCACCACTCATATAGGATGGCACAGCACCTTGCAGATAAAAAATTTATTAAATTTTTCCTCTGTAATATAATTGCAGTTGCCTGCCAGTGAGTGTCAGGTCCACAGACCGTACTGTGCCCACTGCCCATCACTCATATAGGATGGCACAGCACCTTGCCGATAAAAATTAATTACATTTTTCCTCTGTAATATAATTGCAGTTGCCTGCCAGTGAGTGTCAGGTCCACAGACCGTACTGTGCCCACTGCCCACCACTCATATAGGATGGCACAGCACCTTGCAGATAAAAAATTAATTTAATTTTTCCTCTGTAATATAATTGCAGTTGCCTGCCAGTGAGTGTCAGGCCCACAGATCGTACTGTGCCCACTGCCCACCACTCATATAGGGTGGCACAGCACCTTGCAGATAAAAAAAGTAATTTAATTTTTTCTCTGTAATATAATTGCAGTTGACTGCCAGTGAGTGTCAGGTCCACAGACTGTACTGTGCCCACTGCAAATGGACTGTTTGCGGTTGTTTGCGGTGCGTTAAACGGGGAGTATGGTCTGTCAGAGTTTGGTCTGTCACTGTGAAGCGGGCGTAACCCTTACACTACCTGATCAATACAACATCATACCTGATCGTATTCACACACTGGATGTTTTAAAGCACGTTATTCCAAACAATTTAGGAATGTTAGGTGATTTATGCCCTTTATAGATTAAAACCCGACTCTGCGTCAACTACGTAATTTTCCATGGGAGTTTTGCCATGGATCCTCCTCCGGCATGCCACAGTCCAGGTGTTAGTCCCCTTGAAACAACTTTTCCATCACTATTGTGGCCAGAAAGAGTCCCTGTGGGTTTTAAAATTCGCCTGCCTATTGAAGTCTATGGCGGTTCGCCCGTTTGCGAACATTTGCGGAAGTTCGCGTTCGCCGTTTGCGAACATAAAATGTTATGTTCGCGACATCTCTACCTCTTACCAGAAAGCGGTGGGATAAGCGCATCGAGTAGTTTAGATCTGGGGGATAATAAACAGACGGGACATGCCCATAGTGTATTACCTCAACAACAGCTTATTGACAGAACACAATAGGGTATGCACTCACCCACAAAAGATAAGAATAAACACATAAGCGCTGTGGAGAACCGGAGGCTTTCGGCAATGGATCTTCCCAGTACCACCAAAAAGATGGCCGACCTCGGACTTCCGGGTGTGACGTGGTGACGCTAGACTAGCTCCTCACAACGCGTTTCATCATTCTGACATTGTCAAGGGGGCCCTGTTTTTGCGTGCACTGGCAGAGGAATTTCCACTCACGGAGAACAGTTGCGGGTACCAATCCAACAGCGCCTGCAATAAGAGGGCGTTTTGAAGATGTGGTCACTGCAGATATGAGATCCTTCTTTCAGCTGACCCATCGACAGCTATACTCCGGATCCAGCATCAGGGAATGCCTAGACCGACAGGTGTCCTACTACATCGGGTTAACGGCCAATGTGGATGCTCTGAGGAGTGATGAACCCCTGGACTACTGGGTGGGCAGGCTTGACCTCTGGCCAGAGCTTGCACAATTTGCAATGGAACTGTTGGCTTGCCCCCCATCCAGTGTCATGTCCGAAAGGACGTTCAGCGCAGCAGGGGGGATCGTGACCAATAAGCGCAAACGCCTAGCTCGTGACAGTGTTGACTACCTGACATTTATAAAAATGAATGAGGCATGGATCTCAGAGGAATTCAACACATGTGACCAGTATACCATGTTTGATTAAAATTCCTCATGACAGGCCACAAATATCCGCCAGACTGCCATCCACCCATAACAATTCATGGTATTTGTCTTCGGTAAATACAGCGGCATAAAAGGAATTTTATATCCATTCAATGCCTAATTTTTGGGGCCTGTAATGGCCGGGCGACACTTACTTCTGTATGCTGTGAATGCCTAATGTACCTTCAGCCACAGAATACAACATTCTTAGCTGTCAGGTGAACTCATGTGGGCTAATTGTTGGGGCCTGTAATGGCTTTGCGACACTTAATTCTGTATCCTGTGAATGCCTAATGTACCTTCAGCCACAGAATACAATGTTCTTAGCTGTCAGGTGAACGCATGTGGGCTAATTTTTGGGGACTGGAATGGGCAACACTTACTTATTTATCCTGTGAATGCCTAATGTACCTCCAGCCACAGAATACAACGTTCTTAGCTGTCAGGTGAACGCTTGTGGGCTAATTTTTGGGTCCTGGAATGGCCGGGCGACACTTACTTCTGTATCCTGTGAATGCCTAATGTACCTTCAGCCATAGAATACAACGTTCTTAGCTGTCAGGTGAACTCATGTGGGCTAATTGTTGGGGCCTGTAATGGCTGGGCGACACTTACTTCTGTATCCTGTGAATGCCTAATGTACCTTCAGCCACAGAATACAATGTTCTTAGCTGTCAGGGGAATGCATGTGGGCTAATTTTTGGGGACTGGAATGGGCAACACTTATTTATTTATCCTGTGAATGCCTAATGTACCTCCAGCCACGGAATACAACGTTCTTTTTTTTTTTTTTATTTAAAATTTTGCATCAAACAGAAAACGAAATGCGTGATACAGCAAATCAAGAAACACTTTCCATTTAACATACAGTGGAGAAACTAGGGGGGGAAGGGGGCACAGGGGGGGAGGGGGTCCCCGGATCGGAACTCAACGACCCGTGACCTAGGGGAGATGGCCTCGAGGTGGTGACTGTGGGCGGATTGCCATAGCTAAAGGAGATAGTGTCTGTGGATAAGTCCGAGTCCTTGAGAGTGGCTGTGAGAAAGTTAGACCATTTTCGGTAGAAGGATTTCCGGGATGTTTGTGACGTAAAGTCAGTGTTGAGACGATCAAGAGACAGAAGGGTGGCAAGCTCCGAGTGAACCCGAGATAATGAGAGTGGTGTAGCAGAGATCCATTGGGCCAGGATAGCCCTCCTCGCCACTAGAAGGCATGTAAGGATCCACAAGCGGTGTGGTGAGGGGGATGTCCCTGACCATTTTTGCAGACGCTTGTCCCAATATCCGAAGAGGAGGAGTAAAGGGTCTTTAGGAACAATAGAGCGGGTGATATCCATGATGAAAGCCAGAATACAGTCCCAAAACAAGGAAATCCGGGGGCAGGACCAAAACTTATGAAAGAGAGACGGTCGCTCGACAGAACACAAAGGACATTTAGTAGCTGCGGGATTGTCTTTGTCGGATAGAAACGGTATGTGGGCGCGGTGGAATATTTTCAACTGTGTCTCTCTCCAGGCCTCATTAGGCGTGATCTCAAGAGTAGTGTGAAGACCGCTGACGATATTAGGCAAGACATTTTCTCCTGGGAGGTCCTTAACCACTTGCCGACCGCCGCACGACTATCTACGTCGGCGGTCAGCCCCTCACAGGCAAAGTGACGTAGGGCTACGTCACTAGCTTG
Source organism: Pelophylax lessonae (assembly GCF_965119305.1). Taxonomy (NCBI): domain Eukaryota; kingdom Metazoa; phylum Chordata; class Amphibia; order Anura; family Ranidae; genus Pelophylax; species Pelophylax lessonae. The sequence continues at coordinate 132,581,862 of NC_138774.1, forward strand.
TGAGGGTCTAGGGAGCGAGCGCGCGCCCCCGGAGGCGCGCTCCCGCTCCCGAGTGGTCACGGACCCCCCCGCGCGTGTGACCGGCGGACCCGATGTCCGCCGGCCACTCTGCGATCGGCGGGGGAGAGGGAGAAAGTCAGGCAGCTTGTGTAAACAAGCTGCCTGTCATTCTCCTCGCTGTATGAGAGCTGATCATCTGGATCTACTATGTAGATCCGTTGATCACTCTGCATACAGCTGAAGCCCCAGCCAATCACAGTTAGAATCACTCCCCTAGGGACACACACAGCCCCTCCCTCTCAAATAAAGTTAACCCCTTCACTACCAGTGTATTTTTACAGTAACAGTGCATATGTATAGCACTGATTACTGTAGAAATGTCACTGGTAACCCCAAAAGTGTCAAAAATGTCAGTCAAGGGTCCGATCTGTCCGCCGCAATGTCGCAGTACCGCAAAAAAAATCGCAGATCGCCGCCATTATGCGTTAAAAAAAAAAAACAACAAAAATGACAAAAATCTTTCCCTTAGTTAGTAAACGCAATAACTTTTGCGCAAACCAATCAAAATACGCTTTTTGCGATTTTTTTTACCAAACATAGGTAGCATAAAACAAATTGGCCGAAAATTTAAAAAAATTTTGATTTTTACATTTTTTTGGGGGGGAATTTCATATAAAAAAAAGGGAAAAATATTGCTATTTTTGCAAAATGGACGCTCTTTTTTTGTTTATAGCGCGTGATCAAAAAATCGCACAGGTGATCAAATACCGTCAAAAGAAAGCTCTGTTTGTGGGAAAAAAAGGACGCCAAATTTGTTTAGGTACAGCGTCGCACGACCGCGCAATTCTCCGTTAAAGTCACGCAGTGCCGAATCGCAAAATACCCCCTGGTCGGAATGGGGGTAAAATCTTCCGGGGCTTAAGTGGTTAAGCCAATTGGAGGCCGTAGAGGTGAACAACGCTGGAGGACAAGTCTCTAGAAGGGGCTTATAAATTCCCGAGATACTGACGTTTCCGGACTCCACCAGACGGTCGATAAGGGACGGCTTGAATCTGTCCCTAGGCCTCCCCGGTGTAGAGCGGATAAAGTGATGGCATTGGGCCAGGTAGAAGTGGTCCACATCTTGGAGGGCATAATTGGCCGTGATGACCTGAGGAGAGTAAGGAAGTCCAGTCTGAAGATCACATAGGTCAGCAAATCGCAGCAGACCCATTCCGTCCCAGGAGCGAAATGCTGCATGTGTAAGTCCTGGAGGGAAGTTGGGATTACCCCGTATCGGGAGGAATTTAGAAAAGTACAGAGGCAACTTGAGGAGTTTACGCACTTCCCTCCAAGCAATGATCGTGTCCCTAAGTAGCAGGTTGTGTCTGAGCTCTGGTCGCATATGTGCCCATTTAGTATGGAGAAGAGCAGTTAACGAAAAGGGGCTGGACATCTGAGACTCCAAGACAAAATTAGAATAATGGGAAGTCTGAGAGATCCAATCCAAGGCAACTCTACATAAGCAAGACAGATTATACAATCTTAGATTAGGGAAGTTGATGCCAGCGTCGCGCCTGGGAAGACAGAGTTTTTGAAGTGATATACGGGGCCTCTTCCCCTTCCAGAGAAAGCGAGAGAAAGCATGGTCAAGGGCCTAAGCATCCTTGTGCTTAATCAGCAAGGGGAGGGTCTGTAACAAGTACAATAGGCGAGCAAAGCTGACCATCTTGATCAAATGGCATCGACCCAGAAGCGACAGCGGCAATTCCATCCAGTTTTCCAATTCTCTGTATTTTGGAGAACACTATCGAAAATGGAGATAATCACGGGTATATCCGCAGTGGGGTTTGAAGTAAATAGCAAAATATCATCGGCGAATAGGGATATACGTAGTTCTTGGGCCCAATCTGTATACCGTGAAGGGGAGCTGTGGTCAACAGGTAACGGGAAAGGGGCTCAATCGCCAGGTTAAACAGCAGCGGGGAAAGGGGGCACCCCTGATGGGTGCCCTTGTATAGGCGGAATTCATCCGTGAGGGAGTTACCTACACATAGCCTAGCTACAGGGGCAGCATACATAGATCCGAGAAGGTTGACAAAAGAGCCCTGGAAACCCATGACAGATACAACTTTCGTCAGCATGGCAAAATTGACATTGTCAAATGCCTTCTCGGCATCTAAGGTAACTATGGCAGTGTCCTGATCAGGATGGAGGCGGGCTTGGTCTAGGGTTAGTACAACTTTTCTAATATTGGCTGCAGCCGATCTTCCTTTTGTGAAGCCCGATTGAGCCGGGTGAATCAGGGAGGGCATGATAAGGGCGAGGCGGGAGGCAGTGATTTTCGAAAGGATTTTCACGTCCAAGTTCAATAATGAGATAGGACGGTACGACCCCGGCTCAAGGGGATCCTTCCCCTTTTTCGCTAAAAGCTTAATAATTGCCTGATTGCCCGTCGGAAGGTAAGGACCACCGTTCCAGATGGAGGTATAAACATCGACCAGGGTAGAGACTATGCAGGGAGACAGGGCCTTGTAGAACTCTCCAGAGAGTCCGTCCGGGCCAGGGGCTTTGTTTGTAGCCAACTGTTTAATGGTCGTTAGAACTTCCTCAGAAGATATAGGGGCATTAAGCCTAGCAAGTTGGTCTTGGGATATAGTAGGGAGCCCTGTACCCGCCAGAAAAAGATCTCCCACTGAGGCGTCCACGGGTTCAGGCGCATACAGGGAGGAATAGAAGGCCCGCATAATACGTTGTACGCCCTGCGGAGTTGATTCAACCGAACCTGTATTATCCCGCAGGGAGCCAATATGCGTCGATGAAACTGGGCCCTTGCACAACCTCGCCAACAGCTTGCCCGCTTTATTGCCGAACTTGTGCAAGGTCGCAGAGAGATAAGCCCTATCAATTTGTTCTCGTTTTTCAGCCCAAGAATCAAAACTTGTTTTGGCCTCCAACCAGGCTTTCCTAGCCGCAGGAGTATCTGCCAACAGTAAAGTCCGCTGAGCTACCCGTAGTGATTCGCTTGCCTTTTTATAGCCGCTATTAGCATGTCTTTTGAAGCCCGCCGCGTAAGAAATAATACGGCCCCTCATAAAGGCTTTACCTGTTTCCCAAAATAGTTGCGGGGAGGTCTTGTGGGCCGAGTTAGACGAGGAATATTCCTCCCAGGCGCGTTCTAAGTAGGATACAAAATCCGCGTTATTTTTCAGGTATGAGGGAAAATGCCAAATGAGGGGGGTGGATGGAGCTTCTGAGAGTTCAAGGGAAACAGCGACTGGAGCATGGTCCGAGATCGCTATATCGTGGATGGTGGCATCCTTAAGTATTGGCAAGAGAGAGTCCGTGCTAAAGAGATAATCTATTCTAGTAAAAAGTTTATGGGGATGGGAGTAGAAGGTGTATTCCCGATCTGCGGGATGGGAGTGTCGCCATACATCAGTGAGTTCCAGAGATTCAATTACAGACGCCAATGGAGTGGGATTAGAAAGAGCATTAGACCAGGAGGACAATTTGGGTGAGGATCTGTCCAAAACAGGATCCAGCACAGCATTAAAATAACCGCCAAGAATGCGAGGGACATGAGGAAGGGTCAGGATGCACGCCGAAACAGCAGCATAAAAGGAGTGATCAATCACGTTAGGGGCATACACATTAGATATAACAAGTTCCTTATTATAAAGGCGTATGTGTGCTGAGACATACCGGCCATCAGAGTCTGCATCAGTGGATAACACCTCCACTGGGAGACGCTTATGGAGAAGAATCAGCACTCCGGCCTTGCGGCCCGAGGCGGCCGAGCCAATGACTTTCCCTACCCATAACTTTTCCATACGTTTCATATCGTCTGCCGAAAGATGTGATTCCTGAATAAGAGCGATGTCTGCCCTGAGAAGTTTGAGGTGGCGCAAGACTTTCATCCTCTTATTCGGGGATCGAAGACCCTTTACATTCCACGTAACAACTACCATAGAAAGGGGGGGTGATGGTGTGTGGCAGAAAAAACAAAAATGGTGCTTACCAGTACCGGTGTGGCGATGTGACAGCGCCCAGCAGAATGGAGCTCAACAGCCGACCGATAGGTACCGATTGATGGAAGGAAACTGAGAGGTATAAACGACCACCGTGAGGGATGGATGGGGAGGGATGAAGGCGGGAAAACTGGATGGAACCAACGAGAAACAGCGCAATGATAAGAACGATCAATAAAATAGAGGAACTTCACTTTTTTCCGCATGCGTATACTGTGGAACGCCGCTCCCCAGGCGCGGACTCCGCCAAGAAAAGAGGAGGTTCAGGTGGTACCCACATGAAGTATCCGTCAAGTAGGGATGACGGGTGTCAGGCCTGGATAAGGAGATATAGCGGCCACAGTACACGCACGTATGAAAGAAGAGGATTACAAATATACAACATCTGTGGAGGAAATAAAATGTGAAGCGAACAGCATACATGTAAGCAACTAAACAGTATATAAAATCAGATAGTAGTAACAGGTCGCCCACCAGAGATTCCCCGGACCAAAAGTCCAGAGGATAGCAGCCCCGGGACAAACCATAGCTCAAAATATAAACCAAGGCCTTCAAATCGGAGAAGGATCAACGAGGTGGGACATTGCGACCAGAGCTCACCACATCAGAGTACCTCTGCCGTTTGGGAGAATCTTTCCTGGGGCTCCGTGGAACCATGGATCTGGAGAATGGGAGGGCCTTAGCTGTTGTCGATGATGGACCCTGCTCGCCGGGATGAAGGGAGCGGATAAAGGCCTCTGCTTTCTCTGGATCCTGGAAGGAAAGCTGATTGCCATCAGGCGCTCGAAGGCGTAAGGTCGCCGGATAGGCCAGGGTAAACTTGATATGCTCCTGGAACAGTTGGGAACAGACGGTTTGAAATGCTTTTCTCTTTTTTGCGACCTCTATTGAGTAATCTGCAAAGATTAGAATTTTCATGCCCTCAATCTGGAAGTTAGGGGTTTGGCGGAATTTCTGAAGAATAGCGGATTTATCCACATAGTTCAAGTACTTGGCTATGATGGGGCGAGGCGTCTTACGGTCATCCAAATACAGACCCATCCTGTGAGCCCTCTCCACCACGCACACGCCCTGCAAACCCAGGGCAGCGGGAATTTTTCTGGCGCAGAGTTCAGGAATGGCGGAGGGAGCTACGTTTTCAGGGACCCCAATGAATCTCAAGTTGCTCCTTCTAGCCCTGTTCTCCAAATCTTCCAATTTGTCCATAATCATACGATTCAGCTTGTCCTGGGACTGCTCTGTATGCTGGGATTGGTACAGTTCTTCTTCCACACTAGAAAGGCGGCTTTCCACCTCCACCAATCTGCGGCAGTGGGCTTCCAATTCTTTCTTTATGCCGGCCATCCCAGCAGCGACCGCCTTCTCCACAGAAGCTGAGATTGTGGGGTTTAATAATTTGACCACTGCCAGTGCTATCCGTTCAGTGGATGGATCATCTATGGAGGGGACACTGGCAGGGTCCTGCTGAGCGATCGCTGCCTGCTGCTGGGAAGTGTCCATGGCCGCCGCATCCGCAGGATCGGGCGTGCAGGCCAAGACCGCGGCCTCGATTTGGGAGGCACCCGGCGGGACGCGCGGCGCGGCCTTTTCCAGGAACCGCTCCATACAGATAGGGAGGAAGCGGTTTGTCCGGGCACCGGGGTGGTACTGAGCCGGCGGGGACTGAGTGCGGCCGTCCAGGAAGGCAGGGCAGGAGTTTTTAGGCAGTTTTTAGAGTCCGGCCGCGGGAGCAGCTAGAGGGCACCGCTAGTGCATACGGCGCCGGAACTGGAAGTACCACAACGTTCTTAGCTGTCAGGTGAACGCTTGTGGGCTAATTTTTGGGGCGGGCCTGGAATGGCCGGGCGACACTTACTTCTGTATCCTGTGAATGCCTAATGTATCTTCAGCCACAGAATGCAACGTTTTTAGCTGTCAGGTAAACGCATGTGGGCTAATTTTTGGGGCCTGGAATGGGCGACACTTACTTATTTATCCTGTGAATGCCTAATGTACCTTCAGTCACAGAATACAACATTCTTTGCTGTCAGGTGAACGCATGTGGGCAAATTTTTGGGGCCTGTAATGGCCGGGTGACACTTACTTCTGTATCCTGTGAATGCCTAATGTACCTTCAGCCACAGAATACAACGTTCTTAGCTGTCAGGTGAACGCATGTGGGCTAATTTTTGGGGCCTGTAATGGAGGGGCGACACTTACTTTTGTATCCTGTGAATGCTTAATGTACCTTCAGCCACAGAATACAACGTTCTTAGCTGTCAGGTAAACGCTTGTGGGCTAATTTGTGGGGCTTGTAATGGCCGGGCGACACTTAGTTCTGTATCCTGTGAATGCCTAATGTACCTTCAGCCACAGAATACAACGTTCTTAGCTGTCAGGTGAACGCATGTGGGCTAATTTTTGAGGACTGGAATGGGCAACACTTACTTCTGTATCCTGTGAATGCCTAATGTACCTCCAGCCACAGAATACAACATTCTTAGCTGTCAGGTGAACGCTTGTGGGCTAATTTTTGGGGCCTGTAACGGCTGGGCGACACTTACTTCTGTATCCTGTGAATGCCTAATGTACCTTTAGCCACAGAATGCAATGTTCTTAGCTGTCAGGTGAACTCATGTGGGCTAATTGTTGGGGCCTGGAATGGGTGACACTTACTTATTTATCCTGTGAATGCCTAATGTACCTTCATGAAATGTAGAAAATCCGCGCTTAGGATAATTTTAGATTTCTGGTGTTTGATATTGGCTGCAGCCTACCTTTATACTATATTCCTAGGGAATATAGTGAGAATGAAGGAAAAAAGGGGAAGGTGTATGGCGCTGCCAAAAAGTGCTGATGGTTCTGTATGTCCAAAATAGGTGCTAAAAGTATATACGATATAAATCACCACTATAAATTATAATTAAAGTGTCCAGTGCATCGTATGTGTATCCCTAATAAATATGTGCAATACTGTAGGATATTCAACTCTGTGGATGATAAATATTTGTGCTAAACTGTGAGAAAAGGTTGATACAAAATTGGTGTGAATTGGTGTGTATACAATTTGATAAGAAAATTAAAAATAAAATGTATGAAATATACAAAATATAAAAAACAGTTGAATCCACTTGAATCTACAGCCTTATGATCGTATAATACAAAGCATCAGGTATGGCATAAATAAGGTGCACAGTAGGTATATAAATATTATGGCAGCAATAGTACAAAAATAAATAAGTCCGTAACCCCTAAGAAAGGCGGATAGTCCCACAATGTTAAAAAGACTTTTCCTAAAAAACAGGGCAAAAGGTGACTTGAGTGCAGGTGCTCTGATAATAAATATTGAAGGTGCTCAGGTATATGGTGACCATTCAGTGCTCCCCGCACCCCTTGGACCGCACTCACCAGAGCTATATACCCCTACAGGGGTGTCAGGCCTTGAATCTATAATCCTGGGTCTCCTCCACTGACCATCAAAGTGGTTGGGTGGTCCAATTAACTGCCCGAATCTTGTAAACGCGGCTCCTGATCCGAGGCCGAGATGCAGAGATTGCGGCTGAGTGTGGCACACCCCTGGGGTTGAGACAGAGGGTGTAGTGCCCACAGAAGCACTGGTTGCCGGCAGGGTCCTGATGGTAGACAGACTCTAGCAGAGTGCTGGGCAGGAATACACCGGACAGTCCAAGGAGGAACCAGGAACAACCAGGCAGTAGGTGTAAGACCGGCCGGGGGTCAAACACAGGGCTCAGCAGGAAGCTGCAACAGGTGCAAGCCAAAGGTATTGCAGGAAGGCCAGAAGCAGACAAGTCCGTGGGAAAGCCAAGATCGGGTACTGGAGGGAAGGTAGACAGGAAGCAAGTCCGTGAGCCAAGCCGAGATCAGATAACGGGAGAGCCAAACTGGAGCAGGGATGGTCAGACGAAGCCGGGGGTCAAAGCCAGGAGAGAGAGCAGACAGGTCAAGAACAAGCCGGGTCAAACTGGAATCCAGGAAGTAGCAATTCTCAGGAAACAGGAAGTGCTGAAGACAATCCAGCGGCTGGATTGTCCAGGCTGGATTGTCTTCAGCACTTCCTGTTTCCTGAGAATTGCTACTTCCTGGATTCCAGTTTGACCCGGCTTGTTCTTGACCTGTCTGCTCTCTCTCCTGGCTTTGACCCCCGGCTTCGTCTGACCATCCCTGCTCCAGTTTGGCTCTCCCGTTATCTGATCTCGGCTTGGCTCACGGACTTGCTTCCTGTCTACCTTCCCTCCAGTACCCGATCTTGGCTTTCCCACGGACTTGTCTGCTTCTGGCCTTCCTGCAATACCTTTGGCTTGCACCTGTTGCAGCTTCCTGCTGAGCCCTGTGTTTGACCCCCGGCCGGTCTTACACCTACTGCCTGGTTGTTCCTGGTTCCTCCTTGGACTGTCCGGTGTATTCCTGCCCAGCACTCTGCTAGAGTCTGTCTACCATCAGGACCCTGCCGGCAACCAGTGCTTCTGTGGGCACTACACCCTCTGTCTCAACCCCAGGGGTGTGCCACACTCAGCCGCAATCTCTGCATCTCGGCCTCGGATCAGGAGCCGCGTTTACAAGATTCGGGCAGTTAATTGGACCACCCAACCACTTTGATGGTCAGTGGAGGAGACCCAGGATTATAGATTCAAGGCCTGACACCCCTGTAGGGGTATATAGCTCTGGTGAGTGCGGTCCAAGGGGTGCGGGGAGCACTGAATGGTCACCATATACCTGAGCACCTTCAATATTTATTATCAGAGCACCTGCACTCAAGTCACCTTTTGCCCTGTTTTTTAGGAAAAGTCTTTTTAACATTGTGGGACTATCCGCCTTTCTTAGGGGTTACGGACTTATTTATTTTTGTACTATTGCTGCCATAATATTTATATACCTACTGTGCACCTTATTTATGCCATACCTGATGCTTTGTATTATACGATCATAAGGCTGTAGATTCAAGTGGATTCAACTGTTTTTTATATTTTGTATATTTCATACATTTTATTTTTAATTTTCTTATCAAATTGTATACACACCAATTCACACCAATTTTGTATCAACCTTTTCTCACAGTTTAGCACAAATATTTATCATCCACAGAGTTGAATATCCTACAGTATTGCACATATTTATTAGGGATACACATACGATGCACTGGACACTTTAATTATAATTTATAGTGGTGATTTATATCGTATATACTTTTAGCACCTATTTTGGACATACAGAACCATCAGCACTTTTTGGCAGCGCCATACACCTTCCCCTTTTTTCCTAATGTATCTTCAGCCACAGAATACAACGTTCTTTGCTGTCAGGTAAACGCATGTGGGCTAATTTTTTGGGCCTGTAATGGCCGGGCGACGCTTACTTCTGTATCCTGTGAATGCCTAATGTACCTTCAGCCACAGAATGCAATGTTCTTAGCTGTCAGGTGAACGCATGTGGGCTAATTTTTGAGGACTGGAATGGGCAACACTTACTTTTTTATCCTGTGAATGCCTAATGTACCTCCAGCCACAGAATACAACATTCTTAGCTGTCAGGTGAACGCTTGTGGTCTAATTTTTGGGGCCTGGAATGGCCGGGCGACACTTACTTCTGTGTCCTGTGAATGCCTAATGTATCTTCAGCCACAGAATACAACGTTTTTAGCTGTCAGGTAAACGCATGTGGGCTAATTTTTGGGGCCTGGAATGGGCGACACTTACTTATTTATCCTGTGAATGCCTAATGTACCTTCAGCCACAGAATACAACATTCTTTGCTGTCAGGTGAACGCATGTGGGCAAATTTTTGGGGCCTGTAATGGCCGGGTGACACTTACTTCTGTATTCTGTGAATGCCTAATGTACCTTCAGCCACAGAATACAACGTTCTTAGCTGTCAGGTGAACGCATGTGGGCTAATTTTTGGGGCCTGTAATGGAGGGGCGACACTTACTTCTGTATCCTGTGAATGCCTAATGTACCTTCAGCCACAGAATACAACGTTCTTAGCTGTCAGGTAAACGCTTGTGGGCTAATTTGTGGGGCTTGTAATGGCCCGGCGACACCTACTTCTGTATCCTGTGAATGCCTAATGTACCTTCAGCCACAGAATACAATGTTCTTAGTTGTCAGGTGAACGCATGTGGGCTAATTTTTGAGGACTGGAATGGGCAACACTTACTTCTGTATCCTGTGAATGCCTAATGTACCTCCAGCCACAGAATACAACATTCTTAGCTGTCAAGTGAACGCTTGTGGGCTAATTTTTGGGGCTTGTAACGGCTGGGCGACACTTACTTCTGTATACTGTGAATGCCTAATGTACCTGCAGCCACAGAATAAAACGTTCTTAGCTGTCAGGTGAACGCATGTGGGCTAATTTTTGGGGCCTGGAATGGCCGGGCGACACTTACTTCTGTATCCTGTGAATGCCTAATGTACCTTCAGCCACAGAATACAACATTCTTAGCTGTCAGGTGAACGTATGTGGTCTAATTTTTGGGGCCTGTAATGGAGGGGCAACACTTAATTCTGTATCCTGTTAAATCCTAATGTACCTTCAGCCACAGAATACAACGTTCTTAGCTGTCAGGTAAACACATGTGGGCTAATTTTTGGGGCTTGTAATGGCCGGGTGACACTTACTTCTGTATCCTGTGAATGCCTAATTTACCTTCAGACACAGAATACAACATTCTTTGCTGTCAGGTGAACGCATGTGGGCTAATTTTTGGGGCCTGGAATGGGCAACACTTACTTCTGTATCCTGTGAATGCCTAATGTACCTTCAGTCACAGAATACAACCTTCTTAGCTGTCAGGTAAATGCATGTGGGCTAATTTTTGGGGCCTGGAATGGGTGACACTTACTTATTTATCCTGTAAATGCCTAATGTACCTTCAGCTACAGAATACAACATTCTTTGCTGTCAGGTGAACGCATGTGGGCTAATTTTTGGGGCCTGTAATGGCCGGGTAACACTTAATTCTGTATCCTGTTAAATCCTAATGTACCTTCAGCCACAGAATACAACGTTCTTAGCTGTCAGGTAAACACATGTGGGCTAATTTTTGGGGCCTGGAATGGGCAACACTTACTTATTTATCCTGTGAATGCCTAATGTACCTTCAGCCACAGAATACAACGTTCTTTGCTGTCAGGTGAACACATGTGGGCTAATTTTTGGGGCTTGTAATGGCCGGGTGACACTTACTTCTGTATCCTGTGAATGCCTAATTTACCTTCAGACACAGAATACAACATTCTTTGCTGTCAGGTGAACGCATGTGGGCTAATTTTTGGGGCCTGGAATGGGCAACACTTACTTCTGTATCCTGTGAATGCCTAATGTACCTTCAGTCACAGAATACAACCTTCTTAGCTGTCAGGTAAATGCATGTGGGCTAATTTTTGGGGCCTGGAATGGGTGACACTTACTTATTTATCCTGTGAATGCCTAATGTACCTTCAGCTACAGAATACAACATTATTTGCTGTCAGGTGAACGCATGTGGGCTAATTTTTGGGGCCTGTAATGGCCGGGTGACACTTAATTCTGTATCCTGTGAATGCCTAATGTACCTTCAGCCACAGAATACAACGTTCTTAGCTGTCAGGTAAACCCATGTGGGCTAATTTTTGGGGCCTGGAATGGGCAACACTTACTTATTTATCCTGTGAATGCCTAATGTACCTTCAGCCACAGAATACAACATTCTTAGCTGTCAGGTGAACGTATGTGGTCTAATTTTTGGGGCCTGTAATGGAGGGGCGACACTTACTTCTGTATCCTGCGAATGCCTAATGTACCTTCAGCTACAGAATACTACATTCTTTGCTGTCAGGTGAACGCATGTGGGCTAATTTTTGGGGCCTGTAATGGCCGGGTGACACTTAATTCTGTATCCTGTTAAATCCTAATGTACCTTCAGCCACAGAATACAACGTTCTTAGCTGTCAGGTAAACACATGTGGGCTAATTTTTGGGGCCTGGAATGGGCAACACTTACTTATTTATCCTGTGAATGCCTAATGTACCTTCAGCCACAGAATACAACGTTCTTTGCTGTCAGGTGAACACATGTGGGCTAATTTTTGGGGCTTGTAATGGCCGGGTGACACTTACTTCTGTATCCTGTGAATGCCTAATTTACCTTCAGACACAGAATACAACATTCTTTGCTGTCAGGTGAACGCATGTGGGCTAATTTTTGGGGCCTGGAATTGGCAACACTTACTTCTGTATCCTGTGAATGCCTAATGTACCTTCAGTCACAGAATACAACCTTCTTAGCTGTCAGGTAAATGCATGTGGGCTAATTTTTGGGGCCTGGAATGGGTGACACTTACTTATTTATCCTGTGAATGCCTAATGTACCTTCAGCTACAGAATACAACATTATTTGCTGTCAGGTGAACGCATGTGGGCTAATTTTTGGGGCCTGTAATGGCCGGGTGACACTTAATTCTGTATCCTGTGAATGCCTAATGTACCTTCAGCCACAGAATACAACGTTCTTAGCTGTCAGGTAAACCCATGTGGGCTAATTTTTGGGGCCTGGAATGGGCAACACTTACTTATTTATCCTGTGAATGCCTAATGTACCTTCAGCCACAGAATACAACGTTCTTTGCTGTCAGGTGAACACATGTGGGCTAATTTTTGGGGCTTGTAATGGCCGGGCGACACTTACTTCTGTATCCTATGAATGTCTAATGTACCTTCAGCCACAGAATACAACATTCTTTGCTGTCAGGTAAACGCATGTGGGCTAATTTTTGGGGCCTGGAACGGCCGACACTTACTTCTTTATTTTTTGAATGCCTCATTTTTCAGACTGGAATTGAAAATCAATGGGTCTGTAAACGTTCTGCCAAATTGTGGAACGGATGTGGACCCATTTTACAGACGTGTGAATGGACCTTATATGTATTTGACATGTATTTACTGGCTGCTGTCAGTTCTGGCTGATTTAAAAAAAAAAAAAAAAAAATAATATTTTGCTGAAAAAAAAAAAAAATTGATGGCAACTTTTCCAATAGCAATACTTCTATTATGACGGTGTCCATGTTGTGGGACTATTTGTGCACAGCTAGTTAGTATTTTTTGGCTGCAAATATGACCTGAAGGTTTTTAAATTTCAACTGCCATTAAAGTCAATGGAGCCTGCTGCAAACTTGCCGTTCCCGAAACATTTGAGAAAGTTTGTGGATAACGTTTGCAAACCGCCCCGGCCGATGTTTGTCCATCACTACTTACCAGCAGGGCCCGTTCCTGCGCCCAGCAAGAGTAACTGTGAGGGGTTGGTTACGGGGTTTAGGCACCACCAACAGCAAAGGCGCAGTTTTTGGCAGCTGTATGACAAGTACATGCAATTTCAAATTTGTATGGAATTCTTACCAGCAGGGCCCATTCCTGCACCCAGCAAGAGTAACTGTGATGGGTTGATTATGGTGTTCAGACACCACCAATAGCAAAGGCCCAATTTTTGGCACCTGTATGACAAGTACATGTGATTTCAAATTTGTATGGAATTCTTACCAGCAGGTCCCATTCCTGCGCCCAGCAAGAGTAACTGTGAGGGGTTGGTTATGGTGTTCAGGCACCACCAACAGCAAAGACTTAATTTTTGGCACCTGTATGACCAGTATATGCAATTTCAAATTTGTATGGAATTCTTACCGGCAGGGCACGTTCCTGCGCCCAGCAAGAGTAACTGCGAGGGGTTACAGTGTTCAGGCACCACAAACAACCAAGGCCCATTTTTTCTGCACCTGTATGACAAGTACATGCCATTTGAAATGTGTATGTATATTTGTATATGACATTTTTTCCTTTAGAAATGTCAGTATTGCTGCAGCAGGCTACATACATTGTAGAGATGCACTACTTTACAGGCGCATTCAGGGGACCCCCCAGTCACGATATTTGAGGGAATTTTTCATTTTTATAGTTTCACTTTAAGCCTCATTAAAATCAGTAAATCAGTGCTCCTTTAAAAACTGCTGCCATTGATCCCATCCCCCTCTCACACCAGGACCACTGCTGCCACTGATCCCCCCACACCACCACTGCTGCCACTGATCCCACCCCCACTCCACACCACCACCACTGCTGCCACTGATCCCCCCCACCAGCACCACTGCTGCCACTGATCCCCCCCACACCAGCACCACTGCTGCCACTAATCCTCCACACCAGCACCACTGCTGCCACTGATCCCCTCCACACCAGCACCACTGCTGCCACTGATCCCCCACACCACCACTGTTGCCACTGATCCATCCCCCACACCACTACCACCAACGCTGCCACTGATCCCCCCAGACCATCACTGCTGCCACTAACCCCCCCCACAACACCAACACTGCTGCCACTGATCCTACCCCACACCACCACCTTCACTGCTGCCACTGATCCCACCCCCACACACAACCTCCACTGCTGCCACTGATCCCACCCCCACAAACAACCACCACTGCTGCCAGTGATCCCCCTGTGCCCCACCACTGCTGCCACTGATCTCCCCATACCACCACCATCACTGCTGCCACTGAACCCCCCACACCAGCACCACTGCTGCCACTGATCCACACCACCACCACCACTGCTGCCACGAATCACTCCCACACCACAACCACTGCTGCCACTGATCACTCCCACACCACCACCACTGATCACTCCCACACCACCACCACCACCACCACTGCTGTCACTGATTCCCCCAGACCACCACCACTGCTGCTACTGATCCCACCCCTACACTACGCCACCACTTCTGCTGCCTCTGATCCCATCCCTTCCCCCAACCACCATCTATGCCACTGATCCCAACCCCATCACCACTACCACTCATCCCCTATCGACCATCCTTGCCACTGATCCCATGCCCCCCTCACCCCTACCACTCATTCCATTCCCCTACCACCACCACTGACACTGATCCCATTCCCCCTCACCTCTGCCACTCATCCTACCCCCCACTATCACCACCACTGCCACTCATCCCATCCCTGCCACCACCACTACCACATATCTCATTCCATTCCATCCCCCACCACCGCTGCCTCTCATCCCGTCACCCACCACTGCTGCCACTCATCCCATCCCCCCCACCACCACTGCCACTCATCCCACCAACCCTTCCAATCATCCCATCCCACCACTACTTCTACTCATCCCATTCCATCCTCCCTCCACCACAGCTGCCAATCATCCCATCCTCCCACCACTACCGCTGCCACTGACCCTATCCCCACTCAACCACAACTGCTGCCACTGATCCCATCCCCCACCACCACCGCTGCCACTCATCCCAAGGACGTAACTAAAAGGGACCACAATTGCAATGGCCCATGTGTTGCCCTTGTACACCTGGATAGGGGGTGGCAGCATATAGAGGAATAAATCCACTCCATTTTTCTCTTGCAGCCGCTAAAAGCCAGCTTCTCCTCCTCTCCCTCCCGTTGGCATTCAGAGGCTGAAGGAGGAAAATGGAGGAGATTTATTCCTCTAAATGTTACCCTCAACGCTTCTTCAATCCAGGTCCTGTTGCCCTCGGGCCCAAGGATCAGTGGGAAGGGCCCTGGCCAGGGGTCAGGGGGGCCCTTCATGGTTTCTTGCACCAGGGCCCTGAAGGTTCTAGTTACGCCTCTGGATGCACTTGTATGTATACAAGCTAATAAAGGAAGACTGACACTTACAAAAAAAATACTGTTTAACCACTTCAGTACCAGGCCAATTTTCAGCTACAACGCTGTCACACTTTGAATGACAATTACGCAGTCATGCAACACTGTACCCATGGAATTTTAATAATTTTTTCACACAAACAAAGCTTTATTTTAGAGGTATTTAACCTGTTCCCGACCGCCTGCCGCCGATTTACTGTGGCAGGGTGGCTCTCCTGCGCAAACCAACGTTGACCTACGTCGGTCGCATGTCTGCAGCTAGGGGGCAAGTGCCAGCGGAGTGGGAACTCCAATGCACGGGGCAGGCAGCTCAGATTGCCTCCTGACACCCGCGATTGTTCCCCCATTGAGAGCGAAGAACAGTCAGCTATTGTAAACACAGCTGACCATTCTTCTTTCTGGAATGATCACAGAGCCCCTGTGATCCTGCTATATAGGATCACAGGTCTCTGTGATCATTTCACAAGCCACACACCCCCTCCCCCACAGCTAGAATCACTCCCCTAGTCTCACATTTAACCCATTGATCACCCACAGTGTTAACCCCTTCCCTACCAGTGTCATTATTACAGTAACAGTGCATATTTCCAGCACTGATTACTGTATTAATGTCATTGGTCCCCAGAAAGTGTCAAAAACATCAGTTAGGGGTCCGATCTGTCCACCGCAATGTTGTAATCCTGCAAAAAATTGCAGATCGCCATCATTACTAGTTAAAAAAAACAATAAAAATGACATAAATCTTTCTCGTAGTTAGTGGACGCAATAACTTTTGCGCAAACCAATCAAAATACGCTTATTGAGATTTTTTTTTTACCAAAAATATGTAGCAGAAAACAAATTAGCCTAAAATGTTAAAAAAATCGCAAAGGTGATCAAATACCACCAAAAGAAAGCTTTATTTGTGGGAAAAAAAGGACATCAACTTTATTTGGGTACAACGTCCCACAGCCACGCAATTGTCCGTTAAACGAATGCAGACCCGAATTGCAAAATATGGCCTGGTCATTAAGGGGGGAAATCTTCCAGTACAGACGGGGTTAATCTCCACTGGGCATTTTACTTTTTGCTAAATAAATGAAATATACTGAAAATTAAAAAAAAATAATAATAATTTTTCTTCATAAATTCGGGCCAAAATGTGTACTGCTACATTGTTTTTATGAAAATAACCCAAATCAGTGTATATTATTTAGACTGTAGGAAAGTTATAGTGCACACAAACTATGGTTATATATATCTGTAAATCAATCAATCCTGATGTACTGATAGCCTCATCTCATTTCTTGAGCCCTGAAAAAAATATCCCCCAAATTACCCCTTTTTGGAAAGTAGTCCAAGGTAATTAGTAAGAGGCATGGTGAGTTTTTTTAAAAATTAAGAAATTAAAAAAATGTGTGGTTTTTTTTTCAGTTTTCTGTTATCATACTGTCACCAGTGCAGTGCAGCATCATCATGTAACTGGTGTGGCGGTCAGGGACACTGACTGGTAACAGATTTTTTTTCTTTTATATTACTTTTTTTCCACATTTTTTTTGTATACTATGACCAGAATAATACAGTGTTTCTATAGTAACACAGTACTACTCTGGAGAGGTGATCAAGATTTTTTTTACGCACTATAATTGCATATAGTGTTGTATAAAAAACATTTTTTTTCTGAATGAAAACTATTTATTCAGTGTTTACTATTGTGATTAGCTGTGATTGGTCACAGCTAACCACATGGTACAGAGGGCCTGTGATCATCCCTGTCTGTACCACATGATCACTGTGACCAATCAAACACACAATAGTCTACAATAAATGGCATGAAAGGAACCATCCATTGTGTACAATTGGCATGTGATCTGCTGTAATTGGTCATGGCAATCACATGGTACTGGCAGTGGGCTGATACACTGATCTATCATCCACTGTGTCCGGTGAAAACAGCGGCTGACAGATCGCCTCACAGCACGGACACCAAGAAAATGGCATGGGGCTCTCCTAAGAATAAACACCAAAACATATGTTTGGACTAAACCAGAGGTTCATCCTTAGTCTTTAATTGTATACAGTATTTACCTTTTGACAATGTAATAAATATAAACTATACTGTTTTGGAGGTATTACTGGAAATAACTAGCCAACAAAACAAAACATTTCTATTAACAGCTAAGAATGGCACATTTTCTCATTCAAATCTACAAACCACTTAGTTTATCTATCTTTTATTTTGTGAAAGTCTTTGTGTGTTTTAGTTTTTGCCAGTCTTGCCTTGTTGATCTTGTCACCCTGGGGCTGTTTGCAAAAGATGACCCTAATTAATACAACATTCTGGCATTTTATGCTTTGGGATATCCTTTTGTTGGTGCTTAGGCACAGTATTGTTTATTTATTTATGCGTGTACATATGATTGGCAAAGGTACTTGGCAAAATCATCTCTCTTTGGCAGGATAGTTGTCTTTTACAGAGTGGGGATTCTTATTCAAATTCTAGTTGAACTGACTCTTTGTGCCCATTTGTTGATTCCAGATTAATCAGTTGTACAGCCATTGAATACTTTTAGATATACAATATATAGAAATGCTGCATCGCAATGAAAAAAAATGTATTTGGTATGCTAAAAACATAATGTTGAAAGCAAAGCTTTTAAATCACAACAGCCCACTTTTGAAGATAAATGCATTTTTAAATTGTTTTACTCATTCAATCATTATTTAAATAATTTAAACAGTTAGCCTCTGGGGCATTTTTTTAAAATGTTTACATACATGTTTAAATTTGAATGTATGGCTGAACATTTTCCTTAAAACCCCAGAACATTATGAACTTTCTGAAAAGAAAGACCACATTAAAGTATAACTAAAGGCAACACTTTTTTTTAAGTTTTGGATAGAGTGGAGAGGGATTAGAACATCTGTAAATTTGTATTGCTTTCTATGCCCCCATTAGGAAGATTCACCTTCTCTATTTGTCTTGTTTATCATTATCATTGAAAGCGAAAGTAAAAGAAAATCCCAAATTTTGGGTTGTTTCCAGAAATGTGTTAGGGGGGAATTCTTCCAACGGGGACACTAGTTTTGGCAAGCTGGGGGTCCCCAAGGAATTTCCTTAATTTCATTCAATATTTTTATTGAGTTTTCATAAAGGGGGATAACATAGGGGATAACAAGATTGTTATAAATTTGAACGCAATACAGAGAGACACTTGCATGAAATCTTATGCCATAGTCAAATGATAGTCATAGAAGTATAACATCTATGCTGAGTACAAGGCGTAAGATAAAGGGGTGCTGTTCCATGTCCCTCGTCGCCCCTCATGGGAACAAACTGTGACAGGGGAGGGGAGACAGCACAACCCATTGATGAATATACATATTTTATGTTATGTTCAGTGGTTTTCAATAAAGGGGGGTAGTAACAAAAGAAAGAATGGTACACAACATTGTTAAGTCACAACAGGTTTAAGACATATGTATTTGGAATCTCAGCTATTAGCTGGTTGATAGAGGGTCAAGCTCTTAGTACATCTATGGAGAGGAGCGCATGGACGTCCACAGTGACCAAACATGGTCAAATTTGGTACATGTATTGGAGTTGAGCACCAGTAGTCATTCATATGAATGGTTAAAGTGTACTGCTTGTATCACTTCAGAAATGTTTGGTGATGCTTGGAATCTCCATTTCTTAACTATTGCACTCCGGGCTGCTAAGAGTATGTATGTAACAATGGGTCTCATGTGGTGTGGACATGAGGTTATGCCCAGGTTAAGGATACCCAGGCTGGGGTTTGAAGGTAAAAGGATACCTGTGCATGACGCTAACAGAGTGAAAACTTGCTTCCAGAAGCTGGTCAAGCTAGGGCATTCCCACAGTATATGGTATAGATTACCAACTTGTCCACATTGTTGCCAACAGTTAGGAGTTGAATGAGGGGCAAATTTAGCTAGCTTAAAGGGGGTATAGTACCATCTATGGGTTATTTGAAGCATCATCTCCCAATGGTTGACACAATTTGATGATTTTAATGTTGTTGGGATAAATGAGAAATGCCTAAATCCTTTTCCCATTTTTAAAATAGTGGAGTGTTTGGTGAAAGCGGTTTTGTCCTGTAATAGGTTGTAAAAAAAGAGAGATGCCTCTTGCTATGAGTTTGCAGGAATGGTAGATTTCCCAAGCCTTAGGGTGGATATGAAGTTTGGGAGCGGGGCATTTGGATAGAAAGTGTAGTATTCGTATGCAGGTGTAATGAATTTTTGCGGGTAAATTGTATTCCTCTCTTAGGGTTTCCCATGACTTCAGGCCTGATTCGGATTGGAAATCTTGTACTTTAGAGATACCATAGGAGATGAAACACTTTGTGTGCAGTGGTGGTATCATGGCATCCAGGACACCGATAGGGGTTCAAGGGAGTTCTACCTGTGCAGAATCCTTAAAGTGGTGTTGTAATGTCCTCCACGCCATAAGTGTCACTCTAATAGGAGGAGGTAGAGTAGAAATATAAATATCCCATGGTTTCCAACTGTTGTGGAGTGAGTAAGGAGTGTCTTGGGTGTGTGATAGTGTTGTTTCAACCTCTAGCCAGAGGGGGTCCTCTTTGCTCTTGAACCAGTATTTAATTTGGTCCATGCGCACTGTCCAGTAGTAATCCTTGATTTCTACCATACCCATTCCACCGGTAGATCTGTGTTTTGCTAGGGTTGAGTGTGCGCATCCAGCCTTTTTATTTTCCCATAGATAGTTCCGCAGTAGACCCGTAAGAGGTTTTAGGTATGGTTCTGGAATGGGGATGGGAAATGTGTAGAATACATAGAGTATTTGGGGGAGGATCATCATTTTGAAGGCCAGGTGAGTTCATGTTTTTACATGTGGGATAGTTGTGCTTTCAGTTTAGATACGAGTAGAGAGAGGTTAGAATGTTCTAGGGAAGATGATTTGGCTGTTAGTGTAATTCCCAGGTAGGGAATGCCTTTGGAAGTCCATGTGAATGGCAATTGATCTTTGAGGCACTGAATGACATTGGGTGGGATTCCTAGGTTTAGGATCAACGACTTATTAAAAATTAACCTTGTAATAGGATAAGGCACTGAACTGTTTGAGTATTTGGTGTGATTGTGGTAGTGATTTTTATGGGTTTGTCAGGAAAAGGATGTCATCGTCTGCAAAGAAGTTTATAACACGTGGACGGGTGCCAAATCAAAACCCTGAAATATGTGGATGTGTACAATTTTTTTCTGCAAGCGGTTCAATAATTAGTTTGAACATAGTGGGGGATAAGGGGCAGCCTTGACAAGTGCCATTTGTGATCAGAAATGTTTTAGACAGTAGGCCAGAGGTGTAAACATGAGCTGAAGGGTGGGAGTATAAGGCTAGAATGACTGATGGGATAGAGCCTCTAAAGCCAAAGTTTGTGAGCGTTGAGGACATGTATCAAGCGCCTTCTCTGCATCAATAGAGAAAAGCATAGAGGGCGCTTGGGTTGCCTCGGCAATGTGTAATATGGTCAGGATCCTTCTGATAGCGCCTGAGGGTTGTTCCTTTCACGAAACCCATTTGGTCACTCTGAATGAAAGTGGGAATGATGTTAGATAGGTGTCTTGCTAGTAGTTTAGAGTATATTTTGATATCACTGTTTAAAAGGGATATAGGCCTAAATTTCGCTGGGGTCATGGGTTCTTTTAAGGGTTTGGGGATTGTCACTACATAGGCTCTCAGCATCTCTGGGGAAATGAGGAGGTGGAGTATTTGGTAAATACTGAGGTCAGATTGGGGAGAGCAAGGAGATAAATATCTTGTAGTATTCATTAGGGAAGCCGTCAGGCCCAGGTGCTTTTTTCTTTTTTGATAGGTAAGGATACTATTGCCTGTTCTTTTTATAGTGGCGTAAAAAGAGAGTTTAAGGACTGGAGCTGTTCGTCAGAGAGATTGGGTAAGTTTACTTGTTCTAGAAAGGCAGCAATAGACTGGGTTGTGAGTTTTGCTGATCATTTTCCAGATTATACAGTGCACCGTAATAATCGGCAAATTGGTCCGCAATGTCTTGGGGGTTGATTATTTTGTGATAGAGTGTAGGGTGCAGTAGGTGAGAAATTTTAGATTTGGCCTGTGCGTCTTTGAGTTTGTTGGCTAGGATTTTACCCGCGCGATTCATGTTAGCGTAGGAGTTGAGTTTTAGTCCCAGGCATTTATCGTATTGATGAGTTAGCAATATTCTTAGGTCCTCTCATTGTTGCTGGATGAGCTTTGGTATGAGTCTCTAGTCTGTGTATTTCCGCTGTGAGTGTGTTGAGTTGGGTGATGTAGTCTCATTTTAGTCTGGCTCTTTGCTGGATAAGTATTCCCCTGATAAACTCTTAAAAGAACCCATGTTGTTAAAGCCCTAAGGTTACTGAGGGGAAGAAGCCTGAAAGCTTCTACTGCTTTGGCAGTGGTTCTTTTCTTCTTCTCGTTATCCTCTTTTTATCCTGGGAGCTGGATGTGTGAATTGCTGGCCTTGGAGTGGCTCAAAAGCTCCGATGTCAGCGGATTCCCCTGGTGTATTGGCAGAGCTCCTGGATTAGGCAGCCACCCTGGAGCTTGAACGCCACGCTCCCCAGAATTCCCTTAATTTGAAGTGATTTTTCCTCACTTCCTGTTTGGCTTTGGGACAGGAAGTGACAGGAAATCTCCACAATGGGACACATATGGCGAAAAAAAATCTGACAGGGGTTTTAACCCTCCCTTACTCTATCCAAAATGGGAAAAAAAAGGCTTTTAGAGCATGACACAATAGGTGTAGCCTACTTTAACATCTATATCAAAACTTAGTCTAGGATAAGGGTCTTGTATAAATGAGAAGAATCCCTGGCCACTTTGTTTACAAACAGAAGGAGGCAGCAGGGAGCTGTTATTCATAAGCAATTATAGTTTGTGGACCCAGCACTGTCTAATCAAAACAAAACAATGACTTTGTATATTTCTATACTGTTTTGCACCAAGTGTTTAAAACTTGTGATGTCTCAACACAAATACAAAATATATATATATATATATATTGTGGGAGATTAGCTCACAGGGATCACCTTTTCCAGCAAAATAAGGGGTCAGCATGCAGGTAGTTTCTTAAAAGTCTGGTGGGTTGCCAGCTTTATTCAGCCAAGGTTTGCCAATATGAAACAAACAACAAAACAGTAAAATAAATCCTTGCCGTCCGGCACTAAACTATACAGGAATTTTCCTCACTATACAGTGTGGGGCTGGTCCCCATCACCAACAAAACATATTGCAAAGCAAACCTTTTAAAGTCCAAACAGAGCTCCTCTCTCAGATCCCCTTCTGAGTCTCAGGCCAGAGCATTTCTGTGCTCTTTTCCTGTTAATTTAAAGTCCACCTGAGCAAGGACTCAGGTAACTTACAATCTCTGGACCGGAACCTAGCCTGTCACAGAGGCTGGAAAAACCCGGGCCGGATTCCGGTTCAGTCTCTCACCACAGAACGTATGCGAGGTGAAATATAGCGATTATCTACTATCTCACCTCGCATACCGTCACTATATATATATATATATATATATATATATATATATATATATATATGTTACAATTAATCTTGTTAAAAATGAGTTTCAAATACTAAAGTGCATTTGTGATCAGTGCTTCAACATGAATACATAATAAATTAAATATGAGTCCTTCAAGATGCTGTTCTTGTTCTTGTGCTTCAGGAACAGCAGTGACAATAAAGTGCTGTGCTGTGCTCCCCTCCATATGTACCCTCACTCACCAACTTTCAGTTAGTATAGCGCCTGTAAAGGGGATGGTAATCCATGGATCTTTTGGGATAGATGGTCCACTCTTCCTTTCTAGACCCCCACAGGTTGGACAAGTTCCTCAAGTGTATTTAGGGAAAGAGAACCAGGAGAGATCCATCATGTAATTCCATTTGATTAAAAATGTGATTTAAAAGCTGATTTAACACTTACAAAGTTTTCTCTTGAATGCGAGCTAGTAAAAACTCAATTCTGAAACTCAATGTCTCCGATCTGCACTCCATATATGTGACATCACCGGAAGTTCCCACCTACCTTATGAATTTTGCTCCGTTCAGGAATCGTCACCAGAAGCTGGGGATTCTGCTGGCTGGTTCACTAATTATACTACTTCTACTACACCCATACTTTCTCCTTCCAACTCCTTCTACTAATCCCTGTCTTCCTTAGGTCATATCTGCCATGCAGTATGTGGCTCTATCATTGGATTTTTTCTTTGGTGTCACACTTTGTTTTATTTCGGTGCCTGATGCTATTACTTTGTTCTAAACTTTTCTTAACCACATTATTGTGTTTCTAACTTTTTCGTTGTTCATATTGCAATTAATTTCTTGTTATAAAACAGCGCTAATACATCCCCATATTTTACAAATTGTTTTATTCTCAAAAAACACATTTATTAAAATTATTATTTCCTTTTAGTATACATAGACATTTGTTGTAATGCTATTCAGATCTCATTATTTCCTATGCATAACCTTTTAAAATTATAAAAAAAAATTATAAATAATGTAAAAAATGTATGCATATCCCTCCCTCCAAAAGAACCATCTACAAAATAATATTCCCTTTCTAATAATGTTATTATTAATAACATTATATATTTTAATGTTATTTTTGAAGGTGTTATTTTGTCCTTCATGAGTGATGCATTTTTTTCTTCAATAATGTGTTCGCTATTGTTTCTTTTATTGCTTTATCATTATTTTATATTCTCCTTCCTGTGACTTATTCCTAAAAATTGTATATGAAGCAATTAATGTCAATTTCAATGTTTAAACCCACTGGCGTCTTAGTATACAAATCATTTACTAGCAATGTAAACAGTATTTTTTTTGTCAGTTTTGTAGTAGATTGTATACACCATACAGATGTTCCACTTCACAGGCAGATTTAGGGGACCCACAGACATGTTATTTAAAGTAATTTTGCACTTTTAATGTTGTCCTTTAATCATTTTCGAAATTGCTGCTTCCTACTAAACAGGATTTTTTTTTTTTTTCTATGATACATGTTCTTCAGGGAAGTGCCCATCCTTTCATATCATTTAATTCACAATCTCTTGGCCATTTTATCATTTAGCTCCCATTGACTTCAAAAGCATTCAGCATCTGAACTTTAGTATTGTTTGCTGGACCTGCCTAGAACCAAACCCAGGTACATTTGACTCATCCCTTGTTACAAGCAGATGGTTAAAGTTGCACTACTAGAGACATGACCTGGAAATACCTAGTCTTCACAAAAGCTTAAAGTGAGGTTGATGCAATTAAACTTTCAAATACTCCAAGGCTGTGGGGGCTTTCAAATACCCCTGCCTGACAAAGCTCAAGCAGCGCAAAAGTAGAAGACAACATGGAAAAGGATACCAGGCAAAAAAATCCACTTGCCGACCGCCATATGTACTGTATAAATATGTTGCAGTTTGCAAGTGGTTTACCGGGGCTATGGCTGAAGCTATTAGCCATAATCCCAGTATTTTTTTTTTCAACTGGTGGCTGGCATTCTCAGTACTCAAGTACTCTGAGTGGCTCATGAGCCACTGGAATGCTTTCAGAAGCGGTGAGAGGGGACGACCCCCTCTCCCGCTACTTGCCTATGTTTTTCGGACTTACTGTTTCCACCAGCATACCCAAAAATGATCCAACAATGCAGCTAGCTGGTCACAGAGGTGATATAAGACAAGATTATCTTTGATTGCCACTATGGCCTTGGAGGAACAGAGTGATGTCCAGGGTGGAAGTAAACTTTTTTTTTTTTTTAAAGCAAAAGATCAATTTTTTTTATATTTTGCTTTTAAAGGTAAAGGAGAGATTTGGGGTCTTTTTGATCTTTCCATAAAGAGGACCTGTCATCTTTATTTTAATTACAAGGGATGTTTACATTTCTTGTAATAGGAATAAAAGTGATAAAAAAATTAGAGGGACAGTATGAAAAAAAAAGTAAAGTGCCCCCATCCCTAAAGTGCGCTCGTGCAAAATTAACTCATACATAGGTCAGGCACGCATATGCAAACGGTGTTTGCACCACACTTGAGAGGTGAGGTATCGTCATGAACATTAGAGTAAGAGCAATAATTCTAATAATAAATAATATAATAATAATAATATAATAATATAATAATAATAATAATAATAATAATAATATAATAATAAAACCGCTGCGCAAATACCAAGTGACATTTAAATTGCAAGGATCACCATTTTATTCCCTAGGGTGTCAGTTAATAAAATATATAATTTTTGGGGTTATAAGTAATTTTCCAGCAAAAAATACAGATTTAAACTTGTAGCAACTATGAGTTAGACACATGATGTTGGGTAACAAAGTAGTAAGATGCAAAATAGAAAATTACAAGAAAGTGAAATACAAGATAAAAGCCAAAAATGTAGCAAGGTAACATGGTAGTGGTGTGCTATATGGATTGGTAAATGGTCTAGCTCTTTTCTACTTTATTTCTACTAGTGACCTGATTAAAAAAAAAAATCAGAGATTCATTAAAATCAAATAAAATTATGAACAGTAAAACAGTAAAATGGCAGATTACTTTGTTTAAAAGCAAGTTATGTATTTAGGTAATTGTAATTGCCTTGCTCTTTATTCATTAATGGTATTATTGTATATTGAGTTTTACGTTAGATATAACTCTAAATTCCACATTAGCTTTGCCTATGATTATTTAGTGTTGGATTTGAATACATACATTAGGCTTTAAAATGGATCTAAAGCTTTAAAGTTTTTCCCATTATATGCATTAAGGTGAAAAACCTTCTCTGCTGCAGCTGCCTCCCAGACCCCCTCCCTTTTCCTTATCTGAGTCCATCCAATCCAGTGATGTGCACGAGCGCAGCAGCTCCTGCCACTGTCTTTATCCTCAATGGACAGATTGATAGCAGTGGGAGTGATTGGCTCCCGCTGCTGTCTATCAAATCCAGTGACATGGGAGCTGGGGGTGGGGGCCAATCCCTCTGTCTGTATGAATTGGCACAGCTGCAGGACTTGGGAGCAAGCATGTACGGGTGCCTCCAGGAAAAGCGGCTTTCCCTGGGGGCACCCATGGAAAAAGGAGGGGTCTGGAACACCAGACCCCAGAAGAAGGTCTGCTCTGTGCAAAACCATTGCACAGAGTAGATAAGTATAGCCGTGTTTGTTATAAAAAAAAAATAAAAAAAAACAACAAAGCTTTACAACCACTTTAATGATGTGCAAGGTTGTTCTGGTAAATTGACCAATCAGCCAATGTTTACCATGTGAACTACTAACATCTGTACACTAAACCATCTTAATAAAAAAATAAAAGTATATCACTGTGATCTCAGTCATGCATATCAAAGTAAACTACAGGTGCAGGCTGGAATTTAAATGTTAAATGGTCAGATTGGTAAATTGATAGCCAATTACAGCTGAACTAAACCCACATATCCCTTGCAGCTGAGGAAGCTTCCATCTTAGCAGCTGTTTGATTTACAGTTGCCATAGTGCTGCACATGTGATCAGCTATGACAACAACCATTTGATGGCTTAACAGTTCTGTTGAGAGGTAACACGTGCACATTAGTAACTATAACAATTGTTTTGGAAAACAATTAAATTGATGGGTTTAGTCCCACTTTAACTAATCCTACAAGGATCTAAAAAACTGTTCTAATTATTTTGCATTAAAGGGAAAATTTGCTCAAGACTAATATTAAAGTTGTAGGAAGATCTGTGTAGTCTGATTCACCATATATTCCTTTACATCTATCAAAGAAGATAAAAAAAACTCAAATGAAGATCCTGATTCTGCATCACCCTTGCCATAAAGCTGTTAAAGGCATTGGGATTCTTAGGCCTTTTGTTTCCTTATGATAGAATGGTTGGATACAGGGTAACAAGAAGTTTTTTAATTATTCAATCAACCGGTATCTAAGTTTATTGGATGTTTTAAATGAACTGACTATTTAGGGAACTTAAATCGTATGGAAGATTTATTGGCCGAAGAGTGGGAATAAAAAAAACCCTGCACTGGGCCTGCTTGCAGGAATACCATTTTTAGGTATGGTCATAATGCTGATTTAAATTTTTAATTTAAATTTCATTTTTAATATCAGGTTTGTTTTTGAAATTATGGTGGACATAGTCAAAATAAACTAAAAATACATTTGTGAAATAGCAGAAGAGAGAGATTTAACAGGAAATGTATTCTATTGCACGAGATAGATATTTGATCTTTTTTTCAAAAAAACATTAATGCAGGCATTGAATAGAAGTCAATGTGCACATCAGAATAAAAATTCAATTTTAGTCAAGGCATATGGTGCAGACAAAGAAATAAAATAGGTATTACCTCCTAAAAAGAAATACTGATCTGCTGATAAAGGTATACAGTAATATTGGCTACTAGAGGGTTAATGCTTGCTTATATTTACAGTTCAAAACTGACTCATTCAGGCCCGCATAGCCTGTTTTCTACATCTATTGAAAACAGTAACCCACACATGGCCTATTTATTATGAACACTTCATGTTGTGCTAGAGCCATAAGAATCCATTCATTTATGCCGTCATTTTCCTGGCCTTGGATAAATTGTATTACGGGAAAAAACAGCATTTCCAATAATGACGTATAAAAAGGGAATCTAATAGAACCTTTTAATGAGATCACATATGATATGGTTTATGAAAGTTAAGTAATAAACAAAGATGCAGCCACAAGAGAGATCTACATTTTACCTGAAAAAAAAAAAAAACAACTAAAATATAATCACATGAAGGCCTGGGGAAAGGGAAATCAAAAGGTTATTTGAATACTACATGTTTGCTGAAACTAATAAAGGCTGTTTTAAGTTTAATAGGTTTATGTGTATAGCCATTTTTGGGGAATAAAGTTGTGAAGGGTTAAAATGTCCATCAAGTTATTTTTTTTTTGATGTCCCCATAAGGAGATTTTGCTCTACTTCCTATTTTAGAGATACAACAGGAAATGAGAGGAAATTTTCCTAAAGTGACTGTAATTTCCATCCTAGACACAAAAACATGTTTTCCTAAATGCATGGTATGCGCTCAGGTCTTTTCTAGTTAGTACCCTAACATTTTGGATTTCCCTTTACTTTCTGTATCAGTGACAATGATCAACAGTAAAAAAGTTGGCCTCCCCAGCTTGGACACTGACTTCATTAAAAACTTGACAGAGAATCTAAACCTTCCCCACTGTACCCAAATCTAAAAATGCTTAACAAACACTTTAAGGGCTTGTGAAGATTAATTACGCTTGCTTTCAGGGACATTTAGCGCCGGTTCACATATGTGCGATGACAGACATCACATGTGAGTCAGAGCGCACTGCTCTGCAAATCACATGCAATGTCTGTGCGATGCAAATTCAGCCATACAGATTGTATGGCTGAATTTGCATTGCATTCAGACAGAACTCATACAGGACCCTTTTTTTGGTCTGCACCAGAATCGTATCACATGGGTGTTCACACCTATGTGATCCGATTCATGTCCGAAGTGACAGTTCGCACTGCGATATGCGAACTGATCTGGGGGTGTTGTTAACTTTGTATTGACACCCAAAGTGATTTGCATATGGCAGTGTGAACTGCATGTGAGTTGAATGTGATGTGGGAACCCGCAGTGGATTTGCAGGGTTCCCGCATCGCATATATGTGAACCGGCACTCAGCTTGCATTTGGGATCGGCTGAAACACTTCTAGATTATTCAGAGTTCATTCGCTTTTGGCCTGCGTTTGACCTCCTTCTAAACTGCATTAAACAGTTTCAAGCTGTTTTGGCATTCCCAATAAATTAAGGAAAAAATCAGTTCTGTCCCAAACAAAAGTCTGTGTAAACAAGCCCTTTTAATACTACTAGTACAGAAATGAAATCTGCTTTCCACAAAAGCATTGTCATTGAGAATGTTGCTCTATTTTGAGATCTTATGCTATCCATATATGTAATGATAAACAAATACTTTGACATGTGCAATTTGTTTTGGTCCAAGTCTAAATACAGATACATTTTTGTTATTTGGAAATTCAGAGGTATCTAAATCTCTGATCAAGAATAGTAAAGAATTTTGTTGAAATTTGTTCAGTTTCACTTTGTTTATTCATTTTCTAACAAATTCCAAATTTTTGGAACAATTCAAATTTATACCAGTGTCAAAATGATCGACCGATTCAAATTCTGTGTGAAGAATAGCTGGTTGTTAAGGCGTGGGCTGGGAAGCTTCTTAACAACTGATGACTCATCAATAGTCACCGGTCTTCCCCACTGACAGCTACATGTAAACAGAATTGCCAGCATATAAAAAAACAGTGTGGGGCCCTTGAGGTCTGGTATGGATTTTATGGGTAACCCCATTCCAAAATTAAAAAAAATGGCATGGGGTCCCTCCAAAATCCATACAGACCCCCTATCAGAGCATGTAGCCTGGCAGGCCAGGAAAGGAGAGGCAAGCAAGCAACCCCGCTCCTGAACCATACCAGACCACATGCCCTCAACATGGGGGGGTGCTTTGGGGCAAGGAGATCTGCCCCCCCAAAGCACCTTGTCCCTATGTTGATGGGGAAAAGGGCTTTATCCCGACAACCCTGGCCTAGAGGTTGTGGGGGTGTGCAGGGGGTGGCTTTTTGGAATCTCTAAGACCCCTTTCACAAGGGGGCCCCCAGATCCCAGCCCCCTCAATGTGAATAAGTATGGGGTACATTGTACGCCTACTCATTCACCAAAGAAAATCTTATGTCACCAGGTAACCCAGACCCTACGTTTACCTGTCATTTGCCTGCATCCCTGAACGAGAACAGTCATGTTCAGTGGGCAACTTTTTTTCAGGTCGACCTTTTTTTTTCCAATAAAGGACTTGTCAAAAACTGGTGCTGTTTTTTTTAACCCTTTGAGCACTTTTTGGTGAATGAGTAGGGGTATTATGTACCCCTACTCATTCACATTGGGGGTGGGATCTGGGGGGCCCTTGTTAAAGGGGGCTTCCAGCAACATTCATTTTGTTGACAGAAATATTTTTGTGAACAATATTAACACTATTTAGGTAGGCTAAAATGTGACTAAAACTAAAACAATTTAGATGACTAACATACGACTCAAACTAAAATGGCATTTTAGTCAAAAGACTAAAATGTGAATAAACCCAAAATTGTATTTTAGTCAAAAGACTATAACTGAAATTTAATCAGAATTTGATGTCAAAATGAACAATGCTCTACCACAAAAGAATAGGTAGGGGGTATTTCCAAAGCTTCTGAAAGAAAAAAAACAGAAAAACAAGAAAAGCTTTTTTTACTTTTTTTTCTTAGTATTTAATGTTGGTAATCTATTCAAGTAATATGTGCATTTGCATTACAGCCAATAGAGTTTACAGTTTTTTTTTTTTTTTAGATTTTAAAGTTGCATTTCTGTTTGTCAAAAAAAAAAAAAAAAGACCAAAGAACCAAGCGCTGAACCTCTTCACTCACAAAAATGAGAAAGGGATCACCCTTAATGGTCCCAGCTGCTGCAAAAGCCACTTGGAATAATGGACAATAAAGTAAACATACCAAATTAACAGTGCTCAGGAGTCAGGACCTATGTACATGTATAAAGCAGTGTTGAACAGTTCCACAAAGGGTAAATTGCAGGATGCCACCTTGGGTGATATCAAATTCTTTATTAAGCTTCATAAGCATAAGTAAACAAGTTTCAAGAGTCTTAAAAACAACTAGAAAAATGTACAATTTCTGGGGAAATTGTGGGAAGTGTTCTTACTGCCACCACACTAGTTTAGAAGATTCCGCCATTCCTTCCTAAACATTTTTATATAACATTTGTGTAGGTGGCCTTAAAAATAAGGGAGTGACAGCAGTTTAGAAATTGGCTCCATAGGAATGAATGGCGGAATGTTCCGGAATGTTTCGGAAACTACCGGTGGTGAGAAAAACACTTCACACAATTTCCCCACTGTAGTTTTGAACATTCTGCCATTCATTCCTATGGGGCCAATTTCACCACGTGAGTTGGAAACAAACGGTCATATTGTAAAAACTATAAAGCCCACAGCTTAGAGACTTATGCTGTAGGAATCACAAGACCCCAGCAGACATTTTTTTGTATAGTATGTCTATGAAACATCAAAACTGAAAGCACAGTCACAGGTTAGAAAACGGCCTTGAAATTTGAGATGGTTTGAGTGCAGTTTCAATGAATGTCAATGGACGGCGTGAGTTGGAAACAAACAGCCATAGTGTAAAAACTATTAGGGCTATGGCTTAGATGTTGACATATTAAGTGGCAGCAGGGATAGGCGAATGTTTGGATGTAACATTTGTGTATGTGGCCTTAAAAATGAGGGAGTGGCAGCAGTTTAGAAATTTTGGCAAGATTTCTTCACTCACCCTCTAACTATTTTCAGGCCCCACTCTAGTTTTAAACATTCTTCCATTCATTCCTAAGGGGCCAATTTCACAAAATGTCACCACAAAAATGACGATATTTCGCAAACCATTTGGCAAAACCTTCCAATAATAATAGCATCGCGATCAGGAACGATCTGCTCGTTTCGGTATAGTGCTTGTCTATGTAGTGTAAAAACTGTGGGAGGAGTTAGGGTACCAAATTTTCCCATAGGCTTTCACTATAATAAGAATAATATATATGTGGAAGAATAGTAAGTGTACTTGCCATAGGCAAGAAAATTTAATGCATAGATAATGACAGTAGAAAGCAGTTCCAATGATCGCGCATGGATGACAAGATGCTGGGGAGAAGAAAACCTGTCAGCGTGGGGCTGACTGTCCCAACACTCACTACCGGGATCAGTTCAGTCATGGGACAGAAGTTACGCTAGCTAAAGGCCAGATGGAGCCACAGGAAGAAGGATTCTGGTTGAAGTGACAACGTGTTTCAGGCACATGTGCCTTATGGTGTTTTGGACACAGAGGCAACCAGGTGATATGAAATAAAACAGAGGAACACGATAATAGATGAATAAAAATTAAATTATTAAAAATAATTTTAAAAAAATGTACAAAAAAAAAAAGAAGCAGAAGCAAAAATATGAGGATTGCTGTTTGAGGATTGTTGTTGGTTATCCATTGCTGTCTTGCATAAAAAAAAAACCTTTTTGTTAAAACAGATGGTTAGATTATATTTAATTTTCTCAAGTCATCATAGAGGCTTGCGACTTGAGAGAACGTGTATGTACACAACATATAATGGACATATAATTATATACTAGAACAATTATTAATCCATCTGATACATTTTGATGCATAAAAATGTAACAATTAAAACAGGTAAAACACCACTCACCAAACCATTGTATATGAGAGAAACTGTATAGAATAAACAATACAACAATAGCAAATAACTAAAAAATAATCAAAAAAGAGCCATAAATGATCTTGAACAGCACCATTGAAAACTACAGAAAAAATAGGATAGGAATAAAGGAACCAATACGATAGGGACCACACAACCCTCAACAAAGTACATTATGTACCTCAAGATCCTCATTCAATGGCCATCACCTCTAAACAGACAATATTTTTATTATGGGTCTGGAGAAAATGGTGGGCTACATTATGCTTATTACATCCTTCCTGGATAAATCTCTGATGTTCCCCAAAGTTCACCCGACCTACATATATTAAATTACAAGGACAACATAAAAAAAAAAATCAGATACTCTGTGGAGCTTGTAATAAATTACTTTATGTGAACCACGTTACCCTTACTAGCCTTCATCTTAGATCCTCCATGGCAGATAAACTGGCACATAAGACAACCCCTCTTTCTGCATTGTAAAGTGCCTTACCCTATGATCAAAATTCTAATTGTTCCAAAAATGCGGAATTTGTTAGAAAATTTAAAAACAAAAGTAAACTAATTCTAAAACAAATCAATAAAACACAATTACTAACATAATGAGTAGTGTTGAGCGAACACGGACTGTATTATTCGTGTTCGTACCGAATAATTGGATTTTTTGTACCCGAACACGGACACGGACACTTTACTGTATGTTCGGGTAAAAATCCGTGTTCGGTCGTTTTATTTCCGGGTTTTGCATGCTTTGGCGCTCTTTTCATGGCGGGCTTTCAACAGCCAATCAACAATCGTTTAACTGGTGTGCCTTAAGCCATCCCAGCCATGCCTGCAAATGTCTCAGTAGCTGTGATTGGCCGTCTGAAGCATGTGACCAAGTCTTTATAAGTTCGAGGCAGCCGCAGAGGCGTCATTATGCTGCTTAGATTCAGGGACAGAGCACACATCAACGTGCTGGCTGCTGATTAGGGAAAGATAGGCAGGAAAAAACCATTTGTGTCCGGATAGAATTGAGGGACAGGTCGGAGTGTTTAGGCAGGGCGAATTGTAGGCATTTTAGGGATAGAGTCTGCTGAATTATAGGGTCAGTGTCTTCTACAAACTACAATCGATATTGCTGTGTGGGGGGTGGGGTCTGCACTCAATCCTGATCTACGATCTCTTCTCAATCCTGTTAGGGACAGAGTCTGCTGAATTTTAGGGAAACTGTGTTCTACAAACTACAATCGATATTGCTGTGTGGTGTGGGATTGGAGATAGGCAGGTGTCAGTGATCCACATCCATTTTTCTGTGTGTGAGCTGCAGTGAACACAATCTTTTTGGGCTGCAGTGAACACAATCTTTTTGGGCTGCAGTGAACACAATCTTTTTGGGCTGCAGTGAACACAATCTTTTTGGGCTGCAGTGAACACAATCTTTTTGGGGTGCAGTGAACAAAATCTTTTTGGGGTGCAGTGAACACAATCCTTTTTGGTGTGCAGTGAACACAATCTTTGTGGGGTGCAGTGAACAAAATCCTTTGTGGGGTGCAGTGAACACAATCTTTTTGGGGTGCAGTGAACAAAATCCTTTTTGGGGTGCAGTGAACAACATCCTTTTTGGGGTGCAGTGAACACAATCTTTTTGGGGTGCAGTGAACAAAATCCTTTGTGGGGTGCAGTGAACACAATCTTTTTGGGGTGCAGTGAACACAATCTTTTTGGGGTGGAGTGAACAACATCCTTTTTGGGGTGCAGTGAACAAAATCCTTTTTGGGGTGCAGTGAACAAAATCATTTTTGGGGTGCAGTGAACACAATCTTTTTGGGGTGCAGTGAACACAATCTTTGTGGGGTGCAGTGAACACAATCTTTTTGGGGTGGAGTGAACAACATCCTTTTTGGGGTGCAGTGAACAACATCCTTTTTGGGGTGCAGTGAACACAATCTTTTTGGGGTGCAGTGAACACAATCTTTGTGGGGTACAGTGAACAGAATCTTTGTGGGGTGCAGTGAACACAATCTTTGGGGGGTACAGTGAACACAATCTTTGTGAGGTGCAGTGAACACAATCTTTGTGGGGTGCAGTGAACACAATCATTGTGGGGTGCAGTGAACTCAATCTTTGTGGGGTACAGTGAACACAATCTCATACTTCTGAAGGTTTGAGGGTGCTGCCTGTTCCATACTCCCCCTACTCCTCATCTAGCCTTTTAGGGGTACAAACAATAGTAATTGGGGCCTAGTGTGGTTGTGTACGTGTGATATACATACACTTTTTTGGGATCATATTTTCTATTCCGCTATTTAATCAAAAACCTTTGGGGATCAGTTAAATTGGGGGATAGTCTGTGTTGGTACGTGTGAGAGAGATCCACCTTTCCAAGTTGTTGGGGTTCATCTCATACTTCTGAAGGTTTGAGGGTGCTGCCTGTTCCATACTCCCCCTACTCCTAGCCTTTTAGGGGTACAAACAATAGTAATTGGGGCCTAGTGTGGTTGTGTACGTGTGATATACATACACTTTTTTGGGATCATATTTTCTATTCCGCTATTTAATCAAAAACCTTTGGGGATCAGTTAAATTGGGGGATAGTCTGTGTTGGTACGTGTGAGAGAGATCCACCTTTCCAAGTTGTTGGGGTTCATCTCATACTTCTGAAGGTTTGAGGGTGCTGCCTGTTCCATACTCCCCCTACTCCTAGCCTTTTAGGGGTACAAACAATAGTAATTGGGGCCTAGTGTGGTTGTGTACGTGTGATATACATACACTTTTTTGGGATCATATTTTCTATTCCGCTATTTAATCAAAAACCTTTGGGGATCAGTTAAATTGGGGGATAGTCTGTGTTGGTACGTGTGAGAGAGATCCACCTTTCCAAGTTGTTGGGGTTCATCTCATACTTCTGAAGGTTTGAGGGTGCTGCCTGTTCCATACTCCCCCTACTCCTAGCCTTTTAGGGGTACAAACAATAGTAATTGGGGCCTAGTGTGGTTGTGTACGTGTGATATACATACACTTTTTTGGGATCATATTTTCTATTCCGCTATTTAATCAAAAACCTTTGGGGATCAGTTAAATTGGGGGATAGTCTGTGTTGGTACGTGTGAGAGAGATCCACCTTTCCAAGTTGTTGGGGTTCATCTCATACTTCTGAAGGTTTGAGGGTGCTGCCTGTTCCATACTCCCCCTACTCCTAGCCTTTTAGGGGTACAAACAATAGTAATTGGGGCCTAGTGTGGTTGTGTACGTGTGATATACATACACTTTTTTGGGATCATATTTTCTATTCCGCTATTTAATCAAAAACCTTTGGGGATCAGTTAAATTGGGGGATAGTCTGTGTTGGTACGTGTGAGAGAGATCCACCTTTCCAAGTTGTTGGGGTTCATCTCATACTTCTGAAGGTTTGAGGGTGCTGCCTGTTCCATACTCCCCCCTACTCCTAGCCTTTTAGGGGTACAAACAATAGTAATTGGGGCCTAGTGTGGTTGTGTACGTGTGATATACATACACTTTTTTGGGATCATATTTTCTATTCCGCTATTTAATCAAAAACCTTTGGGGATCAGTTAAATTGGGGGATAGTCTGTGTTGGTACGTGTGAGAGAGATCCACCTTTCCAAGTTGTTGGGGTTCATCTCATACTTCTGAAGGTTTGAGGGTGCTGCCTGTTCCATACTCCCCCTACTCCTAGCCTTTTAGGGGTACAAACAATAGTAATTGGGGCCTAGTGTGGTTGTGTACGTGTGATATACATACACTTTTTTGGGATCATATTTTCTATTCCGCTATTTAATCAAAAACCTTTGGGGATCAGTTAAATTGGGGGATAGTCTGTGTTGGTACGTGTGAGAGAGATCCACCTTTCCAAGTTGTTGGGGTTCATCTCATACTTCTGAAGGTTTGAGGGTGCTGCCTGTTCCATACTCCCCCTACTCCTAGCCTTTTAGGGGTACAAACAATAGTAATTGGGGCCTAGTGTGGTTGTGTACGTGTGATATACATACACTTTTTTGGGATCATATTTTCTATTCCGCTATTTAATCAAAAACCTTTGGGGATCAGTTAAATTGGGGGATAGTCTGTGTTGGTACGTGTGAGAGAGATCCACCTTTCCAAGTTGTTGGGGTTCATCTCATACTTCTGAAGGTTTGAGGGTGCTGCCTGTTCCATACTCCCCCTACTCCTAGCCTTTTAGGGGTACAAACAATAGTAATTGGGGCCTAGTGTGGTTGTGTACGTGTGATATACATACACTTTTTTGGGATCATATTTTCTATTCCGCTATTTAATCAAAAACCTTTGGGGATCAGTTAAATTGGGGGATAGTCTGTGTTGGTACGTGTGAGAGAGATCCACCTTTCCAAGTTGTTGGGGTTCATCTCATACTTCTGAAGGTTTGAGGGTGCTGCCTGTTCCATACTCCCCCTACTCCTAGCCTTTTAGGGGTACAAACAATAGTAATTGGGGCCTAGTGTGGTTGTGTACGTGTGATATACATACACTTTTTTTGGATCATATTTTCTATTCCGCTATTTAATCAAAAACCTTTGGGGATCAGTTAAATTGGGGGATAGTCTGTGTTGGTACGTGTGAGAGAGATCCACCTTTCCAAGTTGTTGGGGTTCATCTCATACTTCTGAAGGTTTGAGGGTGCTGCCTGTTCCATACTCCCCCTACTCCTAGCCTTTTAGGGGTACAAACAATAGTAATTGGGGCCTAGTGTGGTTGTGTACGTGTGATATACATACACTTTTTTGGGATCATATTTTCTATTCCGCTATTTAATCAAAAACCTTTGGGGATCAGTTAAATTGGGGGATAGTCTGTGTTGGTACGTGTGAGAGAGATCCACCTTTCCAAGTTGTTGGGGTTCATCTCATACTTCTGAAGGTTTGAGGGTGCTGCCTGTTCCATACCCCCCCTACTCCTCATCTAGCCTTTTAGGGGTACAAACAATAGTAATTGGGGCCTAGTGTGGTTGTGTACGTGTGATATACATACACTTTTTTTGGATCATATTTTCTATTCCGCTATTTAATCAAAAACCTTTGGGGATCAGTTAAATTGGGGGATAGTCTGTGTCGGTACGTGTGAGAGAGATCCACCTTTCCAAGTTGTTGGGGTTCATCTCATACTTCTGAAGGTTTGAGGGTGCTGCCTGTTCCATACTCCCCCTACTCCTCATCTAGCCTTTTAGGGGTACAAACAATAGTAATTGGGGCCTAGTGTGGTTGTGTACGTGCGAGATACATACACTTTTTTTGATCATATTTCCTATTCCGCTATTCAATAAAAACCTTTGAGGATCAATTGAATTGCGGGATAGTCTGTGTCGGTACGTGTGAGAGAGATCCACCTTTCCAAGTTGTTGGGGTTCATCTCATACTTCTGAAGGTTTGAGGGTGCTGCCTGTTCCATACTCCCCCTACTCCTCATCTAGCCTTTTAGGGGTACAAACAATAGTAATTGGGGCCTAGTGTGGTTGTGTACGTGTGATATACATACACTTTTTTTGGATCATATTTTCTATTCCGCTATTTAATCAAAAACCTTTGGGGATCAGTTAAATTGGGGGATAGTCTGTGTTGGTACGTGTGAGAGAGATCCACCTTTCCAAGTTGTTGGGGTTCATCTCATACTTCTGAAGGTTTGAGGGTGCTGCCTGTTCCATACTCCCCCTACTCCTAGCCTTTTAGGGGTACAAACAATAGTAATTGGGGCCTAGTGTGGTTGTGTACGTGTGATATACATACACTTTTTTTGGATCATATTTTCTATTCCGCTATTTAATCAAAAACCTTTGGGGATCAGTTAAATTGGGGGATAGTCTGTGTTGGTACGTGTGAGAGAGATCCACCTTTCCAAGTTGTTGGGGTTCATCTCATACTTCTGAAGGTTTGAGGGTGCTGCCTGTTCCATACTCCCCCTACTCCTAGCCTTTTAGGGGTACAAACAATAGTAATTGGGGCCTAGTGTGGTTGTGTACGTGTGATATACATACACTTTTTTGGGATCATATTTTCTATTCCGCTATTTAATCAAAAACCTTTGGGGATCAGTTAAATTGGGGGATAGTCTGTGTTGGTACGTGTGAGAGAGATCCACCTTTCCAAGTTGTTGGGGTTCATCTCATACTTCTGAAGGTTTGAGGGTGCTGCCTGTTCCATACTCCCCCCTACTCCTAGCCTTTTAGGGGTACAAACAATAGTAATTGGGGCCTAGTGTGGTTGTGTACGTGTGATATACATACACTTTTTTGGGATCATATTTTCTATTCCGCTATTTAATCAAAAACCTTTGGGGATCAGTTAAATTGGGGGATAGTCTGTGTTGGTACGTGTGAGAGAGATCCACCTTTCCAAGTTGTTGGGGTTCATCTCATACTTCTGAAGGTTTGAGGGTGCTGCCTGTTCCATACTCCCCCTACTCCTAGCCTTTTAGGGGTACAAACAATAGTAATTGGGGCCTAGTGTGGTTGTGTACGTGTGATATACATACACTTTTTTGGGATCATATTTTCTATTCCGCTATTTAATCAAAAACCTTTGGGGATCAGTTAAATTGGGGGATAGTCTGTGTTGGTACGTGTGAGAGAGATCCACCTTTCCAAGTTGTTGGGGTTCATCTCATACTTCTGAAGGTTTGAGGGTGCTGCCTGTTCCATACTCCCCCTACTCCTAGCCTTTTAGGGGTACAAACAATAGTAATTGGGGCCTAGTGTGGTTGTGTACGTGTGATATACATACACTTTTTTGGGATCATATTTTCTATTCCGCTATTTAATCAAAAACCTTTGGGGATCAGTTAAATTGGGGGATAGTCTGTGTTGGTACGTGTGAGAGAGATCCACCTTTCCAAGTTGTTGGGGTTCATCTCATACTTCTGAAGGTTTGAGGGTGCTGCCTGTTCCATACTCCCCCTACTCCTAGCCTTTTAGGGGTACAAACAATAGTAATTGGGGCCTAGTGTGGTTGTGTACGTGTGATATACATACACTTTTTTGGGATCATATTTTCTATTCCGCTATTTAATCAAAAACCTTTGGGGATCAGTTAAATTGGGGGATAGTCTGTGTTGGTACGTGTGAGAGAGATCCACCTTTCCAAGTTGTTGGGGTTCATCTCATACTTCTGAAGGTTTGAGGGTGCTGCCTGTTCCATACTCCCCCTACTCCTAGCCTTTTAGGGGTACAAACAATAGTAATTGGGGCCTAGTGTGGTTGTGTACGTGTGATATACATACACTTTTTTTGGATCATATTTTCTATTCCGCTATTTAATCAAAAACCTTTGGGGATCAGTTAAATTGGGGGATAGTCTGTGTTGGTACGTGTGAGAGAGATCCACCTTTCCAAGTTGTTGGGGTTCATCTCATACTTCTGAAGGTTTGAGGGTGCTGCCTGTTCCATACTCCCCCTACTCCTAGCCTTTTAGGGGTACAAACAATAGTAATTGGGGCCTAGTGTGGTTGTGTACGTGTGATATACATACACTTTTTTGGGATCATATTTTCTATTCCGCTATTTAATCAAAAACCTTTGGGGATCAGTTAAATTGGGGGATAGTCTGTGTTGGTACGTGTGAGAGAGATCCACCTTTCCAAGTTGTTGGGGTTCATCTCATACTTCTGAAGGTTTGAGGGTGCTGCCTGTTCCAAACCCCCCCTACTCCTCATCTAGCCTTTTAGGGGTACAAACAATAGTAATTGGGGCCTAGTGTGGTTGTGTACGTGTGATATACATACACTTTTTTTGGATCATATTTTCTATTCCGCTATTTAATCAAAAACCTTTGGGGATCAGTTAAATTGGGGGATAGTCTGTGTCGGTACGTGTGAGAGAGATCCACCTTTCCAAGTTGTTGGGGTTCATCTCATACTTCTGAAGGTTTGAGGGTGCTGCCTGTTCCATACTCCCCCTACTCCTCATCTAGCCTTTTAGGGGTACAAACAATAGTAATTGGGGCCTAGTGTGGTTGTGTACGTGCGAGATACATACACTTTTTTTGATCATATTTCCTATTCCGCTATTCAATAAAAACCTTTGAGGATCAATTGAATTGCGGGATAGTCTGTGTCGGTACGTGTGAGAGAGATCCACCTTTCCAAGTTGTTGGGGTTCATCTCATACTTCTGAAGGTTTGAGGGTGCTGCCTGTTCCATACTCCCCCTACTCCTCATCTAGCCTTTTAGGGGTACAAACAATAGTAATTGGGGCCTAGTGTGGTTGTGTACGTGTGATATACATACACTTTTTTTGGATCATATTTTCTATTCCGCTATTTAATCAAAAACCTTTGGGGATCAGTTAAATTGGGGGATAGTCTGTGTTGGTACGTGTGAGAGAGATCCACCTTTC
This sequence comes from Pelophylax lessonae, assembly GCF_965119305.1. NCBI lineage: Eukaryota > Metazoa > Chordata > Amphibia > Anura > Ranidae > Pelophylax > Pelophylax lessonae. The sequence goes on from NC_138774.1 coordinate 132,623,187, forward strand.
CAAGTTGTTGGGGTTCATCTCATACTTCTGAAGGTTTGAGGGTGCTGCCTGTTCCATACTCCCCCTACTCCTCATCTAGCCTTTTAGGGGTACAATCAATAGTAATTGGGGCCTAGTGTGGTTGTGTACGTGTGATATACATACACTTTTTTTGGATCATATTTTCTATTCCGCTATTTAATCAAAAACCTTTGGGGATCAGTTAAATTGGGGGATAGTCTGTGTTGGTACGTGTGAGAGAGATCCACCTTTCCAAGTTGTTGGGGTTCATCTCATACTTCTGAAGGTTTGAGGGTGCTGCCTGTTCCATACTCCCCCTACTCCTAGCCTTTTAGGGGTACAAACAATAGTAATTGGGGCCTAGTGTGGTTGTGTACGTGTGATATACATACACTTTTTTTGGATCATATTTTCTATTCCGCTATTTAATCAAAAACCTTTGGGGATCAGTTAAATTGGGGGATAGTCTGTGTTGGTACGTGTGAGAGAGATCCACCTTTCCAAGTTGTTGGGGTTCATCTCATACTTCTGAAGGTTTGAGGGTGCTGCCTGTTCCATACTCCCCCTACTCCTAGCCTTTTAGGGGTACAAACAATAGTAATTGGGGCCTAGTGTGGTTGTGTACGTGTGATATACATACACTTTTTTGGGATCATATTTTCTATTCCGCTATTTAATCAAAAACCTTTGGGGATCAGTTAAATTGGGGGATAGTCTGTGTTGGTACGTGTGAGAGAGATCCACCTTTCCAAGTTGTTGGGGTTCATCTCATACTTCTGAAGGTTTGAGGGTGCTGCCTGTTCCATACTCCCCCTACTCCTCATCTAGCCTTTTAGGGGTACAAACAATAGTAATTGGGGCCTAGTGTGGTTGTGTACGTGCGAGATACATACACTTTTTTTGATCATATTTCCTATTCCGCTATTCAATAAAAACCTTTGAGGATCAATTGAATTGCGGGATAGTCTGTGTCGGTACGTGTGAGAGAGATCCACCTTTCCAAGTTGTTGGGGTTCATCTCATACTTCTGAAGGTTTGAGGGTGCTGCCTGTTCCATACTCCCCCTACTCCTCATCTAGCCTTTTAGGGGTACAAACAATAGTAATTGGGGCCTAGTGTGGTTGTGTACGTGTGATATACATACACTTTTTTTGGATCATATTTTCTATTCCGCTATTTAATCAAAAACCTTTGGGGATCAGTTAAATTGGGGGATAGTCTGTGTTGGTACGTGTGAGAGAGATCCACCTTTCCAAGTTGTTGGGGTTCATCTCATACTTCTGAAGGTTTGAGGGTGCTGCCTGTTCCATACTCCCCCTACTCCTAGCCTTTTAGGGGTACAAACAATAGTAATTGGGGCCTAGTGTGGTTGTGTACGTGTGATATACATACACTTTTTTTGGATCATATTTTCTATTCCGCTATTTAATCAAAAACCTTTGGGGATCAGTTAAATTGGGGGATAGTCTGTGTTGGTACGTGTGAGAGAGATCCACCTTTCCAAGTTGTTGGGGTTCATCTCATACTTCTGAAGGTTTGAGGGTGCTGCCTGTTCCATACTCCCCCTACTCCTAGCCTTTTAGGGGTACAAACAATAGTAATTGGGGCCTAGTGTGGTTGTGTACGTGTGATATACATACACTTTTTTGGGATCATATTTTCTATTCCGCTATTTAATCAAAAACCTTTGGGGATCAGTTAAATTGGGGGATAGTCTGTGTTGGTACGTGTGAGAGAGATCCACCTTTCCAAGTTGTTGGGGTTCATCTCATACTTCTGAAGGTTTGAGGGTGCTGCCTGTTCCATACTCCCCCCTACTCCTAGCCTTTTAGGGGTACAAACAATAGTAATTGGGGCCTAGTGTGGTTGTGTACGTGTGATATACATACACTTTTTTGGGATCATATTTTCTATTCCGCTATTTAATCAAAAACCTTTGGGGATCAGTTAAATTGGGGGATAGTCTGTGTTGGTACGTGTGAGAGAGATCCACCTTTCCAAGTTGTTGGGGTTCATCTCATACTTCTGAAGGTTTGAGGGTGCTGCCTGTTCCATACTCCCCCTACTCCTAGCCTTTTAGGGGTACAAACAATAGTAATTGGGGCCTAGTGTGGTTGTGTACGTGTGATATACATACACTTTTTTGGGATCATATTTTCTATTCCGCTATTTAATCAAAAACCTTTGGGGATCAGTTAAATTGGGGGATAGTCTGTGTTGGTACGTGTGAGAGAGATCCACCTTTCCAAGTTGTTGGGGTTCATCTCATACTTCTGAAGGTTTGAGGGTGCTGCCTGTTCCATACTCCCCCTACTCCTAGCCTTTTAGGGGTACAAACAATAGTAATTGGGGCCTAGTGTGGTTGTGTACGTGTGATATACATACACTTTTTTGGGATCATATTTTCTATTCCGCTATTTAATCAAAAACCTTTGGGGATCAGTTAAATTGGGGGATAGTCTGTGTTGGTACGTGTGAGAGAGATCCACCTTTCCAAGTTGTTGGGGTTCATCTCATACTTCTGAAGGTTTGAGGGTGCTGCCTGTTCCATACTCCCCCTACTCCTAGCCTTTTAGGGGTACAAACAATAGTAATTGGGGCCTAGTGTGGTTGTGTACGTGTGATATACATACACTTTTTTTGGATCATATTTTCTATTCCGCTATTTAATCAAAAACCTTTGGGGATCAGTTAAATTGGGGGATAGTCTGTGTTGGTACGTGTGAGAGAGATCCACCTTTCCAAGTTGTTGGGGTTCATCTCATACTTCTGAAGGTTTGAGGGTGCTGCCTGTTCCATACTCCCCCTACTCCTAGCCTTTTAGGGGTACAAACAATAGTAATTGGGGCCTAGTGTGGTTGTGTACGTGTGATATACATACACTTTTTTGGGATCATATTTTCTATTCCGCTATTTAATCAAAAACCTTTGGGGATCAGTTAAATTGGGGGATAGTCTGTGTTGGTACGTGTGAGAGAGATCCACCTTTCCAAGTTGTTGGGGTTCATCTCATACTTCTGAAGGTTTGAGGGTGCTGCCTGTTCCAAACCCCCCCTACTCCTCATCTAGCCTTTTAGGGGTACAAACAATAGTAATTGGGGCCTAGTGTGGTTGTGTACGTGTGATATACATACACTTTTTTTGGATCATATTTTCTATTCCGCTATTTAATCAAAAACCTTTGGGGATCAGTTAAATTGGGGGATAGTCTGTGTCGGTACGTGTGAGAGAGATCCACCTTTCCAAGTTGTTGGGGTTTATCTCATACTTCTGAAGGTTTGAGGGTGCTGCCTGTTCCATACTCCCCCTACTCCTCATCTAGCCTTTTAGGGGTACAAACAATAGTAATTGGGGCCTAGTGTGGTTGTGTACGTGCGAGATACATACACTTTTTTTGATCATATTTCCTATTCCGCTATTCAATAAAAACCTTTGAGGATCAATTGAATTGCGGGATAGTCTGTGTCGGTACGTGTGAGAGAGATCCACCTTTCCAAGTTGTTGGGGTTCATCTCATACTTCTGAAGGTTTGAGGGTGCTGCCTGTTCCATACTCCCCCTACTCCTCATCTAGCCTTTTAGGGGTACAAACAATAGTAATTGGGGCCTAGTGTGGTTGTGTACGTGTGATATACATACACTTTTTTTGGATCATATTTTCTATTCCGCTATTTAATCAAAAACCTTTGGGGATCAGTTAAATTGGGGGATAGTCTGTGTTGGTACGTGTGAGAGAGATCCACCTTTCCAAGTTGTTGGGGTTCATCTCATACTTCTGAAGGTTTGAGGGTGCTGCCTGTTCCATACTCCCCCTACTCCTCATCTAGCCTTTTAGGGGTACAATCAATAGTAATTGGGGCCTAGTGTGGTTGTGTACGTGTGATATACATACACTTTTTTTGGATCATATTTTCTATTCCGCTATTTAATCAAAAACCTTTGGGGATCAGTTAAATTGGGGGATAGTCTGTGTTGGTACGTGTGAGAGAGATCCACCTTTCCAAGTTGTTGGGGTTCATCTCATACTTCTGAAGGTTTGAGGGTGCTGCCTGTTCCATACTCCCCCTACTCCTAGCCTTTTAGGGGTACAAACAATAGTAATTGGGGCCTAGTGTGGTTGTGTACGTGTGATATACATACACTTTTTTTGGATCATATTTTCTATTCCGCTATTTAATCAAAAACCTTTGGGGATCAGTTAAATTGGGGGATAGTCTGTGTTGGTACGTGTGAGAGAGATCCACCTTTCCAAGTTGTTGGGGTTCATCTCATACTTCTGAAGGTTTGAGGGTGCTGCCTGTTCCATACTCCCCCTACTCCTAGCCTTTTAGGGGTACAAACAATAGTAATTGGGGCCTAGTGTGGTTGTGTACGTGTGATATACATACACTTTTTTGGGATCATATTTTCTATTCCGCTATTTAATCAAAAACCTTTGGGGATCAGTTAAATTGGGGGATAGTCTGTGTTGGTACGTGTGAGAGAGATCCACCTTTCCAAGTTGTTGGGGTTCATCTCATACTTCTGAAGGTTTGAGGGTGCTGCCTGTTCCATACTCCCCCTACTCCTCATCTAGCCTTTTAGGGGTACAAACAATAGTAATTGGGGCCCAGTGTGGTTGTGTACGTGTGATATACATACACTTTTTTTGGATCATATTTTCTATTCCGCTATTTAATTTAACTGGGTCTCCATGCGAGACCTGTGTGCCTTGTTGCGCTGTTTTGAGTACTCCACCAACATGGCCAGTGGCAATGACGCCGTTCTCAGCTTAACTATCCCACTTCTATGCCTCCTTGAAAAAACAATTCGGGCGATGATGGAAGAGGATGTGGCACAGGATGAGGAGGAGGAGGAGGATGAAGAGGTAACATTTCCAAGGCTTTCAGGGCAGTCATTCGCAAGGGGCTCCGAGGGTGGGTTCCTGCACACGCAAACGCCAGGGACGCAATTGTCCAGCAGGGGCACAGTTCTGGAGGATGAGGAGGATGAGGAGGAGGAGGAGCTGGAGGAGGAGATGGAACCATGTTCACAGCAGGGTGGCACCCAGGCCAGCTCATGGCCATCACTGGTGCGTGGCTGGGGGGATACAGAGGACACGGACGATACACCTCCCACAGAGGACAGCCTTTCGTTGCCTCTGGGCAGCCTGGCACACATGAGCGATTACATGCTGCAGTGTCTCCACAACGACCGCCGAGTTGCCCACATTCTAACTTGTGCTGATTACTGGGTGGCCACGCTGCTGGATCCCCGTTACAAGGACAACGTACCGTCCTTAATTCACTCACTGGAGCGCGATCGCAAGATGCGCGAGTACAAGCGCACGCTGGTAGACGCCATGCTGCTGGCATTCCCATCTGACAGCGGGGCCACAGTGGAAGCACAAGGCAGAGGAGGTGGAGGAGGAGGTCGCCAACGCAACCAGGGCACCGCCAGCACCTCAGAAGGCAGGGTTAGCATGGCCGAAATGTGGAAAAGCTTTGTCAGCACGCCACAACAAACAGCAGCACCAGCAGCTCAGATGGAACGTCTTAGCAGGAGGCAGCATTTTACCAACATGGTGGAGCAGTATGTGTGCACACGCCTACATGTAGTGAATGACGGGTCTGCCCCCTTCAACTTCTGGGTCTCCAAATTGGGCACATGGCTTGAGCTTGCCCTTTACGCCTTGGAGGTGCTGGCGTGCCCTGCAGCCAGTGTATTATCTGAACGGGTATTTAGCACGGCTGGGGGCGTTATAACAGACAAGCGCAGCCGCCTGTCCAGAGACAATGTGGACAAGCTCACGTTCATTAAAATGAACCAGGCATGGATCCCACGGGACTTTTCCGTACCTTATGCAGAATAGCAATGGATACCGACCTTACCCACCCATTGTTCCATTTTTGCTCTTTCTCACTCTTTTGGGGTGTACCCTCATTTAAAATTTTTGAAAAGAAGCAGTGTTGGCTACCTCGTCCTCCTCCTCAGGGCCAGATTAATGTAGGGGCTATTGGAGCTGCAGCTCCAGGCCCCTACCTTTTATATAGGCCCCGGGTTGGCCATATTCACTGTTACCGCTCTTCTGTCACTTGTAAACACAGAAGTCTGGCTTCTATGCTCGCTTCCCCAGGCAGCACCCTCAGAACCTCCCCACACAGCGTGAAGGCCGGACAAGGAGGGACAGTTGGCGATGCATGGATGTGTTTATGGGCTTCAGAGACAGCATCCCATGTTGAATTAGGCATGCATGGCTGCACCCTTCCTCCTCTGGGTGCATGGCAAGGCACGGCCCTTAAGGCCCTTCAAAATCCTCAGCACCAAGCCCATGATGCTGTTAATCCGGCCCTGGTCCTCCTCCACCGCCGCTTCCACCTACACCGCCCATAGGTGTGCGCAGCCTATTGCATTAAGGTGTGCACCCCAAAGTTGAAATACACATGCATGTGTTTGCCAGCAGGGAGAGTAATGTATCGGGGCCATGTACCTGTAGGCAAGGAGAAATAGAGCAGAGCAGGTCCCAGGGAGATCTTTCCCATCTCCTCACTGGCAATGCTATGTGCCCTAGGTGATTAGGGTGTGCCCAGGCACACCCAGCACACCCTGTGCGCACGCCTATGTCACCGCCACATCCACCACCACCTCAACCTCCCTCCTACTCCATATGGGCCTCGTCCTTCAGAGATGAAGAAGAACATTGTTTTATTTTTCTGTTTTTTTTTTGTTGTTTTAAGTTATTTCCCTATCCACATTTGTTTGCAGAGCACTTGCCATGCTCTTAATTACGTTTTGCTGCCATTTGCAGCACTCTAGCCCTTTCCTTTGGTGTTTTAGAGCCATTTTAGTGCCTTAAAGTTCGGGTCCCCATTGACTTCAATGGGGTTCGGTGTCCGGGAAAAGTTCGGTAAAAGTCCGGGACACGGACCCGGACTTTTTTTTAAAGTTCGGCCGAACCCGTCGAACACGGACATCTAGGTGTTCGCTCAACCCTAATAATGAGTCTATCAGAAACAAAACACATTTTTCAGTTCAGCACATGTCTACAAACAGCCCTAGATTTAATTGCTTGAAGTGGATGTTTACTCAAAATAACTGATATTAAAAAAATTGGTTAAATTTGATTACATATTATCCCTTGTTTGTATCTGAAAAACATTGCCAATTACTGGTAACAGGGAGGCTAGTATAAAAAAAAAACCTGTGCCAATGTCTTTATCTTTATCTCTCTGTGCTTTGTAATTAGAAAACCACAAAGAGAGGAGAGAGACTCAACACTTGCACTGCTGTCTGCTATACCAGCCTCACTGATTCCCTATTGGATACCTATTGGTCAGGGTAAACTCGTCGGGTGGGGATTCCAGTGACGTCACTTCCGGCCCGTGAAGAGCAGGCCGAGATGGCACTTTTGGGTTTGAATGCAGTCATTATACAATACACAAGTAGGTTCAATGGAGATTTATTTTGTTTATTAAAAAAAAACACTACACTATGGTGGGTTGCCCCTGTTGTTTATCTGTAGATGTCAATTATTTGTGGTCTGTGCTGACTGGTGGGGATTGAAGGAGGATCTGGGTCACAGAGACAGAGAGACCAAGGAGGACACTGGATGGATGAATGCAATTAATTACTACACTGGTGGACTTTTGTTTAATATATGTTGCACAGAGCACTGGAGGATTGGAACTTTCCATATTTTCTCAAAAATAATTCTCATAGTATTACTTTAATATTCTGTTTATTTTCCACGTTGATTGATTATGAGAGGCAGCTCTGTGTATATAGGGTATCTCACTGAGTTTGGTATTCGTAGGAAGTACAGCAGAAGCTGTACTATCATGGGAAAGGATGGTTTTTAACAACTTTGCAGAGAAGAGAAGTTTTCAGAAGAGCAAGGAAAATCTGAAATTATATGAAGGTCTTTAAAGCTATGAGAAGGATAATGCTCAGAGGTTAGCTTTAAGTCATATATTGGTTTGCAGCTCCATGAAGTAATCAACACATGTTTAGCTGCTTGTTACAGAGTGCTGTGGAGTATGTCGGCACGTTATAAATAATAACATGGCTAGAGCACATAGAACAATTTGCTCACTTGGCAACAGATACCCGATGACGCAGTTAATTTAGAATTTTCATTATAAAACTGTAATTTACTGTTTAGTAGACCTAAAAGATGACTATAGCAAAGAGGAGCAAATGGTGATATGTTGAGAGTTTATTCACTTTGTTCACAGTGCTTTTATAGGAAAATTATTTTTCTGCAATTAATTAATACAGTATATGAAAAATGGAGTTTAGTTTAGAATCTAGCTTCCTGCAGAAGTGTCTGTGAATTTTGTGAATTCTGTCAGTGTTGTTTCAGATATTGTCTAGAGATCTGTCTGACGGGCATTGCACTTCCCTAAGGAACTTTAGATTTACCTTGAAATATACAAACAATGAAAAATCTACTGTGCTATTGATTTACCTGATATGTTCTTGTGATCTAGTTTGCTGGGTTGATATCTGTCAGCCTTTGTTAGGCTCTGGCTGGCAAGGTTGTGAATACTGTATTTGTGCCATCTAGGTTTCTAACCTACACATGGTGGGGGACTCCAGCATTTGGGGTTGATTTACTAAAGGTGATTGAACTGTGCACTTTGCAAACTGCAGTTGTACTCTGCAGGAGCAGTTGCTCCAGAGCTTAGTAAATGAACAGAAGTTGTGCTGACTTCCAGCATCCAATCATGTGCAAGCAAAAATGCATTTTTTTTTTATTTTCCTTGCACATAATTGGGTATTCTTTGCAAAGTGAAGCTTTACCTCATTTACTAAGCTCTGGAGCTACTGCACTTGTGGATTGCAACTACACTTTGCAAAGTGCACAGTCTATTTACCTTTAGTAAATCAACCCCTTTATATCTGTTTTGGAAAAAACAAACTTTTTCTTTTCTCAGATGTTAATAAGTTCTAATGTGGGTTCTGGAGCCTGGAGGTATTGTGAACTTTTGGCTGTATAAATCCTTCAATGTCTATGTTTTGCCAGCTCAGGAGACTCTGGGGGGCTAGAGCGCCCCGCCGGCGGCGCATCCCGCCCCTGCTCGTCAGCCGGGGAGCCAGTGCATGTGACCGGCAGCTCCGATGGCTTCCGGCCACTCGCGATCTCCCGCAGCTGAGAGAGAAGTACAGACGGCTGATGTAAACACAGCTGTCTGTCATTCTCCCTGAAGTGATCACAGAGGCTATGCGATCCTGCTATATAGGATCGCATGTCTCGGTGATTACTTCACAAGCCACGCCTCCTGACAGTTAGAATCACGCCCCTAGGGACACATTTAACCCCTTGATCACCCATACCCTGCCAGTGTTATTTTTACAGTAAGAGTGCATATTTTTAGCACTGATTACTGTAGTAATGTTACTGGTACCCCCAAAAGTGTCAAAAATGTCAGTTAGGGGGTCCGATCTGTCCGCTGCAATGTCGCAGTCCCACAAAAAAATCGCAAGTCACCGCCATTACTAGTAAAAAAAAACAATAAAAATGATATAAATCTTTCCCATAGTTAGTAAACGCAACAACTTTTGCTCAAACCAATCAAAATACGCTTATTGCGATTTTTTTTTTTTTACCAAAAATATGTAGCAGAAAACAAATTGACCTAAAATGTTAAAAAAAATTTGATTTTTACATTTTTTTTGAGAATTTCATATATAAGAATGTGAAAAATATTATTTTTTCAAAATTGTCGCTCTTTTTTTGTTTATAGCGCAAAAAATTAAAATCGCACAGGTGATCAAATACCACCAAAAAAAAGCACTATTTGTGGGAAAAAAAGGACATCAATTTCGTTTGGGTACAGCTTTGCACGACCACGCAATTGTCCATTAAATTCAGGGCCTGGTCATTGAGCAGCCAAATCCTCCGGTCTTAGAATGGTTAAGGATAATAATCATATGAAGCCATTTATTGTCACAGTTGTTTGACTCCTTCACCCAAATGGCCCTGATCAAAAGTTTACATAGCTTGGAATCTTTGGCGTAGCTACAGACACTTAAGGTGACACACACCAGTTGAAATGGCAAATAAAGGTTGATTTCCCAATTGCAATTAGTGTCTGTGTAAAAATGTTCAATTCATTTATTAGTTCTCACGTGGTTGCACTGAGCAGGCTAGATACTGAGCCATGGGAAGCAAAAAATAATATATGATAATAATAATAATATGCCACCAGGCCGCCCTTCGCTATTTAAGAAATGTTAGATGGCAAGCAGGCAGACAGGAGGAGCCACCTTAGTCGGCCGGAGATTTTTTATTTTAAGTGAGCGGTGGTGGCAGGCACCCCCCTATGTTGAGGGCATGTGGCCTGGCATGATTGGGGGGGGGGGCGCTTGGTCATCTCCCCCTTTCTTAGCCTGCCAGGCTGCATGCTCGGATAATGGTCTGGTATGTATTTTCGGGGGGCCCAATGCCAGTGTTTTTTTTTTTTGTTGGCATGGGATTCCCCTTAAAATCTGTACAAGATCTAAAAGGGCTTGGTATGGTTTGGGGAGGGGACACACACACACACCATTTTTTCCACAATTTTTTGTTGCAGGCAATGTTCTTTTTACATTCATCTGTTAGCGGGGAGCCCTACTAACAGCTGATAAGTCATCCGTTGTTAAGGGCACAGCGACTGGCTGCCCAGCCAGCTCCTTAACAACCATCTATTGATAAAGGCGTTTTTGTATCTGAACCACATCTAAATCTGAACAACTGCAATTTGCAGTGAAAATGGAGGGCAATTTCCCACCAGACATGTGTGAATGTAGCCTAATATGCATTTGTGGTGCGGTTTGTGCCTGGTCTATTTACATAGAGTAAATTATTCTCTACATAAACTGAATGTTTTCACTATGCTTGAGGGTTAATTTTATCACTGTTAGGACATCAAGGCTAGCTCATTCTGTTGTAATGCCATTGGATAGTTTTCCTTGAAATATCAATATGAAAAAGAAAAGAGGAATAAAAGGAGCACAGCACAACACAACAAAGTGCGACCTAAAGGAGTTGTTCACACTTGCTCAAAATACTGACGCTTATCAAATGCGCCTATAGCGTTAATGCATGTTAAGAGGTGCGGTTTAAAAGGGGTATAATGAGCATTAAAAATGCTTCCCCAAACACCCTATGTTTTGACATGCATTTTTTTGGCTTGTCTCAATCAAATAGTCAATGTAAGCAAAAATCATAATTTATAGTGTATACTTCTGTCAATAAATTTAGATTTTTGTACAGATATTATTATCACAGAACTCTGGCTGAGAAAAGCAAGGTAAAATTAAAAAAATAAATAATTTAAAAAATAAATAAAAAACAGCCATTCTTGCAATATTCATGTGCACAATCTGGAGTTCTCCCCCTGGAGTATTTTTATGTCACCACAAGATGACTCAAGTCTGATAGCCATTATCATTCAACCTGCTTCCTCTGAACCCACAATGTTCTAGACCTGCCCCAGCTTGTGACTGGACAGTGCAAAGAGAAGCAGCACAGTGATGGCCTCATCTTGCCATTACTGTGTTCTCCTCTTATCAGCATACCACTCCTTCTTCCTCTCACACTTTAGTTCTGCTATACAGGGGCTGCAAAAGGTTGAATTTGACCAGATCAAGTCAGCTTTTTATACTGAATTTAAAAATATATATTTTGTACTACTAATAAAAAGGATGATTAAAGATCTGCTTTAATTTTTGTCTAATACATCTGCCTACAGTTCAGCTTTAACTTCAGTAGCAAACAGCCACCCCATAGATTTCTACTGCTGCAACTAATTCCATTTCAAAATAGCAGAGACAGGAATTACAAAGTACATGGACTCTGCGCGTCATCCCAGATAGGACAGCATATAACATTATTAACACTTTACACTTACCTCCAACTGTCCCTCTCAGAAATGTTTTCTGGAGTGCTCCCCTAACTTCCTTGGACAAAACAAAAAGTGTCAGAGCCTCTCAGATTTTATTTTGTTGTCTGTGTCCCTACTAGGGAAGTGTTCCCACAGGACAGTCTCTAAACCCCTCCAAAAGAGGTACAATATAACAAAAACATTTTATTTAGATTGGAGAAAGGTGGAAATTAAAAACAATATTTTTGGTATTCAAAATAGCTTTTCAAACAGTAGTTCCTTAAGCGCCGGTTCACACTGCAGCGACGCTACTTCACACCGCGACCTCCGAGGTCGCGGTGTGAGCAGCGCGCCGCGACCTTGGAGCGGCCGCCACAGACTTCATAACATTGAAGTCTATGGCGGTCGCCTCCGGGTCGCCCCAAAGAAGCTCCGGACCCTTTTTCTAGGTCGGAGCAACTTGTGTCGCTCCTATTAGAACGGGTCCGCAGCTTCCCTATGGGAGGCGACCTGCGGTGACCTGTGAGGCGACCAGGTCGCCTCACAGGTCGCCCTAGTGTGAACCGGCACTTAACAACTACCTGAGCCTAATTCAGGCAAGCATTTGTGCCAGTGTTGGTAGCATTACTGACAGATGTGACAAATTCATGCAGTTCTTACTAATGTCAATTTAGGATTATATCGGTATAGTAGAGTCAAATTCCATAAGTGGTTCTAAAGGCAGAAGGTTTCTATGCATTAAGATAAAAAAAAACCTTCTGTGTAGCAGCCACCCTAATACTTACCTGAGCCCCAGCATGATCCAGCTGTTGTACAAGAGCCTCGGCTGTGCGGGACTGTCCCTCCTGATAAGATGAGACACATCAGCGGGCGCCATTGGCTCTTGTTGTCAATCAAAGTCAGTGAGTTAATGAGCAGGGACAGGGGGTGGAGCTGAGCTGCGGTTCCATGTTTGAAAGGACACACAGAGCAGCGGCTCAGCTCAGATGCCCTGATAGCAAGCTGCTTGCTCTGGGGGCATTTGGCAGGATGGAGGGGCCAGGAGCACCACTGAGGGACCTGAGAAGAGTAGGATCTGGGATGTAATTTTTTATTTTTAGACCAAAAAAAAGACTTTAGTATCACTTTAAAGAATAAACCTCAGTTCTCTATTTAGAAAACTGGTGATATTTTGGACCAACTCTGAACTGGCATAAGAAAGTACGACAGTATTCAGAGTGGGCTATATCTGTGCTGGCAAGCTATCATGTATGAGGCAGCTTACCACACAGGGCTGTATACCCTGTCTCATTTATCTGTCCGCTGGGAGATTCCCCAGCCAATATCTAAATGTAAACAAAAAGGCCGAGGATACACTTGAAGTCATTACCCAAATTTAGGCAATGCCCATTTTGTAAAAAAACTTGTCAATGGGTGGGTGGAGCCTGATGGGGAAATGTGAGACTACTTCCCCATTAGGTCCACTTCACTCTTGAGTGAGAGTGTACAGCAGTGGCCAGGTTCAAAAGTTGCTATTGGACTGAATTGCGACTGGATTCTTCCAATGCCATGTGTTATCACTTAAAAGTGGAGCAGACGTGATGGGGAACTAGTCTCTCGGTTCCTCATCAGGTTTTGCCCACCCCTTGTACAGAAATCCTTATTCATATGCCTGTCAGTGTGAAGAGTGCAGATGCCGGGGAGGGCAGAAGTGAATGTGCTGGGGAAGAAGTATGCAGTGTGAAACTTCTTCATCACTATAAGCATGGACAAATCCATTACCTTATGTCAGACAGATACATGCATTGGGCATTAGCACCCACATTTTCATAGATGCACTTTATGAATGCTCCTTAATATTTTAACAGCTATCTGTTCCCCTCCTGGTCCTTGTCCTGGTGTCACATTGACAGGAAGCAAGGGAACATTTCCTACAGACAAAAATAAAAACATAATAGGAATTTTTTTTTACTCCTCCTCATTCTTTTCAAAATGAATAACTCTTATTGAAGTTTGAGAATGAAAATGTGGTAAATGGATTAAATTGCTATATACAGAACTATTTCAGGGACATCATACAGCACCAGTGTTTAAATACAGATTAAGACATTTAGTACTGAAACTCTCCAATGGTTTTTTAACATTTTGATAAAGCCGAGTGAAAAAACATAATTCTCCATTAGTCACTTTCCTGCGTAGAAAAAGGTTAAAAATGAATGTTCAGCCTTTTCACGTTTTTATTACACATAATTTATAAAACCTTTTCCTAAAACCCCATTTGCCGGAATGACATCAGAAGCAATACTATTTAAGTGTGATAAACCTTTACTGGATCACAAATGAGATGTGAAAAGAGCTACCTCCAACGTCCATACAATTGGTATTAATATTCTGTATGTGTAATGTTTAGGGTCTGTAAGAGAGATGACTAATATGCATGTCATATTCTTGTTATTCATATATGAGTTGTTTTACTGCTAAAGAAGTATTCCAGATTAAGACATTATGGAAAATGCATTACTAACAGCCAAATGCTAAATGATATGTGTTGTTTATCTGCTATTTGTATTTTTTTTTATTCTGCAGTAAGTATTAGAAAGTAGGGAGACCATGGCTTAAGACACATGGCTGCCATGATTTAAATGTGCTGATAAGTGATTTACCCTTTAAGTGTATGTATATGACTTCATCCTATTCAGCTTTTGACCCTTTAGTAAGTGCTCCCTTTACTATTGGTTTATTACCTACTAATCCCATATGCATTTATCTTTATCCCATTCATCCTGAAACAAGTTCACTGATGCATTGTTGCTTTGCAATCACTTAATTTTAATTGCATCTGACTTCATCCCTTTTAGTCTGTCACCCTTTTACAGCTGTGTTATCCTCACATGGCTATATCCTAAACAGGCATACCTGCAACTTTTTAAATTTTCTGTAAATTTTGTATTGGTCAATAAAAGTTGACCTTGCAATAAAATGCCAACTTACACTGTTTTATTTTTATTTTATTTTTATTTTATTTGGCCCCTCTATTAATAGGTGTAAAATGTGCATGTAAAGAAAAAAATTCAGGGTTTATACTTCCCTTATTCCTGTTTTCTGCCTTCATTGTTTAGACATCGATGATGTCACACTCCTCCTAGCTAGATCCCAGAAAATACAGAGCAGCTGAAATTTTACTTGCTCCCCAGAAATCTCCCTAGACGGATGGTGACAACAAAACCAGTGATGCAGAAGGTAAGTATAAATCAAAAATTTCTTTACAGGTTGCATCATCTGCCAGTTGGTACTTTGTAAAAAGTGAGGGGACCTGGGCACTTTGAGTGGACCTTAATATTCCGCTTGACATTTGCCTTCCCTACAATTTCATTTGGAACCCTATTATTCCCATCTTTGTGTTAAGAATTGTAAATGCAATATTTTTCCATAGGAAGAAAATACAAGCAAAGCTAGACCGCACTTGGAAATTCAACAGTGAAGTGAAAAATGCAAGCAAATATTATAAGGTTATACATAAGAATGAGAAAGGATTCAGTTAAGCCACATCCCAATGACTACCTTCAAGATTTTGCCCTTTATATACACATACATTCCTTCTCTGCAACTGTTTATATACCTGAGTCCTTTGGTTTCTTCTATCTGGCTGTGGAGTACTGATTAACATTACATATATTTGTGTGTATTTCTAATTTTGTGCACTGTCGATGTTTCCTATTGAGCTATTGTCCATGTCCTGTCAGACTGCTATTCACAATCTAACACTTGTTTATTTGAAAATGTGTTTTTTTCAGGTGCTTTGTGTTTGTTTTGTAATTTGTTTGTATCAAAACCTAAAGTATGGGCTAATCTAAAGAGAGTACTACATTAGGGATTGACCGATATCGTTTTTTTGTTGCCGATATTGAAACCAATATTTTGGCCATTGCATATCAGTATCGGCCGATATGGGCCGATATTTTGAACATTAAGACACCATTCATACTGGGGCGACCTGTGAGGCGACCTGGTCGCCGGACAGGTCGCCTGCCATAGAGAAGCTGTGGACCCATTCTAATAGGAGCAACACAAGTCGCTCCGACTTAGAAAAAGGGTCCGGAGCTTCTTTGGGGCGACCTGGAGCGACCTGCATTGACTTCAATGTTATAAAGTCCGTGCCGGCCGCTCTGAGGTCGCGGTGCGAGCTGCGCGCCGTGACCTATGAGGTCGCCCCGGCAAGTCGGATCGCCCCAGTGTGAACGGGGTCTTAAAGTTTTGCAAAATAAACACAATTTTCGACACAAATCTGTTACTGAACATGTTAATGTTTGTTTATTAACATTTTTAACATTAAGGGCTCGTTCTTCAAACCTTAAAGAGGAAGTAAAGTCCCCCAAAAGAAATGAAAAAAAAAAAAAACCACTGTAAGACAAAGGCATAATGAGCTAGTATGCATCGCATACTAGCTCATTATGAAATACTTAGCTTAGAATGAAGCCCCCGCAGTGCAGCCCGCTCAGCGACAGGACAGCGGACATGTTCGGCCGTCCTGCTTCCTGGTTCGCATCCTCTGGCCATCTGATTGGTCGGAGGCGCGATTACATCACTCCCGCGCTTGCGTGCGGGAGCCACTGTTCATGGCACAGGGCTCTGAAGGAACGGCACGGGTGGCCGTTCCTTCAGAGCGCATGCGCCGATGATGTCATCGGCTGCATTAAAAGTAAATATATCCTAAACGGTGCAAGTTTAGGAGATATTTACAGTACCTATAGGTAAGCCTTATTAAAAGCTTACCTATAGGTACAAGTTTTAACAGAGAGTTTACAACTTCTTTAACTGCATGAAAACTGATAGGAAAACCGCATTTGCAGGGACATCAGTTTCACATCATCTGATTGTGAATGATGCATAAACTGCTGCAGTAGGGCACTCACTCACTGCACTCATTTTAAATCACTACTGCAGTGCAGTCAGTGCGAAACTGCTAGAAAAAAAGCTAGACAAACAGCTAAGACAGTTGATTGGAGTCAGTGGACTACTGCTGCAGTAGTGCACTCACTGCAATGATTTTAATTCACAAACTGCAGTCAGTGCAAAACTGCTAGAAAAAAAGCTAGACAGTGTGGAGTCAGTGGATTACTGCTGCAGTAGTATTCACTCACTGCAATAATTTTAAATCTCTACTGCACTACTGCAGTGACTGCACTGCAGTAGTGATTTAAAATTATTGCAGCAGTGAGTGGCGCACTACTGCAGCAGTAGTCCACTGACTCCAATCCACTGTCTAGCTTTTTTTCTAGCAGTTTTGCACTGACTGCAGTGCAGCACTAGAAAAAAAGCTAGACAAAAGCTAGAAAGTGGAATGGATTGGAGTGGAGTGGAGTGGAGTGGACACTAGTACTATACTACTACACTTTCAATACTCCCAGTTAAGTAGAACAATATTATAGTGCAGAAAGCATAACATTTCAGCATATTCACAACTTAAACGGCTTCTGTTGTTTTCATAAATTGTTGCCACTTCACTAAAAACACGCTCACTTGGTACCGAGGAAGAAGGAGCAGAAAGGTATCTTCTAGTATGAGAAGCAAGTTGTCTGTTGTCTTTTTGGACATTTTTCTCTTTTTGAAGCATCCCGCTCTTTCACATTAGAAACCTGCTCTTCTTGACTTTTCTTTTCGGCAGGAACCTCCTGCACCTCCTGTTAAATATCTTCTGTCAGCCATTGTTTTGCCTTGGCCAATACATCATCAGAAGAGAAAGGATGGTTCTGGTATCGAGGATCCAAAAGACATGCAAGCACAACATTTTTATTCTCTTCATACTTCTCAAAACATTTGGCGAGGTGTCCCTCATGGCCTGCCTACATGTTTTAGTGCCACGTGTGTTGGGTCCTTCATTCTCTTGAAGAAGCATCTTCAGCACTCTCTCACATGGGATGACAGATGAAACAGGTGAGTCATAATGACTCACCTCTAGTGTCACTTACTCTATGGGGAGGGGGATCTCAATGACTTTGGCTACAATGTCCCACTGATCAGCAGTAGGACAAGAATATCCTCCATATTCACCTGAATATATGGTAAGAGCTCGCTTCTGCTCCAGCATTCTTTGCAGCATGTGAAGTGTTGAGTTCCATTGTGTTGGAACAGTGTTAATCAAGTTGTTTTTGGGTAGGTCAAGGTCTTCCTGAATGCACCTCAGTCGCTGTTTGGCAATGATTGAATGGTGGAAATGGCCTGCACACCTCTTCAGCATGGCACCATTTGGTGGGTGGCTGGCTGGCACCCTGTGGTGGGTGGCTGGCTGGCTGGCACCTTGTGGTGGGTGGCTGGCTGGCTGGCACCTTGTGGTGGGTGGCTGGCTGTCTAGCACCCTGTTGTGGGTGGGTGGCTGTCTGGCACCCTGTGTTGGGTGGCAGACTGGAACCCTTTGGTGGCTGGCTGGCTAGAACCCTTTAGTGGGTGGCTGGCTGGCAGCTTGTGGTGGGTGGCTGGCTGGCTGGCACCCTGTTGTGGGTGGCTGGCTGGCACCCTGTGGTGGGTGGCTGGCTGGCACCCTTTGGTGGTTGACTGGCTGGCACCCTGTGGTTGGTGGCTGGCTGGCACCCTGTGGTGGGTGGCTGGCTGGCACCCTGTTGTGGATGGCAGGCTGGCTGGCACCATTTGGTGGGTTGCTGGCTGGCTGGGACCCATTGGTGGGTGGCTGGCACCCTTTGGTGGGTGGCTGGCTGGCTGGCACCCTGTGATGAGGGGTTGGCTGGCACCCTTTGGTGGGAGGGTGGCTGGCTGGCATCCTGTGGTGGGTGGTTGGCTGGCTTGCTGGCACCCTGTGGTGCATGGCTGATGGGTGGCACACTTTGGTGGCTGGCACCCTTTGGTGGGTGGCTGGCTGGCACGCTGTAGCGTGTGGCTGGCTGTCTGGCACACTGTGGTGGGTGGCTAGTTGGCTGGCTGGCACCCTGTGGTGGGTGGCTGGCTGGCACCCTTTGGTGGTTGGCTGACTGGCACCCTTTGGTGGGTGGCTGGCTGGGACCCTGTGGTGGGTGGGTGGCTGGCTGGCACCCTATGGTGAGTGGCTGGCTGGCACCCTTCGGTGGGTGGCTGCTGGTACAGGCCCAGGGCCCGTGGTTGGCTAATTGGTACAGGCAGGGCCTGTGGCTGGCTGACTGGTACAGGCCTGTGGGTGTGTGGGTGGCTGGCTGGCACAGGGCAGCTGTGGGTGGGTGTATGTATGGCAGCTGTGTTAAACACATTGTGTGCATTGGACACTCACTGTCCCGAGAATCCCCGACTTCAGACAATGCTGAGGGAGGCGGCCTAAAAGGCAGAAGCTGTCCCAGTGCGCGCAGGCACGTGGCGCAACATACGCAATGACGTCACGACAATATCACTAACCTCCAATTCTGATACATCTGGGAAAGTGCATATCGGCCCTCGATATATCAACCTTGCCGATATTTGGTCGATCCCTATACTACATCCTGTTTTTCCCTTAAAGTGTTTCTAAGGGTAATATTTTTGTTTAAAAAATATTAAACAAAATCATGTCATATTACCTGCTCTGTGCAATGTTTTTGAACAGAGCAACCTTGATCCTCCTCTTCTTGGGTCTCCCACCGGCAGTGGCGTAGCGTGTGTTGTCAGCGCCCGGGGCAAGGCAAGTAATTTGCGCCCCCTAACCTGCGGACTTTTAGTACTCCCCGAGTCCCTTCCTACAATAGTACTGACCAGCCTGATTCCTATATTGACCTACCAGTCCACTACGCTAACATACCTGATTCCTGTACTGGCCACTACACTGACCTACCTGTCAACGACACTGACCCTTACAATGACCTACCTGATTCCTACCTGACCACTACACTGCCCACTACACTACACTACACTGCCCACTACACTGCCCACTAAACAGAGGACACCACCGCGGCATCGAGCCCTTATATGGGGCGGGTCGGGGAGGATTGTGAGAGCTTAGAGGAGGCGGAACGGAGGCACATGCAGGGCTGACTTCGAAGACGGCGAGGCAGGCTCCAGAAGCGAGGGGGGGGGGGCTCTGCCGCTGCCGCACATAACAATGTTGGCCCAATAACAGGGCGCCGACCGGCCATCGTTTAGCCTGAAGATGGCGGCGGCTGAAGTGACACGCTAGGAAGAATTTTTAAAGTTTGCTAGAGTAACACTGGTGTGGGATGCGCCCCCCCAAAATGTTGCGCCCGGTGCGGCCGGCCCCCCCTGCACCCCCCACGCTACGCCACTGCCCACCGGTGCTCCTGGCTCCTCCTCTTCATACAGTGCCTCCATAGGAAGCCGCATCCTATTAGGGCACTCCTGCAGGCTTGGATTCATAGTGGGACACTGACCCATCCCCACTCCCTCATTACAGAGTTTGATTGACAGCAGTGGGAGCCAATGGCTCAGGTAAATATAATGGGGAGTTTTGGGGAGAGCTGGATACAAAAGTTTTTTAAATTCATGCATAGAATGTATATAGGTAAAAAAAAACTCAGCCTTTAGAACTATTCAAATAAAAGAAAGAGGAGTTCTATATAGTAGCCACCCATGTACCCATGTCACAACTTATAAAGTAAAATATCTTTATTACCGCTCTTTTGCCGACACTCTTACACCACATTTTCTTCGTGCCTTTGGGAGTCTTGCCACATCCCCTTCCCACCCTCTTTCTCTGCTGGAGGCGCATATCTCGGTGATCCCGAAATCAGGAAAGGACGCTTCTTTAGTGACGAGCTATCGACCGATCTCTCTTTTAAACGTTGATGCCAAGTTATACGCCAAGATTTTGGCCAATAGGATTCTCCCTTTCCTACCATCTCTCGTCTCCCTGGATCAGGTGGGCTTTGTCCCTGGCAGGGAGGCGAGAGATAACACTACAAAAGCCCTTAACATACATCATTGGCTGACCGCAAAGAAAATCCCCGGTTTTTTCCTTTCTCTGGATGCCGAGAAGGCGTTCGACAGAGTGGCCTGGGATTACCTGTTGCAGACCCTGGAATCCATCGGATTCAGATCTCGGATGCTTTCCAGCATCCAGGCACTTTACACGGACCAAATTGCCAGGGTTCGGGTCAACGGCCACTTGTCGGACGCCTTTCGCTTAACGAATGGCACGAGGCAGGGATGTCCCCTGTCCCCTATCCTTTTTGTTTTATCCCTCGAACCCTTCCTGAATATGCTCCGTCAGAACCCTAATGTTCACGGCGTCCAAGTGGGTGGTTCTACACATAAGGCAGCGGCCTTCGCGGACGACATGCTCCTTTTCCTGTCACAACCACATATAACCATCCCGAATTTGATGAAAGACCTGGAGTATTATGGTTCCCTATCCAACCTTAAAGTTAATCATTCAAAGTCGATGGCTCTTAACGTCTCCCTTCCGCATTCAGAGGTGGAACGGTGTCAATCCAATTTTCCTTTCGTATGGACAACCTCACCACTTCCATACCTAGGTATTCATATCCCGCGAGACCTTGTGAGTCTCTTTGCCGCTAACTACCAACCTCTACTGTCTGCTATTGGGGCGGATTTGAAATCCTGGAGGAATCTCCAGATCTCGTGGTTTGGGAGGGCCGCTATTTTAAAAATGTCCATTCTCCCCAAGCTACTCTACCTTTTCCAAACAATCCCCATACATATACCCCCCGCCTTTTTCTCTTCTCTCCGCGCTCTGTGGCGGACATTTATTTGGCAAGGTAAACCTCCCAGGATTAAGTTCTCGCGCCTTACGGCTCCCAAGCACAGAGGTGGGTTGAACTTGCCGGATGTACTGAGTTATTACAAAGCGTGTCTTTTCAGCAGAATAGTGGACTGGAATCTACATACAGACCAAAAAGCGGTCGTCGGGTTGGAAAATACCTGGTCGACTACCCCGCTACATCTCCTTCCGTGGTTACCTATATCCGATGTCCCACAATCTCTTAGATCGCACCCCTTCATTGGACCTCCACTACTGATGCATGATACCTGGCGCAAGAAAATGAAAATCGACCCTCACTGTGGTCCCCTAACGTCCCTTCGGCTCAACCCAGCTTTCCCGCCGGGGATGTCCAGTGGTTTTCTTCACTCCTGCTGGCCGCACCAAGAAGTTCTGGCCAAACACTTCTACAAGAATGGTGCACCCATCACCTGGGAAAAGCTTAATTCTTCTCTTCGCCCTCCGGGCCTCCCATTGTGGACGTTCTTCCAAATTCGTCATTTTCTTTCCTCCAGACATACTCCCACCAACTGGACAAGACCCCGGACCCCACTGGATTCCATATGCGAGCGTACACGCCCTCAACGCCATATAATCTCAGAGCTATACGGGCACTTGCTCGATGCTCCTTCAGCATCTTCCGCAACGTTCGCTCATGCCTGGTCTACAGACCTACATTTGTCCCTCACTGAAGGGGACTGGGAGTCCATTTGCCGCTCACCCCACCGCTCCTCGCTTAATGTTACTGCCCAGGAGAATGGATACAAGATTCTGACTCGCTGGTACAGAACCCCAGCGAAAATCCACAAATTTGCGCCGGCTGTTGACGATTCCTGCTGGAGATGCAATGCATCTTTTGGTACCATGCTCCACATATGGTGGACGTGTCCGGTGTTACAACCCTTTTGGAAATTCGTTCACGAAACGGTGAAGAAGGTCACGTCTAGTGAAATCCCCTACACCCCAGAAAGATTTCTGCTGAATTACTCCCCCAGGAATGCGCCCTCGTTTCAAACCATCCTGGCTCGTCATATGATGACCGCCGCCAAACTCTGCGTCCCTTGTCATTGGCGCTCTTCCTCTATTCCCTCGCCCACTGAATGGTTCCGCAGGCTAAACAAAACTGAGGAAATTGAAGAATTAATAGCCATCTCACAGGAAAACATCTCTAAATTTTCCGCAGAATGGTTGGACTGGCTCCGCTATAAGGAGACAGATGAATACAACTCTATCACTCGCTCTTCATGACTTGTCCTCTGTGACTGTACCACCCCACTTGGACTGGGCCCGCCATAGGGAAGAAGGAAGGCGAGTCCACGCGCAGCCTCATCACATCACCGAGCTCAGTCCTTTCTGAATCCCCCCCCTTCCCCCCCTCACCCCTTCCTCCCCCCCCCCCTCTTTTTTTTTTTCCTCTCTTCTCTCTTTCTCTCCCATATCCCTTCTTCCTTCTCTCTCCTTGCTCTTCTACTTTCTCTATCCTTTATTGTCCCTTTTTTTTTTTCTTTTTTATTAAGCTTGCTACTTATAATCCCACTGATTGTATTTAGGATGTTAACATCCCTGTTTCAGACACATGATTGATGCTCGCCCCAGGAAACACTCCACTTTCTCCCTTCCTGATGGATTAATATTATCGCAAACCTCTCCCCCTTTTGGAGACTCGTACGTTATACCCCTAGCCATCTTTGCTCCAAATTGATGTCTCCACTTATCTCCTCACCCTCTCCCCTGCCCCGTGATTTACTTTCTACCCTGTAAGGGGCTTTCACACTGCGAATTATATTGTGCCTTACTGTGTCTGTAAACATGACTTCATAAGTTTTCATACCTATGTATACTCTGCTTTACTGTGGGATCATTGGCTCTCAGTATACTTTACTGTGTACATTGTCTGTTTTATATTTTGTTAATAAAATTGTTTATGGAAAAAAAAAAAAAAAAAGTAAAATATCTTTTATTATGAACACATAAAACAATATATTTAAACTATTTTTCAGCTCATGAACCTTCTTTCTAGTATATACCCTCATCAAACATCAATTAGCTGTCTTAACAGTAATACATCAGCCCTATAATATTTTTATAGCTTGGTCCAACATATTTTACTCTGCTAATGCAATGGTGGAGGGAAGGAGATTTATCTCAAAGTGTTTCTTCAGAAGTGCAGTACAGGCTATTTCAGGGTATAATCACTGTAATATCCTGTCTGGGGGGATAACGGAGTTATACAACAAAAGAGAAGACACTATCCACACTCGCAAATGTTTTTTTTTTTTTTGACACATAGGAAGTGTTTGGTCCTGGTGGGTTTTTTGCAATTTTTCATTTGAGATGTGTTGTCATTATGTTGTCCTAACACATCCCTTGTTATTTTATTACTATGTTATAAAATGGTCAGTTATTGCCTGAGGTTTACCATGTGCACTGGTGACCATCTTGTAAATGATAAAAAATATGCTTTGTTTTTTTTCTGCATTTGCAATTTTTATGCAGACGTCATTTCCATATAGTTTTATCTATGCTAGGTTATAGTAGATATTCTTTTTTTTTTTTTATCGATTATTGTGATTTGTCCCTTCTGTGACCTTTTTTTGACCTCTACCTTGTATGAATTTATTTACTTTTGCACTGTGTGATGTCATCCCTAGATGTGTTGCTGGTGGGTGGGTCTTTAGGTTCATTAGTCTGTCCACCAAAGTTCCGGCCACAAAAAAAATTTCAATAAATACCCCCGGGACAGTCAGGGCTAGTACATTCCACAATGGCTAGCCTCTGATCTGTCCCGGTTCGCACTTACCTGCAAGAAGAAATGCTCACTTTTAAAATTTCTTCTCCAGCGTTGCCATCTCTGTTATGGGCAGCTGAAGCGTCCTCTTCCGTGTCTTCTTCTCCCAGAATGCGCCTGCACCGGCCCCTCTCGTTACTTCCAGTGCGGCGCCGCATTCCTCCACAGCTTCTGGGCATGCCCAGAAGCTGTTTAGCAGGGAATGCGGCGTCGCACCGGAAGTGACGAGTGGGGCCGGTGCCGTCGCATTGATTCCTGGGAGCGATGACGTTCAGCTCCCAGGAATCATTGCAAACCGGAAGTGACGGCGCAGGCTGCGGCCGCCGAGGGAGGAAGTGGAAGAAAGGTGAGTATTTCTTTCTACAATAACAAGGTAAGTAAAAAAAAAAAAAAAAAATCCTAACTATCCATTTCCTTTTCAGTTGAAGAAAAGTAAGCGGATGGCCACAAAATCGATTATGTCGATTTTGTGGCCGGAACTCCGCTTTAAGAAAGACACACTGAGCTCTGTTCAAAACGCTGACCAAAAAATGTTGTTGCTTTGATTTATCTACACTGCAAGATCCGTGCGTCCCCTATACCTGTTTTGGATTTGCATCAGCATCTGATGGTTTAGAAACTGCATAGCCTGCCTTCTTTAACTTCTACTATACCCTGAAATTATAACTACTATTTTATTTACTTGCTAATTTACTCTCCTTTCATATATTACCCTAGCATTGTGTGATACTTTATATTAGCTTCTCCTTAATCAGGCCAACATTGTAATTTTCTAACTCAACCCTTATGGTCAACAAAAATCACCTTTCCCTTTATCTCCAGTTTTTTTTTTTTTTTTAATCTCTTGTTTCTATCTGATGACCTGATATGTAAGCCTCTTCAGAATTACCCACTGTCCTTCTATTAAACAATCATATTGCATCGAGAGTCACATCTATGTCCCTTGTTTGCAAACATCACCACCTTTCACTAGGATTTTATGGAAAGTGAAATGTGCTGCAAATAAATAAATTAGCCTTGTCAATTCCTTTTTATCACATTGTTTACCCTCACTAAAAACCTATTGATACTCTTTGACATTATTTATGCTGCAGCATCCTCATGTGAAGACTAGCATGTTCTCCAAATTCCTAGACCTGATACAAGTTGGTTGGCAGCTTGGGTCTTCTGCTCTCACTTAACTTCCCACATTCTCACTAGGAATTAATGAACTGAGAAAAGATCAGTTTAACGGAACTCTGAAAACCCCAAACATATTCAGGTTTCCTGGCCTGTTGTTAAAATCTGGGCACTACTGTAGGGGACATGTACTGATGCAGAAAAAAAAAACTCAGAAAGGAGAGATTTTTTAATATGGCTTATATTTAGTAATTCCTTCTTGACGGATGCCTTAAATCTTCATGTAAATGTGCATGCCTGTACAATGTACAATTTTTAGAAAAACAAATTGCATTGTTTCTTGGGCATGGCTTGGCTTTATTTATTTTTGTATATTCTAAATGTTACCTCTTGGCTTTACATTTCTCTACCCTCTACCTTCACCCTTCCTCACTGTCTAAAAAGTCTGCTTCTATAGTATAAACTCTTTTGAACCTTCATTGATTTTATGAATTACCATTGTTTCAAACATAACCTATCTATCTGCTCCAATACAATGGCATTTGGTCATCTGCTGTCAATTAGGGTTGTTTTGGAAATTTATACTGTACATGCCCTACTAATCTTTAAAATTAACACACTAAACCAGATCACTGCATGTGGCCTAACTCAATTTAAGGCTGAAAGGAGAGTATCTTAATCACAGAGCAACTTTGTTAAGAAAAATAAGGAATTCAATATCCTTTCTTCCCAGGTATCTTTATCCTTGCTTCTTCTCATACCCCAAACATATTTTTAACAGACCTAGTTACTACATCTTTATTCACCCAAGCAGGTTGCGATGCAGTGTATTGTGTCATAACATGCCATGCTGAAGAAAAGTACAACATGCCCTGGTATGAAAATCTTCTTGTTTATGTGTTGGAACTGTGCTGAGAATGGCTGCCCAGTGCAGCACAGTATATATGGTATGAAGGAGCTGTTATAGACCTAAATTCATTGTATATCCCATTTTTCCATCAGTTTTTCTTCATGCTACAAAAAAAGCTTTATTTTTCAAACATGTGAAATTCACAGCCTACTACAGTTAATTGGCTGTCGTGATCTGTAAAGGTTTTTCAGCAATTGAAAATACTGATGGAAAAAGATTGAAAGCCCGATTTATTGAGTACAAGGATTTAATTAGAAAATGTACTGACACAATTCCCCTTGTGAGTCTCTTTAAAAAAGGCTAGCAATGGATCTTTTCCCAAGGTTACAGGAAAGAAAAGCTTTACATGTTTCAGGTGAGGTGATGACGAATGCAATGCAAGCTTTTATTTCTTTTTTACGGTTTGTCTCATCTCTGCAAAGAAAATGGATGGTGCAAAATACCCATACATGGTAGATGATGTGTCAGTATAACAAGTTTGATTACATGCTGCACAGTATAATTGAACATAACACTAACTTACCGTACAATTTTTATTTAACTAGCTGGGTATTTCCCCTTAGTGATTATTCTTCTGATAAGTGTTAATCATATCTTCTGTACTGGTTTTCATTGTTTAATGATTTTTATCACAGATATGCCACAGTCCTCGTACTAACAAAACACACCATGATTACTGTGCCACAAGTGACAGTCTCATAGGCACACCAACCTAATGAAACAGGATCATAAAAAAGACACACTTTAATAACATATGTATTTCTGAACACAGAATGTAGACATAGAGCTAACAATTTATTTGAGCCTAGCTGATGGGGGCCGTCAATAAAATACTTGAGGACTCTTAAGCAACCAGCAGCTGTTGAGACAATGAAAACTTTGTTCAGGTAAATATATTTTATGGCACAGCTTACGAAGAGGAGCAGTTAGGACTGTATAACATATGGCACAGCCTAAAGATTGTTAAGGAGTGTATAACACACAGCTTACAAAGTACAGCAATCAAAAGTATTCACGAAGTACAGTACTTGATGGAGTGTCTCTTTATCGTGATGGCCGGTGCAGAAATGTTCCCTTAAGATACAAGTCAGTGGTGTATTACCCACTTATATGAAAAAAGTATTTAAAAAAGTGGGAGGTGGTTAATTTCTTAAAGAACTAGTTTTCAGACAGGTCTTAAGCAGTAAAGAGAAAATGATTCTCCATAGGCAGTTCTCCCAGGATTTGCAGGAAGTCCACTATTTATTTAAGTAGGACCTGGATGTACAAGGAAAATCTTTACAGACAGACTGTATAAAGTCCACATTTAATTTTCATTAGACTTTTATGTCATAAAAATTCAAAACTTTTTGGTGGTTCAAGGGGGTCCCCTTAATATGGGTCTGGCACTGTTGAACAAAATGGGAACAAACTAAACAAAACTGGAGGGACTCTGATGGGCAAATAGTATGATTGCACCAGATGCCTTTGAAGTCACTTTATTACATTTTTTATTTACAGTATCTTTACATTTCTATTTTACATTTCTTACAGTAATTACTAAATGAGGAGCTCTTTAAAACCATTATTGTTTGTTTTGTACTAGCAAAGCTATGTCAAATTAGCAGTTTTTAAAGCAGTGGTCCTCAACCCTAGCCTACAGGGCCCACTAACAGGCCAGGTTTGCAAGATAACTGAAATACATCACAGGTGATATCATTTGCTGCTCAGTGATTGCAGTACTCTAGTCTGCATCTCCCCAAGGTAATACTTAAAATCTGGCCTGTTAGTGGGCCCTGAGGATGGGAGTTGAGGACCACTGATTTAAAGGGACCTTAGGGAAAAATATATTGAGGAAAACTGAAATTTAGAATGCTGTATCCCAACACTGTATAGTATATCTATAAAACCTGTGACCACATGGGCATTCCTTCACTTCACAGGATTGAGCATTCATTAGTGTCTTCTGGTTGGGGATTAATGTGAACCCTAGAATGTTGAAAGTTGGTGGCAGATGTATTGTATTATATCTAGAGGTAAAACTGGTTAAGAAAGAGGATACTGAGGGCCACAGCTGATAACACAACAATTGGCATAGATTCTTCATATTATGAGTGACTGGCATGGCTTCATACCAAAGCACTTGAAACTACTGAGAGCCTAGAATTCATCATTGTCCTCGTATGAAGGGTTTGTACACCCCAAGGTCATATCATTTAGATAAGAATATTGAAAGGATGTACAAACTTATTGTAAGATATAGGGACTAGATCAGGTTCAGCCACTGCAGCAATGTCTTCAGCTTTAGCATGCATGTAAATCAGCTCAAAGGGTATAGCTTTATAAGCATGCACCAGTACTTTGGTGCCAGAGGAACTTATGGAATGAACTACAGTATTATAATCATGGTAATAGTACCATTTGGGCAGGTTGGTCTATAGCCATTGAGCAATAGCTATACCAATTCAGGAAAGTAATTGATAAACTAGTGTGTGTTAAAACTAGGCAGGCAAGAATTGTGACAAACTGTGAGACATAAGCATATTCCAAGGAAGCATCAGTCGTTTTTTGGTAACTAGAACCAAATGTAATGTACTTATTACCCATATTTATTAGATACTGGAAAATGTGTAATTGGATACATTTTATTCAATGAAAAGTGGTGTTTGGTGCACTTTAAATTGAGGACTGCCACTGTCAAAAATGTAAAAACTATACAAAAATGTAAAAAGGGGAAACAACTGCATCTTAGTCAGTAAAACTGCGGCTGACAATTTAAAGTATGGGGCAGGCACAGTACAATACAAAAACTGCAGCAAAAAAAGGGGGGTATACAGCACTGTATACAGCACAAATGTTACGTAATGCTGTGTTAAACATTGCACTACACTAACACTACACTCACACTACACTAAACTCACACTATACTGACACTACACTGACTCACTACACTATACTCACACTACACTAACACTTCACTGACACTACACTATACTCAGACTATGCCTACACTACACTGACACTGACACTCTACACTCTGATTTACAATAACACACTAACTTGCTAGTAGCAAACAGAGCCCTGCTCTGTCTATCTTCACTCTAGCAACACAATGCAAAAGGTTCTAGTGGGAAGGAACCTTTTATAGTTTGGAGTGAGACTATAAACACTGAGCCATGCTTGGACAAAGTCATCATGACTTTGTCCAATCATGGCTCTGGCTGTGCTCTGTGCCCTTGCTTCATCCAATTAGAGCCCTAGAAAGCACTGTGCAGCGCAGTGCATTATGGGGCGCTCGGTGTTCAAACATCCCGCACAGCGCCCCGCAAATTCGGGTGTTTGCCAAACGGTTGAACGGGCAACTGTTTGCCCAACTCTATTAACTAATTTAGGCCCAGTAAACTGATTTAAAGGAAACCTATAAGTTGTCATTGCTGTTCTCCTTTTCAGAAAATACAATGCTATTGGCTGTCATACTGAACTAAGGGTTTGTCATTGACAAGTATACAGATCGGGAGTTATGACTTTTCTTTGACTTTCCTATCTCTCTACGGTTTCTAGCTTAATGACTTAATTTTACTGAATCGAGAGACAAGGATTTTCAGAAAGAGATCAGCTATGCCACCTCTCTGCATTACCTTAAGTTCAGCTGTGCTTTCAAGCTT
Source organism: Pelophylax lessonae (assembly GCF_965119305.1). Lineage (NCBI taxonomy): Eukaryota > Metazoa > Chordata > Amphibia > Anura > Ranidae > Pelophylax > Pelophylax lessonae. The sequence continues at coordinate 132,653,163 of NC_138774.1, forward strand.
TATTTTATTTTTTTATTTTTGGCATTTAAATCTTCAGTCCTCTGCCCCCATACCCCTGCATTTGTAATCTTCCTGTGTTGTGGCCTTAATACGAGCCACTGGATCAGTTTTAGGCACTCATCAACTATGCCCTTCTTTTCTGTCCCCTCCTCCATTCATAGAAGATGCGCTATAGCTTTCAGTAATGAAAGCTGCTCTATAAATGGAGCCTGGGTAAGTGAACGAAAGGTCTGCCTCCACCATTCATTGAGCAGTTTTCATTGTGCGATGATATAGTTCAGTTTTCCCAAATGGAGAAGGGTGCTGGAAAGGGTGGGCATGGTCAGCACTTCTGTCAAGTGCCTTTGACAATCCCAGCAGCTTGTATTAACCACTGCAGCACCAGAAGATTATCACTGCCAGGGTTTGCAAGGGGGCAGAGGACTGAAGATTTAAACAAAGATCAGCCTCCATGACAAGGGACGCTTCTCATTCAATGTACGTACTGTCCCCTGTGCTGAAAAAAAAAATAAGCCTAAGACCTAAAAGCATTCTTTCCACTGTAATAATACTCACCAAGTAACCATGCTTCTATTATAATTTTACTGACAACTTTTTTATACAATAGTTTTTATTTTATGTTTTATACAATGATGACCCATTCTGTATTCATTTTAGTATTGCAGTAATGTGATCTCATGTTTTCACCTTTAATACTGCAACTGTATTTAGTATGATTCATCATCCACTTTTTTATCTCTTTGTTATAACCTGCCATTGCGTTTTATGCATCAATGTTCAATTTGCTAGTCTTTTTTTTCAGCCATCAATCAACTGAAAGGTATGACATGTCTTGCATTAGTAGTACCCATTTGCCATCAGCACCTTTTGTATTTGACTTCTAGTGCTAATAAAAATGCATTTTCCCTTCAGCTGTAAAAAAGAAAATAAGAATTCCCTACTTACTAACTATACTTTCCTTTCTTCTTTTTCAAAAGAGTTTCATGTAGATTTAGTTTAAAATTCTAGTAAAAGACAGGTAAAAAGATAAGGTATATATTTTAATTTGCAAATAACATGATTGTAATTACAAACTTGGAAAGACAATTTTTTTAAGTTCGTAATTACAATCAAGTCCCCCCCATTACCCTAAAGTTTTACACTGAATACACTCCAAAATCTGCCTCTTTAGCACTCAAATCCAAATCCCTCTGTTTCTTTAACCTGCAATCTCTTCCCACACATGTATACATACAGTATCTCACAAAAGTGAGTACACCCCTCATATTTTTGTAAATATTTTATTATATCTTTTCATGTGACAACACTGAAGAAATGACACTTTCCTACAATGTAAAGTAGTGAATATACAGCTTGAATAACAGTTTAAATTTGATGTCCCCTCAAAATAACTCAACACAGAGCCCTTAAAAATAAAAAAAATAATAAAATGATCCCATAGTTTATAGACGCTATAACTTTTGTACAAACCAATCAATATACGCTTATTGGGATTTGTATTACCAAAAATATGTAGCAGACTACATATTGGTCTAAATTAATGAAGAATTTTGACTTTTTTTCTTTGGATAAGTTTTAGAGCAGAATGTAAAAAAAATATATATATATTTTTCTTTTTAATTCCCGGTTATTCTTTGATTATAGCAAAAAAAAAAAAAAAAATTCAGAGGTGATCAAATACCATCAGAAGAAATCTCTATTTGTGGGAAAAAGCATATACATTTAATTTTGATATAGTGTTGCATGACCGTGCAATTGTCAGTTAAAGTAACACAGTGCCATATAACAGAAAATAGCCTGGTCATGAAGGGGGGTAAACCTTCCAGAGGTCAAATGGTTGAAATGTAAAATATGAAAAAGCACAGTGGCTAAGTGGCTAGCCACTGTTCTTTTTTCAAATTTTACGTTTTAAAATGTCATATTTAAAGCTTTATGATAGCATATACTGTACCAATTCAACTCTGTAGGGGTTACTAATGAGAATGTTTTAAATCTTTTTAGTTATTTATAAGCACATTTTGGGAGTCTAAAGAAACAAAAATATAGATATTAATAAGAGTTTTCAAACTTCTTTTTTATTATCCAAAACTTAAAACGAATGTGGTTTGCACATTCCAGAGAAGAAGAAATCATAGGGAATTAAAGATAAAGCATTACTATATAAGATGCTATATAATGGCATTGCATATAGATTCTTTAAAGCCAATCTGCCACAAACAATGCTATGGATAAGATAATATGCAATGTGGATATAAGAGAATGTATCAATATTCAGAAATGTTGCCAATATTTTTTATTTTTTTTGATCTTTAGCAGACTACTACATGTTTGTTTCAGAACCAACCTTCCTATTTCCTCAATCATTTTGCATATTCATGGTTGTTTTTGCTGTGTAAAATTTGCCTAACGTTCAGAGGTGTTACTAGACACTTGCCGACTGTGTTATAGTCGAAAGACTGCTACAGTGCAGTTGTCCAGTTCTGGGAGGACATCTATTTACATCCTCCTAGAACCCCATCCTCATGCATGCACTCTGGGCACATATCGGATGCACTCGGTGATCACTGTGTTCTTTGAACATAGCTGATCACAGATTGAGATCAGTGCCCTCATTATCAGTGTAAATGTCCCCTGTCACAGGGAAGCCGGTTATCAGCTTTCCTATCCTCACACATTGGCAATGCAGTGTCCTGATTATCCGTGCAGCCCCATCAGTGTCCATCAGTGCAGCATATCAGTTCTCCATCAGTGCAGCCTCATCAGCGCACATCAGTGAAGAAGAAAAATTACTTATTTGCCAAACTTTATAAAAGAAACAAAGAAAACATTTCTTTTCCTTCAAACTGTTCAGTAATTTTTCATTTGTTCAGCAAAAAAATAAAAAAAAACCCAGCTGTGAATTAATACCATCAAAAGAAAGCTCTTTCAGTCTCAAAAAAGTAATGCAAAATTATTTTGGGTACAGTGTTCTAAGATGGCACAATTGTCATTCAAAATGTGACTGCACTGAAAGCTGAAAATTGGCCTGGTCAGCAAAGGTATGAAAGTACCCAGTAGGCAAGTGGTTAAAGTAGAACTATAGTCATAACTTTTTTTATTTCATTGTTGGATAGAGCAAGGGAGGGTTATAATCCCAGTGAGATTTTTTTTCTTTCGCCATCTTTGTCCCATTTCAGAGATTTTCCTTCACTTCCTGTCCCATAGTCAAATGGAAAGAGAAAGAAAATCCCTGCAAATTAAGGGAATCCCTTGGGGACCCCCAGGCCTCCAGAAATAGTGTCCCTATTGAAAGATTTCCCCTCTATTACGTTTCTGGGGACAACCCGAAATTTGGGATTTTATTTACTTTCAATGATAATAGTCAACCGGACAAATAGAGAGAATGAATCTCCCTAAACAGGAGCATAGGTAGCAATAAAAACTGACGGGGGTACTAATCCCTCTCAAATATAACAAAAAAACTATCAGCGCAAAACCAAATATGTGATATAACACTCAAAATAGGTAAAAACACTGTGCGTGAATAATGTACTGAAAAAGTGCTTGAATATCACTGTGCATAAAACAAATATAGCCGGCAGCAAACACCAATCATGTTCACATCCCACAATAAATCAATATAAATACAAAAAATGTGCTGCGCCAGACGTGCACCAATAAACATAAATGATGTTAATATAATCAATATCTGAAGTCCATACAAGCTGTGATTGTGCTCAAAATCCAATAAATGTGCATTAGTGTCCAAGTGTCCAAATCAGAAATGCAATCTGGTGAAAAGTGCACACCAATCTGTGAAATCCCTCCACCTGCTAGATTGGCCTCTCGCCTCCAAACAGGACCCAGACGGGCCAGCAAAAGCATGTACTGAGGATATCAGACTCCTGGAAAGACACTCCAGCCTCTCACCTCCGGAGGTTTCAAGACACGGGACATGCGATGCAAAATATAAAAGGGAAAATATAGTGCTCTCCGTTTCAACAATCAGGCTTTATTGAGGAAAATAGAAGTTTACTCACATGTACAGGGCACTTCACCGTGCCTGCTGTTATGGCAATAGTAATAGCGTGTGTCACTCGAGAGATGTTCGGCGTCGGTCATGCAAGCTCCGCCCCCTTATAAAACTGCCAAAAGATTTCAGTTTATGGTTCTTATTTAGCAGGCTTGAGTTTGGTGACATTGGTAATTGCAAAGGTAAGTTTTTACTTTCTTTTTTTGCAGGACATTTTTTTCTACTAATTTGATATTACTTCCAGTGCAACTTTAAAGTAAGGGATCATTCATACTCTCAGGGGTGATCTACATTATTTCACACTGAATAAATTCAGGTCACCATTAAGACACATAAAAAACAATTATTTTCAATATGTCCTGTTCACACTGCATGTGTGATGCAATGTGTAGTGAACAAATGTGTCATGTCTTCATTTTTCTGCACTGCAATAGATGGCCCCATATGTCACTGCATAGCAGCACAACACTGTGCACTGTTGTGTAGTGAAATGAAGAAAGCGTCACTAGATGATACAGCAAACAAAAGTAATAAAAAAACAAACATCTGAAATGTGTATTGTCCTGCTGGAGCCATAACTGCACTAGCCTGCACAGTGTAATGCAGAGTTGTACTGGGCAGGCTAGAGTGAATGTAGCCTTAGGTTAGGTTCACACTGGGAATTGCCTATGAATCCCACAGGAATGCACATCACATTCCTGTGCAATTCACATGTGATTCCGTGTGGTGCCATTTGAGCCCATTCATTTCGAATGAGCTAAAATCAAACCGCATTGCACCAAATTAGTGCATACAAAAATACCGTGCGAACCAGTGCAGGCAAACATTTTGCGTTTGGGGGGTCAATAACATTGCACTGACACCCATTGAAGATCACAAGGATAGTGTGTTTTAAACACGGTGCTGGAAACATGCATAGATCAAGGGATTCCCACACCTTGTTCTAATGTGGACCGAGGATAAGAGTGGCATGGTATGGTGTTGGATCCTTGCTTGGTGATGGAGGGTGATGTAAAAAGCCCCTCCTTGCTTCGAAACGTCACCTGTTCAATAATTATTTATTATTAATTATTAACTAAGGGCTAATGAAGGTTACTTGTAATATATTATTTAATATTTGGCAGAAACAGTCATGATTGCTGTAATGCTATTTAAAATGGGCCTTACATAACAATAAATAGGAATAGTTTACACAAAAAAAAAAAAAAAAAAAAAAAACTAACAGCCTTTACACTTAATAAACCTCCAAAGCAACACTTTTGCCTGTTTTGGAGCACTCATATCTATATAGAATTCTGAAGGAAAAACAGGATTTCATATATCAATGTCTCTTGGGTCTGCTCAAATTAAAACAAAAGCTCTGTTCTCTAGTACAATTCTATTTACTTCAACCGCTGGGGATATCCAGATAGAAAAAAAAAAATACTTCCACAAATCAAAGACTGTATGAGCTCTCAGATTACCATATTTTGTATCATGCCTAATAGACAGTTAACGTGTTACAGAGATTCATTTTTGATCACTGAAGAATAAACGGTATCAGCTGTGAGTAAAGTTGAAAGAACTCACTTCACCTTTTTGGTTGAGAGTGAAGATTGAATTTGGCTTGTTCATTAGGAAAGGTCAAGAAATATATAGCAGAAACCAAGCAAGTATTCAAATGTTTACCTAGCATCTAAATGAATATAAAAGGTTTGTGGGTCAGTGCTTGATAGGCATACAGCAGACAAATACTGATACGTTACATTAGCCAATTTGTGTATATCGGATTATTCTTGTTACAAACTGGATATCTAGACAGATATTTCCTCAAAGTGCTTACGTTGTAAATAAAACTATCATATTGCAAGATATTATGAGGTCCTGCTAACTCGTATTTAATAATGCAGTATGAAAAGCATTAATACATTCAAAATTTAAGTATATAAAATTAGGTTTATTCTGATCTTCATCAAAGCCTTTCCTTTAGTCAAATTGGATTAAGATCTCAAAATTTCCATTACCAGTGGCTGTCAGCTATCCAACTCAACTGCTCAGGGTCCAAATGTGTAACTGCTCCATAAGAAAATTGTGATGCAAAGCATCTACCTCCTGTGCTCAGATACAGGGCTCCCACTTCACTCCTATCACGGGACTCCTACTTGGCATCCTCAATGGCCAGGCCTTGCTGCCCACTACGACCTGGGTGGTCGACCACAAGCTACAAACAAAAACAAAAAGAGGGCGCACTGGCCTAGCGCATTATCCTCAATAGGGCTTTGTTAATATCAAGTAAAAATATAAACACTTACAAACATGGGTTGTAAGCCAGCATATCTGATACATATGACACAATCCATCAAATGACAGTCCACAATCAAGATAATTGATGGCTAACGCGTTTTGAGGCTTCACCTCTTCATCAGAGCCAAAAGACCCTATCTGGACCACCGGTTTATAAAGCAAGAGTGATTCTTGTTGGGCCTATGAAATTTGAGAGAGGCTCCTCCCCCATGGGAGTGGTTACACCAAAAGTTAACCCTAGCCACACTCATACCTATACACCTTTTCATTTCCCTATAGGTGCTGGTTAGAACCAATATCATACAGTATATACATCCTAGTGCTGCCAGTACAGTATACAGTTGGGAGCAGCATACATATGATGAACTATATATCCATACTTCCATACTGATTGTCCATGCATTGTAATAAAAAACACTTGGGTTCATACAAAAACCTTCCAATAGAACCCTATTTCAATTAAAAACTATAATACAAGAAAAAGGAGTAATGGATCAGAGCACAGCCTGCCCGTATAGCTACAAGGAAATGCTGACACTGAGGATCATGACACCTTATGATAGTAGGAGCGTCTTGGGTCACCACAGACTGTATAATCACTTGTATTGTGTATTAAGGGTCCCCTATATCGACATATGTGTACAAAAGAGGTTGTGTTACAGTGCTATTCCCCAATCTACCTGGATTTGGGCTGGGGGCTGGTTCGATCCTGTTCCTCTCATAGATTACATGCAGAGTGAACAGCAGTGACAATTATGGAATGCACGCCGCCATTCCCTTCCTAGAGGTACCTTGGCATCATGCGTTCCACTGTGGCAATGTAATTTCCACCTACGTCACTTCCGCCCTTCCGAGCTGGCGGCGTCATTTCCGCCTACATCACTTCTGCCCTTCAACTCTACTGTCACCACAATGTGCACTCCCCAAACACAACGGGGGAATGAAGCTTTTCCTGTGTATCAAGCCAACCAATACAAATCTAGTAGATTGTTTAGCCATGTATACAATTCCAGGGCACCGGGATCTCTCCCTAGCCCTTACCTACACCAACAGCCAGCATTTCCACAAGGCTCCAGCAGGGTGTGCCTGATTCAGTACAGACCTACATATTTTATTAATGTGATGATTGTAAACAATGGTTATACACATTTATATATATATATATAAATATATATATATATATATATATATATATATATATATATATACCTAAAATATTGTAAAAATGTACACATACATATACATGCCCATTAAAGACAAACCGTGTGTGCACTTACAGTATATTATATTACGTGCTCCTACACATGTATATTTAGAGGTAGGTATACTTAAAACTCCCCTTTTGTTGCTAAGGTGGCCTTTTTGCTGGAGTGTTCAAGCTATTTAGAAGTGTCTACTATGTTTTTAATATTGTTTATTCTTTTTAATATATGTCTGGTTAATTAAGATGAATGTCAATTCCTAAAAAACACATGCATGTAATCTATGAGAGGAACAGGATCGAACAGGATCGAACAGGATCGAACAGGATCGAACCAGCCCCCAGCCCACATCCAGGTAGATTGGGGAATAGCACTGTAACACATATAAAACAATGTGTCAAACTTTTCAAAATAGTACCCTGGAAAGTCCCACACATGAGCAGCGCTAAAAAAAGAGTACTCTCCGATCTTCATCATAACTTTGTACACACGGCTCCAGCCGGGAAAGTTGGGTCGGTGCTCTGTATGACCGGAGCCTCTTTTGTCCTATCTGTGAATGGGGAGATGTCCTGTTTGGGTACTGGGAGTTCTACAGTTTGGACTCGCTCTTTACCCGGTCGGATCTGATGTTTGAAGGCATTTATATCATTGATGTCTGGTGAGTGAGCATTGCCTAAGGGATCACATGGTGTGGTGGAAGCCTTCATCTGATTATAGTGAACAGTGATTCTATTTGCAGGACTTTGCTCATTACACAGACTGTTTTCTAAAGGGGGTCACACTCTCTCTTTTTTTTAGCGCTGCTCATGTGTGGGACTTTCCAGGGTACTGTTTTGAAAAGTTTGACACATCGTTTTATATGTTGTATTTTATGGAGTAGCAGCTTTATTTATTTATTTACATTTATTTATGTGTCACATTGTGACCATCTCCTAAGCCCCCGTTCACACTGGGGCGACCTGTCTGGCGACCTGGTCGCCTGACAGGTCGCCGAAGGTCACCTTCCACAGAGAAGCTGTGGACCCGTTCTAATAGGAGCGACACAAGTCGCTCCAACTTAGAAAAAGGGTCCAGGGCTTCTTTGGGGCGACCCGGAGCGACCTGCATTGACTTCAATGTTATGAAGTCCGTGCCGGCCGCTCCGAGGTCGCGGTGCGAGCAGCGCGCCACGACCTGTGAGGTCGCCCCAGGAAGTAGCGTCGCTCCAGTGTGAACGGGGCCTAGGCGCGGGGTGATTGAGATATCTTTTTGCATATTTGGAATATTTATACCTCAGCACTGTAACACAACCTCTTTTGTACACATATGTCTATATAGGGGACCCTAAATACACAATACAAGTGATTATACAGTCTGTGGCGACCCAAGACGCTCCCACTATCATAAGGTGTCATGATCCTCAGTGTCAGCATTTCCTTGTAGGTATACGGGCAGGCTGTGCTCTGATCCATTCCCCCTTTTTCTTGTATTATAGTTTTTAATTAAAATAGGGTTCTATTGGAAGGTTTTTGTATGAGCCCAAGTGTTTTTATTACAATGCATGGACAATCAGTATGGAAGTATGGATATATAGTTCATTATATGTATGCTGCCCCTAACTGTATACTGTACTGTCAACACTAGGATGTATATATGATATTGGTTCTAACCAGCACCTATAGGGTGATGAAAAGGTGTATAGGTATGAGTGTGGCTAGGGTTAACTTTTGGTGTAACCACTCCCATGGGGGAGGAGCCTCTCTCAAATGTCATAGGCCCAACAATAATCACTCTTGCTTTATAAACCGGTGGTCCAGGTAGGGTCTTTTAGCTCTGATGAAGAGGCGAAGCCTCGAAACGCGTCAGCCGTCAATTATCTTGACTGTGGACTGTCATTTGATGGATTGTGTCATATGTATCTGATATGCTGGCTTGCAACCCATGTTTGTGAGTATTTATATTTTTACTTGATATTAACCAATTGCCAACCGCCGCAAGTACATTTACTGCGGCAGTCAGCCGCTCCTGGGCAAAGCGACGTAGTACTACGTCACTCGCCCAGGAGCCTGCAGGCTCACGCCCCCGCTCATTCACAGGCATCCCCGCATGTGTGACCGGCGGCTCCCGCAGGAGAGGGAGAAAGGCAGACGGCTGATGTAAACACAGCCGTCTGTCATTTCTCCCTGATGTAAGTACAGAGGCTATACGATCCTGCTATGTAGGATCGTATGTCTCTGTGGTTACATCACAAGCCACGCCCCCCCACAGTTAGAATCACGCCCCTAGGGATACATTTAACCCACTGATCACCAATAAAGTTAACCCCTTCCCTGCCAGTTTCATTTTTATAGTAACAGTGCATATTTATAGCACTGATTACTGTAGTAATGTCAATGGTACTCCCAAAAGTGTCAAAAATGTCAGTCAGGGGTCCGATCTGTCCGCCACAATGTCACAGTCCAGCAAAAAAAAAAACGCAGATCGCTGCCATTACTAGTTAAAAAAATCAATAAAAATGACACAAATCTTTACCGTATTTAGTAAACGCAATAACTTTTGTACAAACCAATCAAAATACGCTTATTGCAATTTTTTTTTACCAAAAATATGTAGCTGAAAACAAAATTGGCCTAAAATGTTAAAAAATTTTGATTTTTAATTTTTTTTTGAGAATTTCATATAAAACAATGTGAAAAATATTGTTATTTTTTCAAAATTGTCGCTCTTTTTATTTTTATAGCACAAAAAATAAAAATCGCACAGGTGATCAAATACCACCAAAAGAAAGCTCTATTGTGGGAAAAAAAGGACGTCAATTTTGTTTGGGTACAGCGTCGCACGACTGCGCAATTGTCCATTAAACTCACACAGTGCCGAATCGCAAAATAGGGCCTGGTCTTTGAGCAGCCAAATCCTTAAGGGCTTAAGTGGTTAATAAAGCCCTATTGAGGATAATGCGCTAGGCCAGTCCACCCTCTTTTTGTTTTTGTTTGTGTCCAAATGTGTAACGCATTGGGAAACTGCCCACAAAATCCATCAAAGATGGTATCTGACCCCATACTCTATAGCTAAATTCTCCAAATCTGGCAATAACCAATGCTGGAGGATGTGGTCAGGTAAGGACATTAAAATGTGTTTTGGACATGCCTTAGCATTAGAAGTTTCTGGAATGCTGTTTTTTGCCCCTATATCTCTGTTACCAGAGAGAACATTGCATTGGCTCTCTTAAGTGTGCATGCCGAAAAATTCCCACCTATGCTTAGGCCTATTTTTTTAAAGCAGAGTTCTGGCCTCAAAAACAACTTTGCGCAATCCGCTTGCTTTTTTTACCTGAAAAAGAATTGCATAATTAATTTTTTTTTTTTGATTCACTTACCTTGTTTTTAAAGAAAATATAATTACCTTCCTTCCTCTTCCTCCCTCTGTGGCCGCGCCCACGCCACCTCTTCCTGCTTGCATTGACTCCTGGGAGATGAGCGTCATCGATCCCAGGAGTCAATGTGCCTGCACCGGCCCTGCTCGTCACTTCCGGTGCAGGCGCATCATTCCCTGCTAAACAGCTTCTGGGCATACACCGGAATTGACGAGCAGGGCCGATGCACGGCATTCTGGGACTCCGACGTCACTGAAGAGGACACCGAAGAGGACGCTCCGGCTTCAGCTGCCCACACCTGAGATGGCAGCGCTGGACAAGACATTTTCAAGGTAAGTATTTCTTCTAAAAAGGAAAGTGAAACAGGGGACAGTTCAGAGGCTATCGTTGCTGAAATGCACTAGCCCTGACTGTCCCGGGGGTATTTTTATCTAAAAAATGTTTTTCAGGGTGGAACTCCGCTTTAAACATTCTTTCCACAGCATGCATCCTAATTGCAAGGAAATTAAAGTCAACATTTGTACCAAATATCTCAGAACTCAGACAACATTTGGACATGTTCCTAAGTTATGAACAGGTGATAGCATATAGGGACAATAAGTCTGTTTTTTTTTTTATAGATGGTCACCCTGGCAACAGTATAAAAAAACAATGTCAAATAATACAACCTTATCATTCATTATGCTCGCATCCCTGATAAATGCTTTCTGATTTCTCTGTTTCTCTAACCCACTAGTTAGCCTCTATCTATATTGATATAAGTCAAGGCGCTAGCCATTATTATAAAAAGTTTGTGTAAGTCTTGGCATTTTCTCTAGAATAATTTGTTATGTTGAACGATTGTATCTTTATTCTGTGACATATTGGATAATTGTCATTTTTTGTGAACTTCCATAAGTTATGATATTTTTCTTCTATTCTATAAATTTTAATACTTCTTTGTAGACGTTAAAATTTCTCAATCTATAATTGAAAAAAAAAATGTGTTTATTCAGCAATCAGATTTTAGTTGTCATCAATTTAGAGCCCTTGGATCAATAAAAAGTGACTGATGAATTGCTAGTATATGTAAAAGCAAACAGCAATGCAACCAACAAATACTGTAAGTTAGGAATAATCACTATTACTTGAGCTATGCTAGGAAATGGTTACAATTGGGATGGGATCTCTTTGCTACTGAGATATTTAAAATTAACTGACAGTCACCTCATGGGCAGCACAATAAAATGAATGCAAACCTAATAAGATCATTTTCAACAAGCAGGTAAATCTCTCAGAAGCAAAGGGAATCATCCATTTAGCCCTAGCCTTAAAATATAAGCATGCCCCCGTTCACAATGAATGCGACTTCAAAATCGTGCTACTTCACTTGAAGTAGTATGATTTCAAAACTGCAGGTCAGTGCAATTTCAAGTGTGACTTGCTTGACACCTGTGAAACTTCTTGGACAGATGTCAATGCAAGTCACACCTGAAATCGCAAAAAAAGGTGCAGGTACATTTTTTTTTTCAAATTGGTAAATTGGTGCAGCACCACAAAGTTGAAATTGCACCAATTGAAACAGTTCCATTGCCGACATTAGGATGTGACTTGTCATGCAGTTTGGAACTGTCAAATAGCATGACAAGTTGCACTAGTGTGGATTAAAGCTAAAAAAATGCTTTTTTTTTTCTTTATTTGGGGGGGGATAGACTGGAAAAGTATTGGACCAGCTCTTAGGTTTTTACAGCTGTCAGTGTCCCTGATTCATGCTCCCTGTTTATTCTGCTTACCTTTATCCCAAGAGTAAACTTGAAAAAATTCCAAATTGTGGGTTGTCACCAGAACAAATTTTGGGTTGTAACCAGAAATAAATTAGAGGGTAAACTTTCAATGGTGACCCTGGTGACAAACAAGGACTTCCTCACTTTGGAGGGGTTTCTTCTTACTTCCTGCTCCAGTGGGACACAGATGGCAAAAAAAAACTGTCAGGGGTTATAAATCCCCATTACTTTATGCAAAATGAAAAAAATTGCCTTTAGTTTAACTGTATAAAGCTGTGCCCAAAACCGGCAAGCAGAAGGCAAACAACTATGCTTATTGCATGTGATCTCCCTTCGGCCCATTGTCTTACCATTATTTGTCCAGCGATATGTCTGAAGGTACCCATGTTGGCAGAGGTAGGACTTTGCTCCTTCCTCTCAGATCTGCCCATCTGATGACTGGTGGTGATCTAATGAATAGCAGGAAGAATGAGCAGTAAAAAGCAGAAGAGGTGCATAAAGCACAGATCCACTTAATGAATGAAGCAGAAGCAGGTCCTGTAGTTCTTCAGGTATGGTGTACAGTTTCCATTTATCAGTAACATCTTCAAATCTCATTAGACTATCAATCAGAGGCAGAAGTGCATTTCACTGTGGATAAACAGCTATAAGGTTGTAAGAAGAAATGTGATTAGACACAGGAAAGGTACTGATGTTTTTTGGAGGAATTAAAATCAAAATTCTTGGGGACCCATGTCTCCTCCATTTTCTGAAATGATCCTTCTTTTTTTGTGGACCACTTCATATGTTTTTTTATTTTCCAATGGATATTGTGTCACTCCTATGTTACATGTTTGTATTGAAACTTGTTCATGTTCATATATTTTCAATGAAAAATTATTGCAAGTAAAATCAAGATGCACATTTTCAGAGTACTGCTTAGCACAATTAACATTTCAAGATGTTTCCTAAAAGATAGCAAATCTTCCCTTGTTTGAGTTAAGTTTCACTTTAAATATGTAAGTATCCTCAAATTGAAGTGTGATTTAACCACTTGCCGACCTCCCCATGCAGATATACGGTATGGAGGTATGCAGAGCTACATGATTATGTGCACGCCGTTTTGGCGGCACAGACACAGCAGGAGGCAGACCGCGGGAGGAGCCGACTCGATTGCTGCCGACCTCCCACGATCTTCAGCAAAACTGACAGGAGAGCCCTATGAATTGTAAACAGTGTAAGGCGGCTCTTCTGTCAGAGAGGCAGGGAAAGATCGTGTGATTCAGCTAAGCTGAATCACCGATCTCTCTCTGCCTCTAGTCAATCTATCCCCCACAGTTAGTAAGCACATATAGGGAACACATTTAACCCCTTTATCACCCTCCAGTGTTTACCCCTTCCCTACCAGTGTCATTTATACAGTAACAGTGCATATTATTTAGCACTGATCGCTGTATTAATGTCACTGGTCCCCAAAAAGTGTCACAGTTAGTGTCAGATTTGTCCGCTGCAATGTCACAGCCCTGATAAAAAATCGCTGATCGCCGTCATTACTAATAAAAAAAATAAAATAAAAAGTCAAAAAATCTATCCCGTAGTTTGTAAATGGTATAACTTTTGCGAAAACCAATTAATATATGCTTTTTGGGATTTTTTTTTTACCAAAAATATGTAGCAGAATACAAATTGGCCTAAACTGATATTTTTTTTTTTTTTTTTTTATTGGGAATGTTTTATAGCAGAAAGTAGAAAATATTTTTTCAAAATTGTAGCTCTTTTTTTGTTTATAGCGCAAAAACGAAAAACCGCAGAGGTGATCAAATACCACTAAAAGAAAGCTCTATTTGTGGGAAAAAAAGGACATCAATTTTATTTGGGTATGGTGTAGCACGAACGTGCAATTGTCAGTTAAATCAACACAGCGTTGAATCTCAAAAAATGACATGGTTATTAAGAGGGCAAATCCTTCTGATTCTGAAGTGGTTAAGGACTTCTAGAAATCTGTTTGAAACTGTCTGAGACCTCTCTGAAGATGTTTTGTAAAAGTTTATTGTACACACGGGCTGAATGTTGGGCTGCATTGGCTGATTCAATAGAAGCCGGCCGACATTCCGGCTGTGTGTATTGCAACCGGTCCGACAGAAGCAGGCCATTCAGCTGGCTCCTGTCAAAGGGGCATGACCAAAAAAGGTCCCCTGACCAGCTCCCAATGGCTGAGAGAGCTGATTGGAGTATTCTGGTGGGGGGGGCGTCCCCCTGTCAGAACAGAATAGCTCAGTAGGGGAGATCCTGTACTAATATCCGATTGTTAATACAGTGGCTCTGACTTGAGCTATCAGTTTTTTTTTGTTCAACCCGCTGGGTAGAACAAAATTAAAACTAGTGGTGTGCATGAGTTGTGACACCTGTAGAAACTTGTCAAAGCGTAATATACTTACATTGCTGCAGAAAAACTGTGAGCTATTAACCCATTACTTCTTCCCTGACCTTTGTTTTCTTTTGAAATGGACATTATTTTTCAGTTTTTGATAACTTAAAGTAGTTGTAAACCCACTTTGTTGACATTTACCTATAGGTAAGCCTATATTAGGGCTTACCTATAGGTGCTATAAATATCTCCTAAACTTGAACCGTTTAGGAGATATTTACAGTGCATGCAGCCGATGACGTCATCGACGCATGCACTCTGAAGGAACGCCCAGTGCCATGTGCAAGAGTGATGTAATCGCGCCTCCAGCCAATCAGATGGCCGGAGGATGCGATCCAGGAAGCAGGACCATGTCGCCCGTCCTGTCAGCACTGCGGGGGCTTCGTTTTTAGGTAAGTACTTCATAATGAGCTAGTATGCATTGCATACTAGCTCATTATGCCTTTGTCTTTAGAGGTTTTTTTTCCACATTTTTTTTCAGCAGGTTTACTTCCTCTAAACTTTTTTTAAAATGAATAATATTTACAGCCTAACACTTCAAAATTTTTCCTTTCTTTCTTTTCTTTTTTTATGGGGGGGGGGGTTCAATTTATTTTTAAAGATAGTGCCTTTGTTGTCATGTCATAGTGTAAAAAAAAGCTGTGTTAAAAAAAAAAAAAAAAAACAGTACATCATACACCATATGTGTACCCAATAATTTGGAAAAACTGGCAAATGTGATATTGTTTGATTCCAAACAAATTAAAAAAAATGTATTTCAGGGAAAAAAAAGCACAATGACTGATCTTTTACATATCTATGTAATCAAAATCAACAAAAATGCCCATTTTTCATAAATTTCACCACTTTTTCTCTCATTAAAAAAATTATAAAGTATATCTTTAAAGTATGACATCAAAAGAAAGTACTATCTGTCCTC
Source organism: Pelophylax lessonae (assembly GCF_965119305.1). Lineage (NCBI taxonomy): Eukaryota > Metazoa > Chordata > Amphibia > Anura > Ranidae > Pelophylax > Pelophylax lessonae. Next base: position 132,669,101 of record NC_138774.1, read on the forward strand.
AAAAAAATAATATCAGGATTGGCTGGGTTGACTGCAAAACAAAAATAACAATCATAAGACAATTTATCATATGTCCAAAACCTGAAAAAAGCCCTTGGACTCAGGGTGGTTTACATAAGTTAAAGCTGCTGGGAATTAAGTGGTTAAGAGACTGGCCGTAATTAAAACTTACTCTGATCTGCCAAACAGAGGTACTCCGGGTTTTGGAGTAGGACATACATTATATATCAAAAATATTGGATGCCTGCCTTTCCCCAAAGGATGGGCTAACTCAATATTGAACCCTTTGGACTAAGACTGGGATGCCATTAAAGTTCATGTGCGTGTAAAGGCAGGTGTCCCAATACATTTGACAATATAGTATTTGTGCTAGGGAGCTGCCTTTTACCATCAGGTTTGCCTTATTTTTTTATTGACAGCAGATGGTAGTGGGTCGATTTAAAAGCCACTATTGGACTGAATACTAGATATGGATCTGCCCACCGTCATGCACTATCAAAAGGAAGGTAGCCCTGATGGGGAACTAGCTTCTCAGTTTCACAACAGGCTCTGCCCACCTTACTGAAAAAAAACTCCTCAGCCATGTCCCTGACTGCATGATGGGTTTTGTGGCCAGGGAGGGAGAGAACAACTGGACTGTCAAGGATTCTCAAGTCAGCACAGGTCTCTAACAGATTTATGTATAGCCTCTTATAGCTTCATGAATCAGGTGCCAGCACTGCCAAGTATGGAGGTCAGCTGGAATGATAAAGTTTATCATAAACAAATGGCATGTCTTTTTTGCATAAATACTTTTCACCTTGTTTTATCCTTATTTGCATCACTGTTGCTGATTTCCTCCATATTCTTTTAATCATTTCAGGTCTACATGCACTCACTCCAACACCAGTTACATGCTATCTTTCAAACAATTTCTGTTGAAGATTTAACAAATAATGAGGCAGAGTGGTACAGAACAATGATACAAAATGCAAGGCTTCTTAGTAAAAAATTTAACAGAATTGTTACAAAATTACCTTCCTAAAAACATGGAACATTTAGAGCCCATTCACACTGCAGCGGCACGACTCTGTACTACTTCGGGGGTGACTTGTGAAGTCCCGTGCACCACGACTTCGGCACGACTTGCACAGACTTCATATAATGAATGTCTATGCAAGTCGTCCCAAGGTCGCCCCGAAGTAGTACAGGACCCTTTTTCTAAGTCGGAGCAACTTGTGTCGCTCCTATTAGAACGGGTCCTGTAGCAGTCAATAGACCACGAGGGACCACGACTTGTCAGGCTGACAAGTCGCCTGACAAGTGGCTCTAGTGTGAATGGAGCCTTATTTATTGTGGAGGCATCTCTTGAGTCTCAAATATCATTTGTTCCAATTTTAATGGTCCCTAAGAGAGCCAAAAATGGAGGGAGGGAAGGTTTGCCTTGTTGTTCATGTCATATCAGATTGTCAAAAGGTGAAAGTGTGAAACCACAATAGAAGAGTAGAAGGGGGAGATGGTTGGAGGGGGGTGGAGGTTAAGATCAGGGTTGGACCCCTGCAGCCATATAATCACTATTAATTACTACTTTTACAAAGATCCAAGTGTATACAATCAAAATTGAGTAGGAAATAATAATTCATCTGGGGTGCCCAGGGCATCCAGATCCATTTGAATTTACAGATGGAGTCTTTCTCATTGAGGAGAAACCAATTCATTTTCTGTTTCACTTCTCTGATTGTGGGTGTGGATGACCCCCATGCTACTTAAAAAATGTTTAAAAAAGGACTGGAGCTGGATCTTAGGCCTCATTCACACTGGACGTTTTACAGCTGCTGTATTTGGCTTCAGACTTTTTTTTTCTGCAGCCAATAAACTCCCCAGTATGTTATCCTATGTGTCCATGCACACATAGGCTGTTATCAGCAGTTTATGGCAGGGGCATTTTCTGGCTGGAAACCCCCCCCCCCCCCCAAACTAGTGTGTTTTGAGAGGAGTTTTTCAGCTTTAAAAATGCTCTAACTCTGATAAAAGCTTAAAAACACCAAAAAACTAGGCTTTTATGGGAGTAGAATTTTGCTAACAAAAATGCAAAAAAAACGCTACAGCTAGAAAACACCAAAAAACGCTAAAAACGCTATTGCAAAAACACCGAAAAACTCACTCTACAGCTACAGTTTTCTACAGCTAACGCTTTTTTTTTTTTTTTTATAATGTCCAGTGTGAATGAGGCCTTAAACCTTATTCAGAAATTCTATTCAAACGGTCCTTTAATGCTCACAACTGCCAGGTCTTTAAAGAAATTAAATTGTAAAGTTAAATTTTAGGAAATTAGGCTATGTGGTCGCTATTCCTTGGTTTAATCCATTAATTTATTAGAAGATATTGTAGCAGCCTTATTTTTATTTTTAGATTAAAACTGAAAATGTTCAAGAAGCTGAAGATGTTACAGTCATCAATTTAAGTAAAATAGAACCAAGTGTAGAAAAAGGCAAAGATACCCCACCTTTGCATTCTTAACATAATGACTTGACTTATTTCCATAGTCTTATAGACTGTCTTTGTGATAGGAAATATCTTGAACAAAATTCCTTAAGGGATTTAATGGTATCGAACATGCAGTACTTAGGTGTACTCTGATTTTAGTGTGCTCAGCAAACCACTCTAGTAATTTAGAGCAGAACAAAGAAATGTTTTGCTAACCTTAGTACAAACTCCTCTGCCACAGCAATTTTAAAATCTGTGATATGAAAGCAATGGTTTACTTTGTCACAACATGATATAGATCAATGCTGAAGCACACGTTTAGCCAAAAGGAATTACTATATATATTGGGGCACAGTTCACGTCTTCCTTTATCTTTTTTTATGCATGCCTGTGCTGAAAACATAATGAGATGAACATACAAAGGCTTTACAGCAAGGCAAAGTGCAATATAAAAACTTCAGTAATCCATGCAATTCATGGAAACCAATTCAGCACACAACAGTTTTCAACCTTACCTATAAAACAGTATATGAAAATTATTCTATAACCATATATCAAAGGCTAACACATACTGTAAATATATTTAAAGGAGCTTATCATTACCTGAATGATTGGGTTTATGTACAAAACAAGGCCATGGAACCTTTTTGGTGCTGCTCAAAGGTGCATGTTTATTTTCTGGCAAAGGTACTGCAACCTTGAAAACCACCTGAATCATTTGTATAATACTAATTGTCAAAATAATTAAAGCAAATCTGAGACTAAACTGAAGCAGAAAGTAAAAGAAAATACTTACCTTTCCCATTGCCCAGCACCACTGAACACTGCTCTAATGCAGGAAGGTTTTCCCTGAAGTCACTTCAGAAACCATCGCTTCTGGAAGTGCTGATCTCTATGTTCTTCAATTTGAAAGAAAAAAAAATCTGGCTGAGACTCTAACCCCCACCCGCCATACTAATTATTACATCTTATGATCTCTATGTTCCATTCAATGTTCCTTTCTGTGCTTAAAGGGTTCTGCCACTTGTCCCTAGGTCACTCATATACAGAGTTGTATAAAGTACTCGAAACCCATACTTGAGTAAAAGTACAAGTGCTCGATCAAAAAGTGACTTGAGTAGAAGTGGAAGTGCTCGATCAAAAAGTGACTTGAGTAGAAGTACTAAAGTATTCAATATTTTTTGTACATAAGTATTGCAAGTAGTTTTTTTTAAAAATGTTGCTAGTCAAGTACTGAAAGTAAAAGTACCAGTAGTTTTGAAAAAAAAATTGCTACTCAAGTACTGAAAATAAAAGTACAAGTACTGTGTTAAGTAGTTATTAAAGAAAGAAGTCAAACGTTTGAACATCATATTGTTTTTTATTATTTCAAATGCAGCTTTTATTTATACATACAGTAGCATTTATTTTCGCATGTGTTGATAATACACATGTTTTGAGCTTCATGAAACCTGCCATCTACTGTTCTGGCAGTGGTATTTTTTAAATTGTAACGAGTAACTATGCAGCACAAAAAAAAAAAAAATATTGGAGTAGAAGTATTGAAATCATCGAAAAAATGTAGTGAAGTAAAAGTGGAAGTAGGAGAAAAAAATTCTACTCTAGGAAAGTACAGATACCGCCTTTCGGTACTTAAGTACAGTAGTGAAGTAGTTCTACTTAGTTACTATACATCTCTGCTCATATATTTTGTAATGATGTTGAAGTTGATGGGAGGACGCTTTAGGTGCAGCAAGGAAAACAAGAGATCAATACTCCTGAAAGTAAAATCGTGTAGCTTTAACTGCGCTAATTAACATACAGATGAAATAGCTGCCGGCACATCAATCGACATAAAGTTGTCACATAAATATTTCAATAAAAAGTGCAGCGCTAAAAAATGATTGATACAATAAAATGACAGTGTCTCAAAACATAAGTGAAAAGGGAAACAGATAAATGCAATCATAAAAAGACCCAAGTGCTGAAAAATGAAGCATCCGAAACATATAGGGTAATCCAACCAAGTGAACTTGTATAGGTGATCAAACCAGGTACAAAATCCAACACCACCACCACCATGAATATAGGGATATGCTCACCAGATGGTATGGACCCAAGTACCGTATAGTAAATGGTTCTAATGATACTAAGCGCTGTAGACCCATTTACTATACAGTACTTGAGTCTATACCATCTGGTGAACATATCCCTATATTCGTGGTGGTGGTGTTGGATTTTGTACCTGGTTTGATCACCTATACAAGTTCACTTGATTGGATTACCCATATAAATTTCTGATGCTTCACTTTCCAGCACTTGGGACTTTTTATTATTGCATTTATTTGTTTACCTTTTCACTTTTATTTTTGATACACTGTCATTTGATTGTATCAATCATTTTTTAGCACTGCACTTTTTATTGTAATACTCCTTAAAGTGTCCAATTTTGGGAGATTACTTCTCTTTAATGATGATGTTTTTCGTAGTGAGGGAGGTAAGTATTTCCTTTCTTCTTTGTAGGAGCCAAGAATTGCTTCACAAATGTAATTGCCTAAAACGCACACTGAATCTTCATTTGATGTACATAGTACAGCTTCAACTCCGACCTAACAATATGTTCTTTCATGACTGTATCAGTATCTCTACAATCTAAAGTGACACCAAATTCAGGATTTTTTTAAAAAAATCTATACAAGTATGTATTCTTTACTTAAAAATAAGTAACTTCTATTGCTCTCAGTCTCCTCCAAATCTCCAAAATTCTTTATTTATTCTGCTGTGACCTGAATGTGGCTATAGTCACTCTCTATGGTACCAAATCATTTCTATTGGAAATGTTTTTAATTTACATCTACGCACACATACAAATAACAAATCATACCCCCCCCCCTTCCCACACATACATTGCTGTATCACTCTCTAAACCAAATTATTAAACCAATTCGGCCGTTTCCTTAAATATAAACAGAATGTACATTCCTTTCTTATTTCCATATTTTAAAAGTATTCTAAGACTCTACTCACCACTCTCTCATTAGAGGTCAATCCCATTTTATCCACGCAGGGCCCTCATATTTTCTCAAATTTCTTAAGATTTTTATTTTTCATAAAGACAAACTTTTCATTTCTTACAGTATTGTGCAATAAGCTTCCTAACCTGAAATAAACACCTAAGTAATGCGATATGTAAAATTGTGAACACTCATGCCAAACAATGTGTCTGTAATAATCTATTATTGAGAATAAATGTAGGGAATTGCAGCTGCTACACGTCCACAAGGGAAGACAGTATAACTTATAAATTGAAGATAAAAATCTACAACTCTAGCAGCACGATATTCCTTTAAACAATAAAGTGCATTCGTGTCTGTAAACTACTAAATATCACATATAAATATTTCAGTGCATATGATTATATTAAACATATAAAAATTAAAAATAATAATAAAATAATTATATATATATATATATATATATATATATATATATATATATATATATATATAAATTATAGTGCAATATATAATTTAAGGTGCCTCAGTGCTTTGTGCAACCCAAAAAATTATCCAATACAAAAGTCCAATGACTATGTGCTTCAGCCAACAGCATCCATATGATGTATCCCAATCATGCAGGGGATTAGTGGTGGTGGGTGTCTCCAAACACTCGTGAAGTGTGGTAAGAGTAAAGGCTTACCAGAATATGTGGATTCCTGTTGCCTTATAGCACCAGGGATCATATAGTGTTTAATTTGTTTCCAGCCTCAGGGTACACTCATATCCAGTCTTCTTAATATCAGGGTCTCCTGTGTATCTCAAAGCAGAATAGAGACAGAGGGACTCTTCATAGTGTAGTGTTTAGAAAAATGAATCCAATTTTATTTAAAACATAAGCAAGTTAAAATAGCTCTATGGGCATCATGCAGCTGTTGTGCTGCTACATATACAGTTCATATAAGCTTCCCAGCAATATGCACTAATTACCATGTGTCCGCTTTGTATACCTGCTCCTGAAATCAAACAATCTCTTGCTCCAGGAAGTCGGTCCCGCATGCGTTCCACGGCTGGGATCTGAATCGCCTCGATGCTGGCTGATATACATGGGCACTTCTATTTATACGAGGTACAATAGCTAACACCCATTGCACCCTAGCTAATATATACTGCCCGAATCAACCTGTCTTTATGTCTAAGATTCTAATGAAACTTATGGAATTCAGCTAGGGTTTGTTACTTTTGGCAGGCAATATTAACATGCCTTTGGATCCAGTGTTAGATACCTCCCAGGCATGCTCTTCTATCCCCTTTAGGAAACTTTCTATGATCAGAAAACCTGTCCGATATGCAATTGATTGACGCTTGGCGTATACTTCACCCCAAAAGGAGAGATTACTCTTACTACTCTAAACCCCATGAAACTTACTCCCGCATAGACAACATTTTTATTGATCACTATCACCTCCCTCTTCTGCGCTCAGCCTCCATTGGCACAGCCTCTATTTCGGACCACGCACCTGTTTCTGTTACCCTGACCATGCCGTCTCTTCTGTCCAGAGCAGCAAATTGGAAGCTGAAGGATTCACTTCTTTCCAATACTGTTGATGTTTCCATGCTGTCTGTCTCCATCCAACAGTACTTTGCGGAAAATTCCCCTGCTGGCGTGGAGCCTTCCCTGCTGTGTAAGCCCACAAACCTACGATAAGGGGCAAACTTATTGAACTAGGCTTGTGGAAAAAGAGGGAGCATGTTCAGCAGTTAAAGGAGGCTATGCAGTGGGTGTCCGAATTTGAGAAAGCTCATAAACTCACGCAACACAAATCACTCTTGGAGGCGCTGACAAGGAAGAGGGAGGAACTTAGAGATCTCCTCCACCTAGACACCAAAAGACAGTTCCATCTCATGTCTCAAAAATTATATGAATGGGGCGATAAACCTAGCAGACCATTACCCAAGTCCCTACAGACCAAAAAATCTGCAACATTTGTCTCTAAATTTAAACTCCCCTCAGGGGATATGGCCCACACTTCTCCTAAAATTGTGGCTGCGTTTAAAGATTACTACACACCTCTTTACAACATCGACGCCAAATCCACCCTCAACCTCAAACAAGACAGTCGTAGGCTAATCATCTCCTTCCTGGCGCAAGCCAACTTACCCCAACTTACCCCAAGTCCCTGAATCCTCCTTACGTAAAAATGGGTGGCTTTACGTCCAAATATTATAAAACCTTCAGTGATACTCTACTTCCTCGCTTAACCGCATATGCAAATTCTGTTTCCTCGTCCTCCGGACTGTGACCTGAATCATTTCCATTATACAGAAACCTGGTAAAGACCCCACTTGCTGTGGCAGTTATCGCCCGATATCATTGCTTAAAGCGGAGTTCCACCCTCAAAATGAACTTTTCACGGTCCGCTTGCTTTAATTTACCTGAAAAACAATTGGATAATTACATTTTTTTTTTGATTCACTTACCTTGCTTTTAAAGAAAATATACTTACCTTCCTTTCTCTTCCTCCCTCTGTGGTTGCAGCCCGTGCCATCACTTCCTCCTTGCATTGACTCCTGGGAGATGAACATCATCGATCCCAGGAGTCAATGCGCCTGCACCGGCCCTGCTTGTCACTTCCAGTTCAGGCGCATCATTCCCTGCATGCCCAGAAGCTGTGCAGGGATGACGCCCCTGCACCGGAAGTGACGGGCAGGGCCGGTCCAGGGCATTCTGGGACTCCGACGTCACAGAAGAGGACGCTCCGGGTTCAGCTGCCCACACCTGAGATGGCAGCGCTGGACAAGACATTTTCAAGGTAAGTATTTCTTCTAAAAAGTAAGTGAAACAGGGGACAGTTCAGAGGCTATCATTGCTTAAATGCACTAGCCCTGACTCTCCCGGGGGTATTTTTATCTAAAAAAAAAAATTTTAGGGTGATGTTGATGTGAAGCTATATTCTAAGATCTTAGCTAACCGACTGCTGCCTTTGATACCGCTCTGGGTTTCAGCGGATCAAGCTGGTTTCATCCCTGGCAGAGAAGCCCAGGACAACTTGCTTTGTGCTATCTCTCTTATACATCATGTTAGAAAGTGCTCCAGGCCCACCTTCTTATTATCCACAGACGCCGAAAAGGCATTTGATAGGGTGGCCTGGGACTACTTGATGCTCACGTTACAACATCTGGGTATAGGCCCAAACATGATGCAACGCATTTCTTCCCTCTATACTTCACCATCGGCCAAAATTAGAGTGAATGGCATCCTCAATGAGCCTTTCCAGTTACACAATGGCACCAGGAAAGGCTGCCCCCTGTCTCCTATACTGTTCGCTATCTCATTAGAACCCTTTCTTGCTTCTGTAAGACAAAACGAGGATAGGACACAGTTAGTATTGGACACGGGTCCCATAAATATGTGGCATATGCCGATGATATTCTATTCTTTGTCCAACAACCCCGCACCTCCCTGCCTATCTTATTGCAATCTTTACATACCTTTCAAACGCTCTCCAACTTCAAAATAAACCTCTCTAAATCTGAAATCCTGAACATAAATATCCCAGAGGCCGAAGTGCTCTGCCTGAAACCCCTTTTCCCCTTTCACTGGCAACCTAATTGCCTGAAATACCTAGGGATTTATCTAACACCGCATCTCCATTCTCTCTTCCAACACAACTACATTCTATTGCTGAACACCATCAAATTAGATCTCAGGAAATGGACCACTTTGTCACATTCCTGGCTAGGAAAAATCAATGTGATAAAAATGAATATCCTGCCAAGAATCTTATTTGTTTTTCAGATGTTACCACTGGTCGTTCCTATTGGCTTCTTTTCGATTATACAAAAGTTGATTTTTCACTACATTTGGCGTGATAAACATCCTCGTATAGCTAAGACAACTCTATACCGACTTAAAAGGTCGGGTGGACTGGCCCTCCCAAATATTAAAGCATACTACCAAGCTACAATTTTATCTTGTCTTCTGGACTGGAAATCTGCCAAAACCTCAAAACGATGGGTCCAACTGGAGGAACAGCTTTCTGGAATGGACCTCAGTGTTGCTCCCTGGATACCAAAAATGTAGAGGAATCATCTCAAACCAATCTCACCTTTTACTATCTCCTCCCTTGCGATCTGGGACTCTTTGTACGTCAAACACTAATGCCTTTAATATGCAATGATCTCTTCCTGCCAGGCTCTCTGGACAATGGATTTATGGAATGGTCCCTGGGTGGTCCTCTATTCTTACACCATGTTGTTAAAGATGGCCGTCCAAAACTGCTTACTCACCTTTTGGGACCTAGACCTGCTTCTTTTATGGATAAGTGGAGGTACAATCAACTGTTACAATTTCTCCACTCTTTACCTCATCCACTAAGAGGCTTGTGGGACTTGAACCCCATAGAAGTTGTCTTCGACCATAACAAACTTCCGTCACATAGCTTATCGCAATTTTACAAAGCCCTTGTAACCTTGGACTCCCTCCATACCCTCAATACCTCAACAGATGGCAAGCAGATCTTCAAAGTGCCCTCACAGACAAAGAAAATCAAATCATCCTCTGCTTCACGCATTCCTCCTCTATTGCAACAAAAACAGCAGAGACCAATTATAAACTGTTGTCCAGATGGCATTACACCCCACTTAAGCTACATCAAATGTTCCCTGCCAGCTCCCCGTTGTGTTGGAGGAGCTACGGGAGCATAGCCTCACATGCACACATATGGTGGGAATGCCCACGCAGTCAATTATACTGGTTGGAAGTCATTCGAGTTGCTAATTTGATTATTCACCACCCGATTCATTCAATCCATGGTCTATTCTATTTCACTGTACAGGCAAAACAGTGGGCCGATATAAACGCTCCTTTACACCCAATCTGCTCAATGCAGCTAAATCTCTGATTCCACTCTTGTGGGGCCACACAGAAACTCCCTCCATAAAACAATGGCTTCAAAAAGTAACCGACATATGCCATCTAGAAGACCTCACTTATGTGGCCAAAGGTGACACTGACTCCTATTATAAGATATGGGCCCCCTGTTTCGCCTTTAAGTTGTCTACTGTTTATGCCTCACTTATGATGGAGCATCCAGCTCCTTTGACCTTGATTCCTGTTGTGTGATAGCAATCCATTCAGGGTATTTGAGTGTTAACCAATCTTTTCTAAATGAGTTATGCCACCGAAGTCCAGCACCTACCTCCCCAACCTCCTCCACCCCTCAATCCTCTCTCTCTTCTTTACTCTTCCTTCTCTCCTCATCTTTCTCACCTTTTATTAGATAACCACTATTTATCTTACCTCTTCCTATCCTTTAACTAATGCTCCACTGCATTGTTTTGGTTGACAGGTTGTAACTAACTGTGATGTTCGGTTCCCGGCCCGGGAAGTTGAGAATAATGAGTAGTTATATGTCTAGTTCTCGTTCCCGAGACCCGGGATCTAATTGTTCTATTCTTGGAATACTCTTATTGTTACCTGAATTATTTCCACAACGGCATTTTGTTGTATTTCTGCATTCTTATTTTGAATAAACATTTATTAAACAAAAAAAAGAATATGTGTCTGTGTGATAAAATGTGTTCTGTGCCTTTAAATGCTAGTCCTGCAATTGCAGTTCCCTTCCCTGATTGTTATCTCTCTCTCTCTCTGCTGCTGTTGCTAGGTAGATTAGAAAAAAACAAAGTCTAGTTATGATTAGACTTTTTTTTTTTTTTTAATCTGCCAAGCAACCGACTGTTCATCCGAAAAAATCATTTACAACTGTATTTAGAACACTGAGTAAACAGTTTCTCCACGCTTACTGGCTGCCTACCAGTCTCCCATTGTGTTCAATTGGAGCTCATTAGGGCAGGTGGAAATACCGACCTGGCCCGCCTATCAAGCTCCCTAATTTGCTCCCTGCACGGGGGGGGGGGGGGGATCTTCTGATGAAGTTGCACTCAGTACATGGGATTGTAGTTCTAGCAAGTCAGTCGGTGCATGGTGTGCTCCTCTTCTCCTGTGCTGTGCCCAGTGATGGAGGAGACCCCCTCTTCTGGCACCCAGTGACACACCCAGCTGGGGCATATCTATACACACACACATAGACCGGGCTGCGTGCCAGGATGGGATGGGTGCATTATGAGCTGGAGCTGTGGCCGAGGATGTAACCAGACTGGGAGGGGATTTTGTTGAAAATAGAGCAAATACTAACGTTCCTGCCACTATCAGGAGGAATCAATGAGGGGACAACATCTTCCATGAGGCTGCGAGACACTCAAGCTGCATGTTTTGATATCAGGCTGGGGAAGCCATGCCCCCTGGCTACCAGGTATGCCTATCTGCACTCAATGGATGGAGAGGCTGCTGGATGTAGGCACTAATCGGGGCTTCTTGGGACCCTCACTGCAGGAAATGGACCTCGGCCACAGCGGAGCTGTACTGCAGCCTGCCAGCGATAAGGAGCAGAAAGGGGGGGACATGTGATGGAAGTGAAAAGGGCAGTAAGGGCTTCTGGTGACGTGGGATGATTTTTGGGATGGTAGTATGAGGAGGATAATGAGAAGGTGCTGAGAACATAGGAGATCACAGTCCTTTCTGTTTAATCATCCAAAGACAGGGGCTGATCGCTGTGATTACAGCTTCCTTCTACAGGTGACAACATTATGGGAACATTTTACACAGGACATACCAAGTGAAATCATTACTGAATGTATTATTGCCAGGCAATTCCTTGTGCAATGAGAGCAATACTTATGTAGAAGGGACACCATTGTTATTTAAGAGTACATATCACACCTTAAAAATATAAGAAGTATTCCTTGTCTGGCCAAGTCACCATCACTGTTCGCTGTGTGCATAGGACCGACACAGTGCTACTGCACTGCCATAAACTCAACGGCACCCAGGCACTGCCATAGAGGGAGAGGAAACCAGGGGGGGGGGGGGGGGAATCCCCATCACCAGGCTCTGGTACTCCCCTGACACCAGTACTTGGTCCTACACCTGGACATAGTGCTACTACAGGGACAGAACTACTCCTTACACCTGGACTGCACTGGCACCCTCAGCGATGACTACTCTGGACTCTTCATAACTCACTACACGGATCTAGACCAGGACAGGTAATTTGGCACACAACTTCTGCCCACCATACAGGGGACATTGGAAAACTAAAATCTATCTTACTCTCTCACTATAACCCCTTAGGGTATCTCTCAATATATCCCATAATAGGGCCCCTAACCCCCTGTTATGGGTTATATACCGAGAGACACCTTAAAATGGGATATATTGAGAGTGTGAGACACCCTATTATGGGATATATACTGAGAGCCCCTATTATGAATATACTAAGAGACCCCTATTTTATTATAGGGAATCTCTCTTACACTCAGTCAGTATATCCCATATTAGGGGGTCTCTCAGTATATCCCTTAGGGAGTCTTTCACAGTTTATCCCACAATAGGGCCCCTGCCCCTATTAAGGAATATACTAGTTTTGAGAAACTCCTTACTATGGGATATAGTGGGAATGAAAGACCCCCCTATATGGGATATATACTAAGAGACCCCCTATTATGGGATATACTGAGAGACCCCCTATTATGTGTCTTACTGAGAGACCCCAAATTTTATATAGGGGGTCTCTTAGTATATCACAAATTTAGGGGTCTTAGATGAAGAACATGAAAATAGAGTTCTGGAAAAATATCTATTCCCCTGCCTGCATGTAGGTGGAAAGCAGCGCAGAAGAAAAAAAAAGAGTTAATTGGGAATTTATGGGCAATATTGTATGTTATATATATTTCTATAATATATAAATGTCTATGCTACATGGTGTAACCATTTTGTGCTTTATGGGCTCATAATTCTCACATATTGTATTAATCTGACACATTTTTTTAATGTGATATGTGTTCAATCAAGTGGGATACATGGGACATGGTGGGTGGAGTCTAGAAGGGCTGGGGCTTATAAGAAGTGGGAGGAGTCAAAAGGAAAGGCAGGGTCTGGCATCCCACCATCTTAAAACTTCACCAGCTGCCACTGCTGCTTCTAGTATATATTTCCACTCTGTATTATTCCTTATGTCCTGCACCTATCTACTTCTACTCGAGATGTCAACATTTGGTGGACTATGTATCGAGGCATAAACATCAGATATCATTCCCTTAGAAAATGATACAAATATTACCTTATGTAAAAGGATTATCCCACTCCACTTTCATACCTTTCCTTTAAACTGCTCCATCAGGGGGGGCCTGGCCGGACAAGATGGCAACGTAACACACGGGCTCTCTTCACCAGAAAGAAATCACCAGCATCCTAGCTCTCCCGCAGCCCAGGCAGTACCCCTATAGCACACCCGAACACTCTCTACCTCTCCCAGCCCACGGCTCTCCCTTCAAATCAGCAGCTCTCTGTGACATCTTTCCCTCAAGGATCTCAAGGGACTCTCATATTTGGCAGGCAAGCTAAGGCAAGGATGAGGCTGGACTCCCCAGCCTCAGACATCCATTAGGGTGAGCCAGCCACCCCCCCCCCCCCTCACAGAGCCCACATGGTGTACAACCAGATCCCATAACCACATATCCCACTGTGGGTCAACCACTCATGGACACCACACTAAAATAAATGCTTATGTCACTGAGGAGTTCCCTTCAGGGAGACATGCTCCACAATTTTGATCATAATATAATGTTTGGGGGGACAGCGTGTCAAACATAGAAACTAACTTGAGGGATGTCGCCACTACGGTTAATGATCTTATCGATGCCCACGATGATCATGTGGAGGAACAAAAGAGGATCACATGTAAATTGGCTGACATTGAGGACAGGTTCTCCTCACCAAAAATACATCACCAGCATCTACTTGCTCTCCTGTAGCCTGGACGGTACCCCTCTTGCACGCCCACACACTCTCTCCCTCCATAGTGGCTTGTCGCTAAAGAGGAAGGAAGGATATCACCTGTGGAAGCTAGCGGCCTTTATGTTCCAGCCGGCCAGGTGGCAAAGCCAAGATGGCATTGCAGCTGACTTTTCTGTAGAACAGCACATGGCTCGCCCTACAAATCAGCAGCCCTCAGTGACATCTTCCCCTCAAGGATCGGAGGATCCTGACCACAACAAGCCTAGATTTCCAGCCTTACCTCCAGGGACTACAGCTAAGGCAAGGATGAGGCTGGACTCCCCAGTCTTAGACATTCATGAGGTGAGCCAGCCATCCCTCTCACAGGATCCGCATGGTGCACAACCAGATCCCATTACCACATATCCTACTGTGGGTCAACCAGTCATTAACCACTTTAGCCCCAGCCCTATTTCGGACACTTTTTGTTCACAAGTTAAAACCAGTATTTTTTCCTAGAAAACTACTTAGAACCCCCAAACATTATATATATTTTTTTAGCAAAGACTCTGGAGAATAAAATGTCGGTCATTGCAAAATTTTTTGTCACGCGGTATTTGCGCAGCGGTCTTTAAAACGCCATTTTTTTGGAAAAAATTTGAAAAATCACATTTCACTGCATTTAAAAAATACTAAACAGTAAAGTTAGCCCATTTTTTTTGTATATTGTGAAAGATGATGTCACGCCGAGTAAATAGATACCAAACATGTTACGGTTTAAAATTGCGCCCCCCCGTGGGATGGCGACAAACTACGGTCAATAGAGATCTCAATCTGCGACGCTTTAAATTTATTTAACGGTTACCAGTTTAGAGTTAGAGTGTAGCTCTTTTTTTTTAATTATTGCCCACGCTCTGGCGATCGCGGCGATACCTCACATGTGTGGTTTGAACAGCGATTTCATTTGCGGCTCGACTTGCGTATACGTTTTTTTTTGTGCGCGAGCTAACGGTGACGGGGACGGCTAAATTTTTTTTTTTTTTTTTTTCCTATTTATTTTTTCTTTTTTTTTAAACTTTATTACAGGTTTTTAAAAAAAAAAAAATCTGATCACTTTTATTGCTGTCACAAGCAATGTAAACATCCCTGGTGACAGCAATATGTCGTGACAGGTACTCTTTATGGAGGGATCGAGGGTCTAAAAGACGCTGGACCCCTCCACTACACTTCCCTGTATGCAAAACGCCGAAAACGGCATTTTTGCATACAGCCGTTTTTCAAATCTGCCGCCTTTTGCAGCACAGTAACCCGGACGTGACGTCATGGACGCCGCCTCCGGGTTACGTCATCGGAGACCCGATCGATGCCGTTTCCGGCATTCATCGGGACTCCATCCAGCCGGCGGACGTGCCGGCTGGGTGCTCGGGGCTCCCGGTGGGACGGTAGCCCCGAGCAAAGCCGCGGAAGGCGGCGGGAGGGGGGGGACGTCCCCTCCCGCCCCCCCGGGTAACGATCGAGCGGCTCCCGAGCCGCATCGATCGTTACCGACGGAAAGCCGACCGTCGGCTTCAAACAACGGTACCGGGATGATGCCTCTAGCTAGAGGCATCATCCCGGTATAACCCCGCAAAGTCTGATCACGTAGAGGTTACGTGACTGGTAGTAAAGTGGTTAACACCACACTAAAATAAATGCTTATGTCACTGAGTAGTTCCTTTCAGGCAGACATGCTCTCCCTCCTGCACAAATTTGATTATAATATAAATGTTCTGGAGGACAAGGTGTAAAACATAGAAACTAACTTGGGGGGAAGTCGTTACTGCGGTTAATGATCTTATTGATGCCCAGGATGATCATGCGGAGGAACATAGTGGATAAATTGGCAGACATCGAGGGCAGTGGATAAATTGGCGGAAATTGAGGACAGGTCTTGCTGCAACAACATTAAAATCGGTGGCATCCCTGAAACCCTATGGGCTCTTGAGTTACCTTCTTATGTCAAGACTGTTAGGACAAAAGTAAAACACTCTTTAAGTAGTTCAACACTACACTAAATGAATAGTGTACCCTAGTCTTCTCCCCTGCTCTAAATACATTATGGCATGCTAACTGGCTCTTGTCTGCACTGACCCGAGTATGTGAACAAATTCAGACATGGGAGTAAGTCACACATGTGCAAGTCACAAGCAAGTCTCAAGTCTTAACCTTCAAGTCTCAAGCAAGTCCCAAGTTACTGTGGCGAAAAGCAAGCAAGTCAAGTCGAGTCCCTGCTAGAAGTCAAGCAATTTAAGTCAAGTAATTTATTTTGGTCATGTCACAAATCAAGTCAAAATACTGATCTAGCCTAATTTTCACCTTTAAATCAGCTAAATGTCAGTGGTCAGGAAAGGTTTTGTTTTATTTTCAACATTAACAAAACTGCTTAGTGCTTTTTTCTTGGCATGTTAAAGAAACACTTTGAATGCCCAAACAGCTCAAAATCCTTCGTCCGGTCATGTTTAAACACCACAGTCACTAAAAACATGTTAAGTATTTCCATTTTTAAACAACCAGTGTCCTAAAAATCAGAACACGCTGAGGTGTTTTAAGTGACTGTGATGTCAGAAACATAACAGGCACATTAATTTTGCTTTAACACATCTTGAGAAAATGCAAATATTTAATAACTTTAAAAAGTAAAGTCATTTCGAGTTATATGTCTCAAGTCAAAGTCAAGTCTCAAGTCATGAATACCAAGTCAAAGTCAAGTCGAGACTTTTATTAATTTTAGTCAAGCAAGTCTCAAGTCCTCAAACTGGTGACTTGAGTCTGACTCAAGTCAAGTCATGTGACTTGAGTCCCCCACCTCTGCAAATCATCCATGTATCACTATACTCTACCTGTCAATCCTTTTTTTTTAATATTGGGGAGGAGAGGAGAGGAAAAACCTGAAGAATCTTACAATGGTTTACCAGATGCTTTAAGTAACATCTTAGAGTCTAAGAGTGCAGCACTGCTAAGTACCTTAGAGGGTTTTGAGGGTTTTTATTAGCATATTTTTTATTTGTGTTTGTTGCTTTGGAAGCAGCAAAGTTTTAGTGTGCTTTAGTAGCACATACAGTACCTTTGAGACCTTGAGGTTATGGTAGAGTATTATTATTAATTTTGATTTTCACAGTGATTGCCCTGTTGCTGTACCTTAATTGTTTTCCGGTTATTGCATGTTTTGCATGTTTGCTTTATTGCAGTATTTGTTCTTCTTACCTTTTCTTTTTTGTAATGTAGGAGCATTGTACAGACCCATTCACTGATAATGTGGACAGAAACCATGAACAGTGCAAACCTTCTTTCCCTAGGATAGGTTTTATGATTTTCATATAAAAATGACTAAAGGGTTTGAGATATCCGATTTGTGTAAACTACAAAATATGTAGTTGCAGCATTGTGCTTGTTTAGCTGAGTCTTATATTGTGTTTTTTGTATTGTAAGTAGTGTTGAGCGAACACGGACTGTATTATTCGTGTTCGTACCGAATAATTGGATTTTTTGTACCCGAACACGGACACGGACACTTTACTGTATGTTCGGGTAAAAATCCGTGTTCGGTCGTTTTATTTCCGGGTTTTGCATGCTTTGGCGCTCTTTTCATGGCGGGCTTTCAACAGCCAATCAACAATCGTTTAACTGGTGTGCCTTAAGCCATCCCAGCCATGCCTGCAAATGTCTCAGTAGCTGTGATTGGCCGTCTGAAGCATGTGACCAAGTCTTTATAAGTTCGAGGCAGCCGCAGCGGCGTCATTATGCTGCTTAGATTCAGGGACAGAGCACACATCAACGTGCTGGCTGCTGATTAGGGAAAGATAGGCAGGAAAAAACCATTTGTGTCCGGATAGAATTGAGGGACAGGTCGGAGTGTTTAGGCAGGGCGAGTTGTAGGCATTTTAGGGATAGAGTCTGCTGAATTATATAGGGTCAGTGTCTTCTACAAACTACAATCGATATTGCTGTGTGGGGGGTGGGGTCTGCACTCAATCCTGATCTACGATCTCTTCTCAATCCTGTTAGGGACAGAGTCTGCTGAATTTTAGGGAAACTGTGTTCTACAAACTACAATCGATATTGCTGTGTGGTGTGGGATTGGAGATAGGCAGGTGTCAGTGATCCACATCCATTTTTCTGTGTGTGAGCTGCAGTGAACACAATCTTTTTGGGCTGCAGTGAACACAATCTTTTTGGGCTGCAGTGAACACAATCTTTTTGGGCTGCAGTGAACACAATCTTTTTGGGGTGCAGTGAACAAAATCTTTTTGGGGTGCAGTGAACACAATCCTTTTTGGTGTGCAGTGAACACAATCTTTGTGGGGTGCAGTGAACAAAATCCTTTGTGGGGTGCAGTGAACACAATCTTTTTGGGGTGCAGTGAACAAAATCCTTTTTGGGGTGCAGTGAACAACATCCTTTTTGGGGTGCAGTGAACACAATCTTTTTGGGGTGCAGTGAACAAAATCCTTTGTGGGGTGCAGTGAACACAATCTTTTTGGGGTGCAGTGAACACAATCTTTTTGGGGTGGAGTGAACAACATCCTTTTTGGGGTGCAGTGAACAAAATCCTTTTTGGGGTGCAGTGAACAAAATCATTTTTGGGGTGCAGTGAACACAATCTTTTTGGGGTGCAGTGAACACAATCTTTGTGGGGTGCAGTGAACACAATCTTTTTGGGGTGGAGTGAACAACATCCTTTTTGGGGTGCAGTGAACAACATCCTTTTTGGGGTGCAGTGAACACAATCTTTTTGGGGTGCAGTGAACACAATCTTTGTGGGGTACAGTGAACAGAATCTTTGTGGGGTGCAGTGAACACAATCTTTGGGGGGTACAGTGAACACAATCTTTGTGAGGTGCAGTGAACACAATCTTTGTGGGGTGCAGTGAACACAATCATTGTGGGGTGCAGTGAACTCAATCTTTGTGGGGTACAGTGAACACAATCTCATACTGAAGGTTTGAGGGTGCTGCCTGTTCCATACTCCCCCTACTCCTCATCTAGCCTTTTAGGGGTACAAACAATAGTAATTGGGGCCTAGTGTGGTTGTGTACGTGTGATATACATACACTTTTTTGGGATCATATTTTCTATTCCGCTATTTAATCAAAAACCTTTGGGGATCAGTTAAATTGGGGGATAGTCTGTGTTGGTACGTGTGAGAGAGATCCACCTTTCCAAGTTGTTGGGGTTCATCTCATACTTCTGAAGGTTTGAGGGTGCTGCCTGTTCCATACTCCCCCTACTCCTAGCCTTTTAGGGGTACAAACAATAGTAATTGGGGCCTAGTGTGGTTGTGTACGTGTGATATACATACACTTTTTTGGGATCATATTTTCTATTCCGCTATTTAATCAAAAACCTTTGGGGATCAGTTAAATTGGGGGATAGTCTGTGTTGGTACGTGTGAGAGAGATCCACCTTTCCAAGTTGTTGGGGTTCATCTCATACTTCTGAAGGTTTGAGGGTGCTGCCTGTTCCATACTCCCCCTACTCCTAGCCTTTTAGGGGTACAAACAATAGTAATTGGGGCCTAGTGTGGTTGTGTACGTGTGATATACATACACTTTTTTGGGATCATATTTTCTATTCCGCTATTTAATCAAAAACCTTTGGGGATCAGTTAAATTGGGGGATAGTCTGTGTTGGTACGTGTGAGAGAGATCCACCTTTCCAAGTTGTTGGGGTTCATCTCATACTTCTGAAGGTTTGAGGGTGCTGCCTGTTCCATACTCCCCCTACTCCTAGCCTTTTAGGGGTACAAACAATAGTAATTGGGGCCTAGTGTGGGTGTGTACGTGTGATATACATACACTTTTTTGGGATCATATTTTCTATTCCGCTATTTAATCAAAAACCTTTGGGGATCAGTTAAATTGGGGGATAGTCTGTGTTGGTACGTGTGAGAGAGATCCACCTTTCCAAGTTGTTGGGGTTCATCTCATACTTCTGAAGGTTTGAGGGTGCTGCCTGTTCCATACTCCCCCTACTCCTAGCCTTTTAGGGGTACAAACAATAGTAATTGGGGCCTAGTGTGGTTGTGTACGTGTGATATACATACACTTTTTTGGGATCATATTTTCTATTCCGCTATTTAATCAAAAACCTTTGGGGATCAGTTAAATTGGGGGATAGTCTGTGTTGGTACGTGTGAGAGAGATCCACCTTTCCAAGTTGTTGAGGTTCATCTCATACTTCTGAAGGTTTGAGGGTGCTGCCTGTTCCATACTCCCCCTACTCCTAGCCTTTTAGGGGTACAAACAATAGTAATTGGGGCCTAGTGTGGTTGTGTACGTGTGATATACATACACTTTTTTGGGATCATATTTTCTATTCCGCTATTTAATCAAAAACCTTTGGGGATCAGTTAAATTGGGGGATAGTCTGTGTTGGTACGTGTGAGAGAGATCCACCTTTCCAAGTTGTTGGGGTTCATCTCATACTTCTGAAGGTTTGAGGGTGCTGCCTGTTCCATACTCCCCCTACTCCTAGCCTTTTAGGGGTACAAACAATAGTAATTGGGGCCTAGTGTGGTTGTGTACGTGTGATATACATACACTTTTTTGGGATCATATTTTCTATTCCGCTATTTAATCAAAAACCTTTGGGGATCAGTTAAATTGGGGGATAGTCTGTGTTGGTACGTGTGAGAGAGATCCACCTTTCCAAGTTGTTGAGGTTCATCTCATACTTCTGAAGGTTTGAGGGTGCTGCCTGTTCCATACTCCCCCTACTCCTAGCCTTTTAGGGGTACAAACAATAGTAATTGGGGCCTAGTGTGGTTGTGTACGTGTGATATACATACACTTTTTTGGGATCATATTTTCTATTCCGCTATTTAATCAAAAACCTTTGGGGATCAGTTAAATTGGGGGATAGTCTGTGTTGGTACGTGTGAGAGAGATCCACCTTTCCAAGTTGTTGGGGTTCATCTCATACTTCTGAAGGTTTGAGGGTGCTGCCTGTTCCATACTCCCCCTACTCCTAGCCTTTTAGGGGTACAAACAATAGTAATTGGGGCCTAGTGTGGTTGTGTACGTGTGATATACATACACTTTTTTGGGATCATATTTTCTATTCCGCTATTTAATCAAAAACCTTTGGGGATCAGTTAAATTGGGGGATAGTCTGTGTTGGTACGTGTGAGAGAGATCCACCTTTCCAAGTTGTTGGGGTTCATCTCATACTTCTGAAGGTTTGAGGGTGCTGCCTGTTCCATACTCCCCCTACTCCTAGCCTTTTAGGGGTACAAACAATAGTAATTGGGGCCTAGTGTGGTTGTGTACGTGTGATATACATACACTTTTTTGGGATCATATTTTCTATTCCGCTATTTAATCAAAAACCTTTGGGGATCAGTTAAATTGGGGGATAGTCTGTGTTGGTACGTGTGAGAGAGATCCACCTTTCCAAGTTGTTGAGGTTCATCT
Source organism: Pelophylax lessonae (assembly GCF_965119305.1). Lineage (NCBI taxonomy): Eukaryota > Metazoa > Chordata > Amphibia > Anura > Ranidae > Pelophylax > Pelophylax lessonae. Next base: position 132,690,829 of record NC_138774.1, read on the forward strand.
CATACTTCTGAAGGTTTGAGGGTGCTGCCTGTTCCATACTCCCCCTACTCCTAGCCTTTTAGGGGTACAAACAATAGTAATTGGGGCCTAGTGTGGTTGTGTACGTGTGATATACATACACTTTTTTGGGATCATATTTTCTATTCCGCTATTTAATCAAAAACCTTTGGGGATCAGTTAAATTGGGGGATAGTCTGTGTTGGTACGTGTGAGAGAGATCCACCTTTCCAAGTTGTTGGGGTTCATCTCATACTTCTGAAGGTTTGAGGGTGCTGCCTGTTCCATACTCCCCCTACTCCTAGCCTTTTAGGGGTACAAACAATAGTAATTGGGGCCTAGTGTGGTTGTGTACGTGTGATATACATACACTTTTTTGGGATCATATTTTCTATTCCGCTATTTAATCAAAAACCTTTGGGGATCAGTTAAATTGGGGGATAGTCTGTGTTGGTACGTGTGAGAGAGATCCACCTTTCCAAGTTGTTGAGGTTCATCTCATACTTCTGAAGGTTTGAGGGTGCTGCATGTTCCATACTCCCCCTACTCCTAGCCTTTTAGGGGTACAAACAATAGTAATTGGGGCCTAGTGTGGTTGTGTACGTGTGATATACATACACTTTTTTGGGATCATATTTTCTATTCCGCTATTTAATCAAAAACCTTTGGGGATCAGTTAAATTGGGGGATAGTCTGTGTTGGTACGTGTGAGAGAGATCCACCTTTCCAAGTTGTTGGGGTTCATCTCATACTTCTGAAGGTTTGAGGGTGCTGCCTGTTCCATACTCCCCCTACTCCTAGCCTTTTAGGGGTACAAACAATAGTAATTGGGGCCTAGTGTGGTTGTGTACGTGTGATATACATACACTTTTTTGGGATCATATTTTCTATTCCGCTATTTAATCAAAAACCTTTGGGGATCAGTTAAATTGGGGGATAGTCTGTGTTGGTACGTGTGAGAGAGATCCACCTTTCCAAGTTGTTGGGGTTCATCTCATACTTCTGAAGGTTTGAGGGTGCTGCCTGTTCCATACTCCCCCTACTCCTAGCCTTTTAGGGGTACAAACAATAGTAATTGGGGCCTAGTGTGGTTGTGTACGTGTGATATACATACACTTTTTTGGGATCATATTTTCTATTCCGCTATTTAATCAAAAACCTTTGGGGATCAGTTAAATTGGGGGATAGTCTGTGTTGGTACGTGTGAGAGAGATCCACCTTTCCAAGTTGTTGAGGTTCATCTCATACTTCTGAAGGTTTGAGGGTGCTGCCTGTTCCATACTCCCCCTACTCCTAGCCTTTTAGGGGTACAAACAATAGTAATTGGGGCCTAGTGTGGTTGTGTACGTGTGATATACATACACTTTTTTGGGATCATATTTTCTATTCCGCTATTTAATCAAAAACCTTTGGGGATCAGTTAAATTGGGGGATAGTCTGTGTTGGTACGTGTGAGAGAGATCCACCTTTCCAAGTTGTTGGGGTTCATCTCATACTTCTGAAGGTTTGAGGGTGCTGCCTGTTCCATACTCCCCCTACTCCTAGCCTTTTAGGGGTACAAACAATAGTAATTGGGGCCTAGTGTGGGTGTGTACGTGTGATATACATACACTTTTTTGGGATCATATTTTCTATTCCGCTATTTAATCAAAAACCTTTGGGGATCAGTTAAATTGGGGGATAGTCTGTGTTGGTACGTGTGAGAGAGATCCACCTTTCCAAGTTGTTGGGGTTCATCTCATACTTCTGAAGGTTTGAGGGTGCTGCCTGTTCCATACTCCCCCTACTCCTAGCCTTTTAGGGGTACAAACAATAGTAATTGGGGCCTAGTGTGGTTGTGTACGTGTGATATACATACACTTTTTTGGGATCATATTTTCTATTCCGCTATTTAATCAAAAACCTTTGGGGATCAGTTAAATTGGGGGATAGTCTGTGTTGGTACGTGTGAGAGAGATCCACCTTTCCAAGTTGTTGAGGTTCATCTCATACTTCTGAAGGTTTGAGGGTGCTGCCTGTTCCATACTCCCCCTACTCCTAGCCTTTTAGGGGTACAAACAATAGTAATTGGGGCCTAGTGTGGTTGTGTACGTGTGATATACATACACTTTTTTGGGATCATATTTTCTATTCCGCTATTTAATCAAAAACCTTTGGGGATCAGTTAAATTGGGGGATAGTCTGTGTTGGTACGTGTGAGAGAGATCCACCTTTCCAAGTTGTTGGGGTTCATCTCATACTTCTGAAGGTTTGAGGGTGCTGCCTGTTCCATACTCCCCCTACTCCTAGCCTTTTAGGGGTACAAACAATAGTAATTGGGGCCTAGTGTGGTTGTGTACGTGTGATATACATACACTTTTTTGGGATCATATTTTCTATTCCGCTATTTAATCAAAAACCTTTGGGGATCAGTTAAATTGGGGGATAGTCTGTGTTGGTACGTGTGAGAGAGATCCACCTTTCCAAGTTGTTGAGGTTCATCTCATACTTCTGAAGGTTTGAGGGTGCTGCCTGTTCCATACTCCCCCTACTCCTAGCCTTTTAGGGGTACAAACAATAGTAATTGGGGCCTAGTGTGGTTGTGTACGTGTGATATACATACACTTTTTTGGGATCATATTTTCTATTCCGCTATTTAATCAAAAACCTTTGGGGATCAGTTAAATTGGGGGATAGTCTGTGTTGGTACGTGTGAGAGAGATCCACCTTTCCAAGTTGTTGGGGTTCATCTCATACTTCTGAAGGTTTGAGGGTGCTGCCTGTTCCATACTCCCCCTACTCCTAGCCTTTTAGGGGTACAAACAATAGTAATTGGGGCCTAGTGTGGTTGTGTACGTGTGATATACATACACTTTTTTGGGATCATATTTTCTATTCCGCTATTTAATCAAAAACCTTTGGGGATCAGTTAAATTGGGGGATAGTCTGTGTTGGTACGTGTGAGAGAGATCCACCTTTCCAAGTTGTTGGGGTTCATCTCATACTTCTGAAGGTTTGAGGGTGCTGCCTGTTCCATACTCCCCCTACTCCTAGCCTTTTAGGGGTACAAACAATAGTAATTGGGGCCTAGTGTGGTTGTGTACGTGTGATATACATACACTTTTTTGGGATCATATTTTCTATTCCGCTATTTAATCAAAAACCTTTGGGGATCAGTTAAATTGGGGGATAGTCTGTGTTGGTACGTGTGAGAGAGATCCACCTTTCCAAGTTGTTGAGGTTCATCTCATACTTCTGAAGGTTTGAGGGTGCTGCCTGTTCCATACTCCCCCTACTCCTAGCCTTTTAGGGGTACAAACAATAGTAATTGGGGCCTAGTGTGGTTGTGTACGTGTGATATACATACACTTTTTTGGGATCATATTTTCTATTCCGCTATTTAATCAAAAACCTTTGGGGATCAGTTAAATTGGGGGATAGTCTGTGTTGGTACGTGTGAGAGAGATCCACCTTTCCAAGTTGTTGGGGTTCATCTCATACTTCTGAAGGTTTGAGGGTGCTGCCTGTTCCATACTCCCCCTACTCCTAGCCTTTTAGGGGTACAAACAATAGTAATTGGGGCCTAGTGTGGTTGTGTACGTGTGATATACATACACTTTTTTGGGATCATATTTTCTATTCCGCTATTTAATCAAAAACCTTTGGGGATCAGTTAAATTGGGGGATAGTCTGTGTTGGTACGTGTGAGAGAGATCCACCTTTCCAAGTTGTTGAGGTTCATCTCATACTTCTGAAGGTTTGAGGGTGCTGCATGTTCCATACTCCCCCTACTCCTAGCCTTTTAGGGGTACAAACAATAGTAATTGGGGCCTAGTGTGGTTGTGTACGTGTGATATACATACACTTTTTTGGGATCATATTTTCTATTCCGCTATTTAATCAAAAACCTTTGGGGATCAGTTAAATTGGGGGATAGTCTGTGTTGGTACGTGTGAGAGAGATCCACCTTTCCAAGTTGTTGGGGTTCATCTCATACTTCTGAAGGTTTGAGGGTGCTGCCTGTTCCATACTCCCCCTACTCCTAGCCTTTTAGGGGTACAAACAATAGTAATTGGGGCCTAGTGTGGTTGTGTACGTGTGATATACATACACTTTTTTGGGATCATATTTTCTATTCCGCTATTTAATCAAAAACCTTTGGGGATCAGTTAAATTGGGGGATAGTCTGTGTTGGTACGTGTGAGAGAGATCCACCTTTCCAAGTTGTTGGGGTTCATCTCATACTTCTGAAGGTTTGAGGGTGCTGCCTGTTCCATACTCCCCCTACTCCTAGCCTTTTAGGGGTACAAACAATAGTAATTGGGGCCTAGTGTGGTTGTGTACGTGTGATATACATACACTTTTTTGGGATCATATTTTCTATTCCGCTATTTAATCAAAAACCTTTGGGGATCAGTTAAATTGGGGGATAGTCTGTGTTGGTACGTGTGAGAGAGATCCACCTTTCCAAGTTGTTGAGGTTCATCTCATACTTCTGAAGGTTTGAGGGTGCTGCCTGTTCCATACTCCCCCTACTCCTAGCCTTTTAGGGGTACAAACAATAGTAATTGGGGCCTAGTGTGGTTGTGTACGTGTGATATACATACACTTTTTTGGGATCATATTTTCTATTCCGCTATTTAATCAAAAACCTTTGGGGATCAGTTAAATTGGGGGATAGTCTGTGTTGGTACGTGTGAGAGAGATCCACCTTTCCAAGTTGTTGGGGTTCATCTCATACTTCTGAAGGTTTGAGGGTGCTGCCTGTTCCATACTCCCCCTACTCCTAGCCTTTTAGGGGTACAAACAATAGTAATTGGGGCCTAGTGTGGTTGTGTACGTGTGATATACATACACTTTTTTGGGATCATATTTTCTATTCCGCTATTTAATCAAAAACCTTTGGGGATCAGTTAAATTGGGGGATAGTCTGTGTTGGTACGTGTGAGAGAGATCCACCTTTCCAAGTTGTTGAGGTTCATCTCATACTTCTGAAGGTTTGAGGGTGCTGCCTGTTCCATACTCCCCCTACTCCTAGCCTTTTAGGGGTACAAACAATAGTAATTGGGGCCTAGTGTGGTTGTGTACGTGTGATATACATACACTTTTTTGGGATCATATTTTCTATTCCGCTATTTAATCAAAAACCTTTGGGGATCAGTTAAATTGGGGGATAGTCTGTGTTGGTACGTGTGAGAGAGATCCACCTTTCCAAGTTGTTGGGGTTCATCTCATACTTCTGAAGGTTTGAGGGTGCTGCCTGTTCCATACCCCCCCTACTCCTCATCTAGCCTTTTAGGGGTACAAACAATAGTAATTGGGGCCTAGTGTGGTTGTGTACGTGCGAGATACATACACTTTTTTTGATCATATTTCCTATTCCGCTATTCAATAAAAACCTTTGAGGATCAATTGAATTGCGGGATAGTCTGTGTCGGTACGTGTGAGAGAGATCCACCTTTCCAAGTTGTTGGGGTTCATCTCATACTTCTGAAGGTTTGAGGGTGCTGCCTGTTCCATACCCCCCCTACTCCTCATCTAGCCTTTTAGGGGTACAAACAATAGTAATTGGGGCCTAGTGTGGTTGTGTACGTGCGAGATACATACACTTTTTTTGATCATATTTCCTATTCCGCTATTCAATAAAAACCTTTGAGGATCAATTGAATTGCGGGATAGTCTGTGTCGGTACGTGTGAGAGAGATCCACCTTTCCAAGTTGTTGGGGTTCATCTCATACTTCTGAAGGTTTGAGGGTGCTGCCTGTTCCATACCCCCCCTACTCCTCATCTAGCCTTTTAGGGGTACAAACAATAGTAATTGGGGCCTAGTGTGGTTGTGTACGTGCGAGATACATACACTTTTTTTGATCATATTTCCTATTCCGCTATTCAATAAAAACCTTTGAGGATCAATTGAATTGCGGGATAGTCTGTGTCGGTACGTGTGAGAGAGATCCACCTTTCCAAGTTGTTGGGGTTCATCTCATACTTCTGAAGGTTTGAGGGTGCTGCCTGTTCCATACCCCCCCTACTCCTCATCTAGCCTTTTAGGGGTACAAACAATAGTAATTGGGGCCTAGTGTGGTTGTGTACGTGCGAGATACATACACTTTTTTTGATCATATTTCCTATTCCGCTATTCAATAAAAACCTTTGAGGATCAATTGAATTGCGGGATAGTCTGTGTCGGTACGTGTGAGAGAGATCCACCTTTCCAAGTTGTTGGGGTTCATCTCATACTTCTGAAGGTTTGAGGGTGCTGCCTGTTCCATACCCCCCCTACTCCTCATCTAGCCTTTTAGGGGTACAAACAATAGTAATTGGGGCCTAGTGTGGTTGTGTACGTGCGAGATACATACACTTTTTTTGATCATATTTCCTATTCCGCTATTCAATAAAAACCTTTGAGGATCAATTGAATTGCGGGATAGTCTGTGTCGGTACGTGTGAGAGAGATCCACCTTTCCAAGTTGTTGGGGTTCATCTCATACTTCTGAAGGTTTGAGGGTGCTGCCTGTTCCATACCCCCCCTACTCCTCATCTAGCCTTTTAGGGGTACAAACAATAGTAATTGGGGCCTAGTGTGGTTGTGTACGTGCGAGATACATACACTTTTTTTGATCATATTTCCTATTCCGCTATTCAATAAAAACCTTTGAGGATCAATTGAATTGCGGGATAGTCTGTGTCGGTACGTGTGAGAGAGATCCACCTTTCCAAGTTGTTGGGGTTCATCTCATACTTCTGAAGGTTTGAGGGTGCTGCCTGTTCCATACCCCCCCTACTCCTCATCTAGCCTTTTAGGGGTACAAACAATAGTAATTGGGGCCTAGTGTGGTTGTGTACGTGCGAGATACATACACTTTTTTTGATCATATTTCCTATTCCGCTATTCAATAAAAACCTTTGAGGATCAATTGAATTGCGGGATAGTCTGTGTCGGTACGTGTGAGAGAGATCCACCTTTCCAAGTTGTTGGGGTTCATCTCATACTTCTGAAGGTTTGAGGGTGCTGCCTGTTCCATACCCCCCCTACTCCTCATCTAGCCTTTTAGGGGTACAAACAATAGTAATTGGGGCCTAGTGTGGTTGTGTACGTGCGAGATACATACACTTTTTTTGATCATATTTCCTATTCCGCTATTCAATAAAAACCTTTGAGGATCAATTGAATTGCGGGATAGTCTGTGTCGGTACGTGTGAGAGAGATCCACCTTTCCAAGTTGTTGGGGTTCATCTCATACTTCTGAAGGTTTGAGGGTGCTGCCTGTTCCATACCCCCCCTACTCCTCATCTAGCCTTTTAGGGGTACAAACAATAGTAATTGGGGCCTAGTGTGGTTGTGTACGTGCGAGATACATACACTTTTTTTGATCATATTTCCTATTCCGCTATTCAATAAAAACCTTTGAGGATCAATTGAATTGCGGGATAGTCTGTGTCGGTACGTGTGAGAGAGATCCACCTTTCCAAGTTGTTGGGGTTCATCTCATACTTCTGAAGGTTTGAGGGTGCTGCCTGTTCCATACCCCCCCTACTCCTCATCTAGCCTTTTAGGGGTACAAACAATAGTAATTGGGGCCTAGTGTGGTTGTGTACGTGCGAGATACATACACTTTTTTGATCATATTTCCTATTCCGCTATTCAATAAAAACCTTTGAGGATCAATTGAATTGCGGGATAGTCTGTGTCGGTACGTGTGAGAGAGATCCACCTTTCCAAGTTGTTGGGGTTCATCTCATACTTCTGAAGGTTTGAGGGTGCTGCCTGTTCCATACCCCCCCTACTCCTCATCTAGCCTTTTAGGGGTACAAACAATAGTAATTGGGGCCTAGTGTGGTTGTGTACGTGCGAGATACATACACTTTTTTTGATCATATTTCCTATTCCGCTATTCAATAAAAACCTTTGAGGATCAATTGAATTGCGGGATAGTCTGTGTCGGTACGTGTGAGAGAGATCCACCTTTCCAAGTTGTTGGGGTTCATCTCATACTTCTGAAGGTTTGAGGGTGCTGCCTGTTCCATACCCCCCCTACTCCTCATCTAGCCTTTTAGGGGTACAAACAATAGTAATTGGGGCCTAGTGTGGTTGTGTACGTGCGAGATACATACACTTTTTTGATCATATTTCCTATTCCGCTATTCAATAAAAACCTTTGAGGATCAATTGAATTGCGGGATAGTCTGTGTCGGTACGTGTGAGAGAGATCCACCTTTCCAAGTTGTTGGGGTTCATCTCATACTTCTGAAGGTTTGAGGGTGCTGCCTGTTCCATACCCCCCCTACTCCTCATCTAGCCTTTTAGGGGTACAAACAATAGTAATTGGGGCCTAGTGTGGTTGTGTACGTGCGAGATACATACACTTTTTTTGATCATATTTCCTATTCCGCTATTCAATAAAAACCTTTGAGGATCAATTGAATTGCGGGATAGTCTGTGTCGGTACGTGTGAGAGAGATCCACCTTTCCAAGTTGTTGGGGTTCATCTCATACTTCTGAAGGTTTGAGGGTGCTGCCTGTTCCATACCCCCCCTACTCCTCATCTAGCCTTTTAGGGGTACAAACAATAGTAATTGGGGCCTAGTGTGGTTGTGTACGTGCGAGATACATACACTTTTTTTGATCATATTTCCTATTCCGCTATTCAATAAAAACCTTTGAGGATCAATTGAATTGCGGGATAGTCTGTGTCGGTACGTGTGAGAGAGATCCACCTTTCCAAGTTGTTGGGGTTCATCTCATACTTCTGAAGGTTTGAGGGTGCTGCCTGTTCCATACCCCCCCTACTCCTCATCTAGCCTTTTAGGGGTACAAACAATAGTAATTGGGGCCTAGTGTGGTTGTGTACGTGCGAGATACATACACTTTTTTTGATCATATTTCCTATTCCGCTATTCAATAAAAACCTTTGAGGATCAATTGAATTGCGGGATAGTCTGTGTCGGTACGTGTGAGAGAGATCCACCTTTCCAAGTTGTTGGGGTTCATCTCATACTTCTGAAGGTTTGAGGGTGCTGCCTGTTCCATACCCCCCCTACTCCTCATCTAGCCTTTTAGGGGTACAAACAATAGTAATTGGGGCCTAGTGTGGTTGTGTACGTGCGAGATACATACACTTTTTTTGATCATATTTCCTATTCCGCTATTCAATAAAAACCTTTGAGGATCAATTGAATTGCGGGATAGTCTGTGTCGGTACGTGTGAGAGAGATCCACCTTTCCAAGTTGTTGGGGTTCATCTCATACTTCTGAAGGTTTGAGGGTGCTGCCTGTTCCATACCCCCCCTACTCCTCATCTAGCCTTTTAGGGGTACAAACAATAGTAATTGGGGCCTAGTGTGGTTGTGTACGTGCGAGATACATACACTTTTTTTGATCATATTTCCTATTCCGCTATTCAATAAAAACCTTTGAGGATCAATTGAATTGCGGGATAGTCTGTGTCGGTACGTGTGAGAGAGATCCACCTTTCCAAGTTGTTGGGGTTCATCTCATACTTCTGAAGGTTTGAGGGTGCTGCCTGTTCCATACCCCCCCTACTCCTCATCTAGCCTTTTAGGGGTACAAACAATAGTAATTGGGGCCTAGTGTGGTTGTGTACGTGCGAGATACATACACTTTTTTTGATCATATTTCCTATTCCGCTATTCAATAAAAACCTTTGAGGATCAATTGAATTGCGGGATAGTCTGTGTCGGTACGTGTGAGAGAGATCCACCTTTCCAAGTTGTTGGGGTTCATCTCATACTTCTGAAGGTTTGAGGGTGCTGCCTGTTCCATACTCCCCCTACTCCTCATCTAGCCTTTTAGGGGTACAAACAATAGTAATTGGGGCCTAGTGTGGTTGTGTACGTGTGATATACATACCCTTTTTTTGGATCATATTTTCTATTCCGCTATTCAATAAAAACCTTTCTAGGGCAAGATCTTAAATTACAGAAATATGAGGAGACCGTCAAATAAGGGCCGTGGCCTGGGTCGTGGTGCTGCTGGTAGAGCTCCTGTTGCAAGGAGAGGACATGGTCGATCTGTGCCAGCTACACGCACAAGTGAAACACCTTCCTCAAGTGTGAGTAGGCGACAGAACCTGCATCAGTATTTGGTAGGGCATCAAACGCCCCTAGAAGTGATGAGGCCAGAACAAGTTGAGGCGATAGTAGATTGGTTTGCTGCTGACAGTGCCTCCAGTTCCTTCACATTGTCTCCCACCCAGTCTACTGCAGAAAGGTCAGAGTTGGCACCTGCAGCCAATGTCCAACCGTCTTTCACCTCACCCCCTTGCAAATCAGGCCAGCAGTCTGAGCCCCAAGCCATACAGCAGTCTCTTATTCTTTTTGAGGACTCTGTCAGCAGGGTTTCCCAGGGCCATCCACCTAGCCCTGCCCCAGAAGTGGAAGAGATTGAGTGCAGCGATGCCCAACCACTTATTTCTCAAGATGAGTACATGCAAGGATCATCGCAGCACGTCTCCGATGATGACGAAACGCAGGTGCCAACTGCTGCGGCGTTCAGCATTGTGGAGACCGACAAGGAGGGCAGGGGTGAAGACTGGGTGGAAGATGATGTGGAGGACGATGAGGTCCTCGACCCCACATGGAATGAACGTCATGCAGGTGAACTGAGTAGTTTGGAGGAAGAGGCGGTGGTCGCACAGAGCCACCAGCACAGCAGAAGAGGGAGCAGGGTGCAGAAGCGGAGCGGCCGTGCCCTAGACACTACGCCCGCTACTGCCCAACGCAGCAAGGGAACGAGCGCACCAAAGTCAGCTCAAAGGAGTTCTCTAGCGTGGAAGTTCTTTAGAAAATGTGCTGATGACAGGACACGAGTGGTTTGCACCCTGTGCAATCAGAGCTTGAAGCGAGGCATGAACCTTCTCAACCTGAGCACAACCTGCATGATCAGGCATCTAAGTGCAAAGCACGAGCTGCAGTGGAGTACACACCTTCAAAACCAAGAAACGTCTCTGGCTCATCCTGCTTCCTCTTCTGCTGCAGTCTCGGCCGCTCCAGCCACATCTGTAGTGATACCGGCACCTGCCACCCCGCAAACAGACGATCTGTCAGCAACACCACCACCTGGGTCACCAACAACCATCTCCACAATGTCCCGTGGAAGCGTTCAGCTTTCCATCTCCCAAACACTTGAGAGGAAGAGGAAGTACCCCCCTACCCACCCGCGATCCCTGGCCCTGAATGCCAGCATTTCAAAATTATTGGCCTTTGAAATGCTGTCATTCCGTCTGGTGGAGACGCACAGTTTTAAAAACCTTATGTCGGTGGCTGTCCCACAGTACGTCGTGCCCAGCCGCCACTACTTTTCCAGGCAAGCCATCCCTTCCCTGCACAACCAAGTGGGGGAAAAAATCAGGTGTGCACTGCGCAGCGCCATCTGTGCCAAGGTCCACCTAACTACGGATACGTGGACCAGTAAGCACGGTCAGGGGCGTTATATCTCCCTAACGGCACACTGGGTAAATGCAGTGGCGGATGGGCCTGAGGCGGATAGCAATTTGGCGCATGTCCTTCCACCACCGAGGATTGCAGGGCGCTTCAGTTTGCCTCCTGTTCCTAACTCCTCCTACTCCGCTTCCTCATCCTCTACCGCCTCCTCATCCGGACAGCGTAACACCTTCACCACCAACTTCAGCACGGCCAGGGGTAAACGACAGCAGGCAGTTTTACAACTTGCCTGTTTGGGGGACAAACCACACACCGCGCAGGAGTTGTGGAGGAGCATGGAACAGCAGACAAATGAGTGGTTGCTGCCAGCGAGCCTCAAGCCCGGCCTGGTGGTGTGCGATAACGGGCGAAATCTCATAGCAGCTCTGGGCCTAGCCGGTTTGACGCACATCCCTTGCCTGGCGCATGTGCTGAATTTGGTGGTGCAGAGGTTCCTTAAAAACTACCCCGATATGTCAGAGCTGCTGCAGAAAGTGCGGGCCGTTTGTGCGCACTTTCGGCGTTCTCACCCTGCTGCTGCTCGCCTGGCAGCGCTGCAGCGTAACTTCGGCCTTCCCGCTCACCGCCTCATATGTGACGTGCCCACAAGGTGGAACTCCACCTTGCACATGCTGGAAAGACTGTGCGAGCAGCAGCAGGCCATAGTGGAGTTTCAGCTGCAGCACGCACGCGTGAGTCGCTCTGCGGAACAGCACCACTTCACCACCAATAACTGGGCCTCCATGCGAGACCTGTGTGCCTTGTTGCGCTGTTTTGAGTACTCCACCAACATGGCCAGTGGCAATGACGCCGTTCTCAGCTTAACTATCCCACTTCTATGCCTCCTTGAAAAAACAATTCGGGCGATGATGGAAGAGGATGTGGCACAGGATGAGGAGGAGGAGGAGGATGAAGAGGTAACATTTCCAAGGCTTTCAGGGCAGTCATTCGCAAGGGGCTCCGAGGGTGGGTTCCTGCACACGCAAACGCCAGGGACGCAATTGTCCAGCAGGGGCACAGTTCTGGAGGATGAGGAGGATGAGGAGGAGGAGGAGCTGGAGGAGGAGATGGAACCATGTTCACAGCAGGGTGGCACCCAGGCCAGCTCATGGCCATCACTGGTGCGTGGCTGGGGGGATACAGAGGACACGGACCATACACCTCCCACAGAGGACAGCCTTTCGTTGCCTCTGGGCAGCCTGGCACACATGAGCGATTACATGCTGCAGTGTCTCCACAACGACCGCCGAGTTGCCCACATTCTAACTTGTGCTGATTACTGGGTGGCCACGCTGCTGGATCCCCGTTACAAGGACAACGTACCGTCCTTAATTCACTCACTGGAGCGCGATCGCAAGATGCGCGAGTACAAGCGCACGCTGGTAGACGCCATGCTGCTGGCATTCCCATCTGACAGCGGGGCCACAGTGGAAGCACAAGGCAGAGGAGGAGGAGGAGGAGGTCGCCAACGCAACCAGGGCACCGCCAGCACCTCAGAAGGCAGGGTTAGCATGGCCGAAATGTGGAAAAGCTTTGTCAGCACGCCACAACAAACAGCAGCACCAGCAGCTCAGATGGAACGTCTTAGCAGGAGGCAGCATTTTACCAACATGGTGGAGCAGTATGTGTGCACACGCCTACATGTAGTGAATGACGGGTCTGCCCCCTTCAACTTCTGGGTCTCCAAATTGGGCACATGGCCTGAGCTTGCCCTTTACGCCTTGGAGGTGCTGGCGTGCCCTGCAGCCAGTGTATTATCTGAACGGGTATTTAGCACGGCTGGGGGCGTTATAACAGACAAGCGCAGCCGCCTGTCCAGAGACAATGTGGACAAGCTCACGTTCATTAAAATGAACCAGGCATGGATCCCACGGGACTTTTCCGTACCTTATGCAGAATAGCAATGGATACCGACCTTACCCACCCATTGTTCCATTTTTGCTCTTTCTCACTCTTTTGGGGTGTACCCTCATTTAAAATTTGTGAAAAGAAGCAGTGTTGGCTACCTCGTCCTCCTCCTCAGGGCCAGATTAATGTAGGGGCTATTGGAGCTGCAGCTCCAGGCCCCTACCTTTTATATAGGCCCCGGGTTGGCCATATTCACTGTTACCGCTCTTCTGTCACTTGTAAACACAGAAGTCTGGCTTCTATGCTCGCTTCCCCAGGCAGCACCCTCAGAACCTCCCCACACAGCGTGAAGGCCGGACAAGGAGGGACAGTTGGCGATGCATGGATGTGTTTATGGGCTTCAGAGACAGCATCCCATGTTGAATTAGGCATGCATGGCTGCACCCTTCCTCCTCTGGGTGCATGGCAAGGCACGGCCCTAAGGCCCTTCAAAATCCTCAGCACCAAGCCCATGATGCTGTTAATCCGGCCCTGGTCCTCCTCCACCGCCGCTTCCACCTACACCGCCCATAGGTGTGCGCAGCCTATTGCATTAAGGTGTGCACCCCAAAGTTGAAATACACATGCATGTGTTTGCCAGCAGGGAGAGTAATGTATCGGGGCCATGTACCTGTAGGCAAGGAGAAATAGAGCAGAGCAGGTCCCAGGGAGATCTTTCCCATCTCCTCACTGGCAATGCTATGTGCCCTAGGTGATTAGGGTGTGCCCAGGCACACCCAGCACACCCTGTGCGCACGCCTATGTCACCGCCACATCCACCACCACCTCAACCTCCCTCCTACTCCATATGGGCCTCGTCCTTCAGAGATGAAGAAGAACATTGTTTTATTTTTCTGTTTTTTTTTGTTGTTTTAAGTTATTTCCCTATCCACATTTGTTTGCAGAGCACTTGCCATGCTCTTAATTACGTTTTGCTGCCATTTGCAGCACTCTAGCCCTTTCCTTTGGTGTTTTAGAGCCATTTTAGTGCCTTAAAGTTCGGGTCCCCATTGACTTCAATGGGGTTCGGTGTCCGGGAAAAGTTCGGTAAAAGTCCGGGACACGGACCCGGACTTTTTTTTAAAGTTCGGCCGAACCCGTCGAACACGGACATCTAGGTGTCCGCTCAACCCTAATTGTAAGTCATACTATATTCAGAAAGTGTATAAAATGCATTGGTTGTTTAGCTGGGTTAAAAACAAGGGACAAGAGCCTCTTCCCCCAATCCTGGGCTGTGGTTGTGGGGGTCTGTGGGAGGGGGGCTAATCAGAATCTAGAAGCCCCCTTTAACAAGTGGGCCCCTAGATCCTGGCCCTCCATATGTGAATGAGTATGGGGTATATATTACCCCTACCCCTTCACCAAAAAGTGTAAAAGTGAATAAATACAGTACACAAGTTTTTTAACAATTAATTTTTTTAAAAATAAAAACAAAAAAGAAAAAAAAAACTCTGGTTCCGTCAAACACTCCTCATCGACTGCCTGTTCCTCCACCTAACATTGTTTTTATAGCTAAGGGAAGGAGTCACCTAATTACATCATCTGGTGACCCCGTCCCCTTGTGACATCATTAGTTCAGCATGCCCCCATTGGTGTTGTCACAAGGGGGCAGGGTCACCCACTGATGGAGCCCCCCCTGCCCCAAAGCACCCCCCTATGTTGAGGGCATGTGGGCTGGTATGGTTCAGGAGGGGGGGCACTCACTTCCCCCCCCCCCCTTTCATGGCCTGCTGGACTGCATGCTCAGATAAGGGTCTGGTATTGAATTTGTAGGGACCCCATGCAATTTTTTTTTTTTTTTTTTCATTTTGGCATGGGGTTCTCCTTAAAATCCATACCAGACCCAAAGGTTTTTTTTTTTTTTAACATTCTATTGCTGGCATTGTTTTGTTTACATTTTAGCTGTCAGTGGGGAAGCCGGCTGACAGTTGATAAATCATCCATTGTTAAGGATGTGCCGGCCGGCTTCCCGGCCCACTGTTTAACAACCAGCTATTCTTCACACAGAATTCAAATTGGTCAATGATTTTTCATTAATATTGGTTAAAATAATTTTTGTTTATTCACTTTCTAACAAATTCCAAGTTTTCATAATGATTCAAATTCAGATCATTTGAAAAATGATCAACCAATTTGAATTCTGTGTGAAGAATAGCTGGTTGTTAACCACTTTACCTCTGGCCACTGTGCCTCTACTGCGTCGCTGGACTCCTCCCCCTGTAGGCGGCGCTCGCGCGCCGCCGGAGGCGCGCTCCCGCTGTTTTCATTCACAGCGGGAGTCAGGCCAGGGGAGGAACGGCGGCGATCGCCCCCACTCTTCCCCGATCGTTGGGGAATCTAGTTTGGAGATCCGCCCGCCTGTGTAAACTCCTAAGTGACAGGGAGTGACAGATCGGTGTGTTCAGCATAGCTGAACATCCGATCTGTCCTTGAGTCACTCAGTCACCCCCCCCCCACACGTTAGTAAGCCCCAGGCATACATTAACCCCTCCCTCTCCAATAAAATTAACCCCTTCCCTGCCAGTGTCATTTTTACAGTAACAGTGCATATATATAGCACTGATTACTGCAGTAATGTCACTGGTACCCCCAAAAGTGTCAAAAATGTCAGTCAAGGGTCCGATTTGTCCGCCGCAATGTCGCAGTCCCGCAAAAAAAATCGCAAATCATTATAAAAAACCACCAAAAATGACAGAAATCTTTCCCTTAGTTAGTAAACGCAATGACTTTTGCGCAAACCAATCAAAATACGCTTATTGTGATTTTTTTTACCAAACATAGGTAGCAGAAAACAAATTGGCCAAAAATTTAAAAAAAAATTGATTTTTACATATTTTTTGGGAGGAATTTCATATAAAAAAATGTTAAAAATATTGTTATTTTTTCAAAATAAACGCATTTTTTGTTTATAGCGCAAAAAGTAAAAATTGCACAGGTGATCAAATACCACCAAAAGAAAGCTCTATTTGTGGAAAAAAAAGGACGTAAATTTCGCTTGGGTACGATGTCGCACGACCGTGCAATTGTCAGTTAAAGTCGCACAGCGCCGAATCGCAAAAAGTGGCCTGGACGTAAGACAGCAAAATCCTCCGGTGGTAAAGTGGTTAAGCCTGGAAGCCACGTCCCTAACAACTGATGACTCCTCAGCTGTCAGCAGGCTTCCCCACTGACAGCTGAAATGACAACAAAACAATGTCAGAAATAGAAAATTCTGAAAAAAATCAGTGAGGAACCCCATGCCAAAATGTAAAAAAAAGCATGCCCCCCCCCCAGAATGCATACCAGACCGTTATCCAAGCATGCAGCCTGGCAGGCCAGAAAAGGGGGGTTTAGTGAGCACCCCCCTCCTGAACCTTACCAGGCCACATGCCCTCAACATGGGGGGTGCTTTGGGGCATGGGGGCTTCTTCCCCACAACCTTGGGCTGTGGTAGTGGGGGTCTGCAAGCTGGGGGCTTATCGGAATCTGGAAGCCACCATTAACAAGAGGTCCCCAGACCCCGGCACTCCCGCATGTGAATCAGTATGGGGTACATAGTACCCCTACCCATTCACCAAAAAAAATGTAAAAGGTGAAAAAAGATAGTACACAAGTTTTTGACAATTCCTTTATTAAAAAACAAAAAACAATGTTGTCCTCCAATGTAGATCCCTCGTCAATCACACCACCTGCCACCACCGCTGGACCTCTAGCCTGGTCGAATGCTCCCTGTCGACTGCTTGATCCTCCATCTGACATTTGTTAACCACTTCAGCTCCAGAAGGTTTACCCCCCTTCATGACCAGGCTATTTTTTGGGATGCCGCAGGGTTACATTGATTGAAAGTGCGCGGTCGTGCGACACTGTACCTAAATAAAATTGATGTCCTTTTTTCTCACAAATAGAGCTTTCTTTTGGTGGTATTTGATCACTTTTTTTTTTTGCAGATTTTGACAATTTTGAAAAAAACGAAAACAAAACAGTATATTTTACTTTGCTATAAAGCACACCCAATAAAAACATTGTGAAAAAAATAATTTCTTCATCAGTTTAGGCCAAAATATTTTCTGCTCTTTGGTAAAAAAAATCCTAATAAGTGTATATTGATTGGCAAAAGTTATAGTGTCTAAAAACTATGGAATACTTTTATGGAATTTTTTTTTACTAGTAATGGTGGCAATCAGTGACTTACAGTGGGACGGCGGCATTGCGGTGGACAAATCAGACATTAAGCGACACTTCTTGGGGACCAGTGACACCGATACAGTGATCAGTGCTAAAATATATGCACTGTCACTGAATTAATGACACTGGCAGGGAAGGGGTTAACATCAGGGGCAATCAAAGGGTTTAATATATCCCTAGGGAGTGCTTTTTAACTGTGTGGGGTGTGCTTGTACTGTGGGACTGTCCCACAGTTTTCCCATTCCTTAATTCTTCCTATACTAAATAGTTCCTGCAGGTTCTTATTATTTTTAATTGGGGAGAATTTTGTAAATCCTTGAAACCCCAATAATGCCTTAGCTACCTGCCACAATTTGATTAACAAGGACAGCGTAGGACACTTTAAAATGAAAGACTCCAGTTCTAAAGCCCCCACCACTGTGTTGTGCCCAGTACAGGTCATCTCAAAATGCATCCCCCTTTCGATAATTCACTATTCCCTAAATTCTGTAACTGGGAAGCCAGACAATAACTCCAGGGATTCACAGGGATGTGAGCACATTAAATCAAGATTGATTTCTACAGATGATAATTTTGCACTTTATTAAAGCATTTATTTATTTTTTAATGAACATTTTTGTATGCACTGGACACTTTAATGAGTTTATTTATATATTTTGAAGTTTGATAAGTTTTTATCACAGGGTGTAATCATATGAGTTGGGAGTATAATGTTTATATGTTTTTGATATTTATTCTTATTGTCATATATGGCACATATATTGGTTTCACACATGACATAAAGTATTGATAGTGATGTATACACATACAGTAAATATTATAGCAAACCTTCTGCATGCCGTGCATGGACAGAGCCCAAGTTTGCTTTAACCGTCCCCCTCCCCCTACCTCCTTTCCCAATACAGTAAATGAATGGTATGGTGAGCATCCCAAAATTTCCATGGTATCTTTGGGGAAGCTGAAAGGCCTCTTTTGCATAGTCCCAGTAAAAAGTAACAGATAAATTATAACGGAGCATATGAGTACAGTGAGATGGGCTTACTCCCAGATTTGCACTTATAAACACTTACAATACATTGCATTCCCATTTACCACTTGTACAAGCTTTCTATGTACATATTTTTTCTTTGTATAATTAATTCCTATGAATAATAACATGGGTTTATTTTCCTTGCATAAATGCCAGCTCAACATTTTAAATTAGTGTTTCTAAAAGGGAACTACTTCATCATAAGCATTTGCATAATTACATTTGCAATTATGCACAGCCTTAGGTGAGTGGAATGATTCCCTGTTCCCTACACTGTATATAGATGGTCATTTGCATGAAATGTTATGTTATGACTGCCTGGTTCTTAAAATAAAAAGGTAATATATTACCATTCTAAAAAATGTGTCACCTTAAATACATCACCAATAATCTCAAACTTGATAACAGCAATTTGTAATTGGCTCCTAATATTGTCCCCTTGTGTATATAAGTTAGGAATGCACCAATACCGATATCGGTATCATTTGCATGAGGACTTGTGCAAATACTCTGATACCTAAAACCAATACCTTTGTGGTGTCATTTGAGCCCATACAAAATGAATGGGCTCAAATTGCACTGTAAAGAACCGCATGTGATTTAAATAGAAATGCGGTACAATTATAGTCCGAATTGTATGCAGTTTCCCACACTGCTTCTGTGTGAATTCAGGTTAGTCATAGTGACTTCAGCCCCCCGCTTCTCAGAGGAGCAGTTTGAGAAACCACATGTGACTCTGACAGGAATCACACTGCACATTCCTGTTCAAATTACATGTGATCCTTTTCAGTGCAATTTGAGCCCATTCGTTTTGTATGGGCTCAAATCGCACCTCAAAAGGTATCGGTGCTCTGTATCAGTGAGTACTTGACCGAAAGTATTGGTACTCATAGTCACTGCAAAGAAAAAGGGTATTGGTGCAAACCTAGTATAAGTGAACAAGGCTTTCAATTTGCAGGACTCCTACTTACACGGGTATGAATTACAATTCAAACAACACTTTGTAAATACTTGTCTATGGTTTTACAACTCCTCTAAGGCGTATGAGACCTACATGGGAAGCCTAGAGACCTAGATCTCAATTGTAAGCTTTTAGTAGCTCATTTACACACTACAAAAATCACTAGTGATTAGTCACTAGGGATATAAATCGATTGCGAAAAACATGAAATAAATGTCTTTCTGGTTTGCAAATGACAAAAGTAGTATGTAATGTTATCTCGCATGATCTCTCAATTTTCTATATGTATGTGATTGATTGCTACTACAAGCTCGTTGTGTAGCTTTTACCATAGTGAGCCATTTGTTTTTCATATGTTAGCGGATTTATTGCTACACCTTTGCTATACGATAGTAGTAATGTGATTAAAGATGAATTCCAGGTATGGATATTTTATACATATTTACATTGGTCCTGCTTGGATCAATGCAACTATGCATATAACATACCTGGTCGATTCCCCTCGAAGCTGGAACTCACTGAAGTAGACACCACTACTCCAGTGATCTCCACTTACTTATGGGTCGCTTACTGAGTTCCTTGTATGCTGCATTGTGAACACAGGAGGTTGGCTGGTCGATGTGATGTCACCGCCCCACCTCTTCACTTTATCCAATCAGAAAATGCTTTGCATTCATCGAGAAAATGCAAAGCATTCTCTGAATGGCACCCATGGCAAGTGGCCAACCTCCTGTGTTCATAACGCAGCTGGCCCGCCACAAAGCACAGGACCTTTAAGCAAGTAAAGATCACTGGAGTAGTGATGTTTATGGCCAGGTATGATACATATTTATAGTACGTTGTTCCAAGCTGCACCAGTGTAACTATGCATAAAACATACATAACTGGAACTCCTCTTTAAACTAATACAAATCACCTGTTTAGATCTAGCTCACAGTTCAATTGAACCTCTAGCTTTAAATAGCTAAATACATTCTAGGAGCATCAAAACAAATTTTGGGAAAAGTCTTTTTAAAAGAATATGCTACAGTGTGGAAAAACCTGTTTCCTCCCAGCATTCTGCAGAATGTGGCACTTGCTGTCTTAGGAAAGCAGTGATCTCTTTGCAGAGGTCCAACAGGCCCCATGTTGAGTCAGAACCATAGCTCTCAAACCAATGGGGAACATGTGCTTTTCTGACTGCAGAGTAATAGGTCTGATTCAAGAGGGGGCATGATGAAACTCTGCAATGTGAGCACTGCTTCCTCACAGGAAACAAGGGTCCTACTCTACAAAAAACTGCATGTTTTTCTACTTATGCTGTGGCTGCTTTAGAAAGAGACTGAACTGTGAGACATTGATCGTTTTTCTTTTTGAAGAACCTGGAATGTTTTAGCTGATTAGATAGACCCTTTATTAACACAAAGCATGCACACTGATATAGTGTATATATTGGATCATTTCCTAGATGTGCCAAGTCTTTGGACAATAAAGTATAATAGGTCGCACAGTGACACTGCATACTCAAGATAACAAGAAGAACATTTTACAATGTACTTTTGTTGTTAGATTTATGGATGAAAACAGCTATTTTCTGCAGCTCAGATTTACTGAGATTATTATACTTATACTAGAGGGTTTTCAATATGACTTGGTAGGCCCACTTTAAAATCAAATATGACAGAAATCTATCACTTTACTATCTACCTTTGGACAAGAAGCATAGGTAAACTTCTCAATCCAGTAAATGAACCAAAACCAATGCCACTTTTCATTATTAAAACAGAATTCCAGTCAAGCAGCTAAATACATAGTATATTTTACCCTCAGGTGTTTCATCTTATATGTATGTGGCTGCCTATTTATATCTTATTACTCCAGCTTACTAGTGTTTAATTCAGTTCATACAAGAGAAATGGTCAAAATGGTTTGTATGTGCGCTCCTAGGTCGCAGGGTGTTTAGGCGCACAAAAAGGAGGGGTAATTAGGGGTGCCACATCCTGAGTTACAAAGTAGAGAGAATAGAAGGAAGGGATTGGACTTTATAGTCCATGCGGGCGGTATCCCCATCCGGGGGGGGCACACATACGGTCGCTGAATCGGTAGCATATATATGCCTGAATACACCTGGGTCTTAGGCATATGAGGTGTATTCACCTCGCCTGTCCTTGTTTGGGTCTGCTGGCCGGGGCTTTTCTTTCCTTCGGCCGCTTTACATAATCCCTTTTTGGGATCGGAATCCCATAACAACGAGCCCTCACTTTGATTTATACCCATGTTATATGAAGTACCTTGTCTTATGTTATTCCTGGCAATTGTATTAGGCATTCTGCTCCAACTACAGCGTACCGACCCCCCTCGTTATCTTCTCTAGCCTTCCAGGCTTGATTTATTACAAGGTTCTCTCACCTGAAATCTTTCTCAGATGTTTGTTGTCATCATATGCTCCAGAAGAAGCTTACTTGGTTAAGCGAAACATGTAGGGCAGCTGGGATTCAACCCAACATCTGTGTATCCATTCTGTACAGACGACCTTTGGAGACGGTCATTATCCTTCTCCAGGGCCGCCTTATGAACACAGGTTATTTTGTAATACTTGTGATTGTTGTTACAAATATTAGTACTTGACAGGCTATGCGATTTGCACACTGTTTTGAGGCTTTGCCGCCTTACTGCAATTTATGTATATTGTATGTTGGTCTATTTATATCCTTTTTCTTTTGTGTTTTTGTTATTAATGTGTTCTTGTGAATTTTCAATAAAGAATATACAATTTTAATACTGGTGCCTATAAAGTCCCATACAAGAGAAATACCTAGTTGTTCTTGCCAGTCCCCCTGTTGTATGCTGGCCACACACAGCGCAGAATCAGATCTGTGCTTGTCTGATCAGTTTGAGTCTCAGGGCTTGCTATTCAGAAGTGGAGGATGCCCACAGTGTACCCATATATTTTGTAATCAGTTTATCTGACACACACCCACCCCAGCCGTGCCTGCTGGCTGGAGCCTTGCTGCTCCAAGTCATTAAAACTGTACAGTTTATAAAGACAAGGTTGATCATGTAATCTGACCTTCATAATAAATATATACTGTGTGTGTATTTATATATATATATATATTAGGGATAGACCGATTATATTGGTGGCCGATATGCAATTTTCCCGATTTATTGGTATCGGCCCCGAAACTGGCCGATATTGCCGATATTTTTGTGACGTCAGTCTGCCTTCTTAGGCCGCTTCCCTCACCTTGTACAGCCTCATCTGGAGTTGGGAATAGTCTCGCGGGAGTGTTTCACAGTCATACACCCACCTACAGCAGCCCAGTGCCAGCCAGCCACCCACATCCACAGGCCCTGTACCAGCCAGCCAGCCAGCCAGCCACAGGCACTGTACTAGCGAGCCAGCCAGCCACCCACAGGTTCTGTACTTGCCAGACACAGGCACTGTACCAGCCAGTAGGGTTGCCACCTCATCCCTTTAAACCAGAACACATATTATTTACACAGGTTCTGAGGCTAATATAATGCACATAAGGCACTTAGCAAGTTTAATTACCACCTTAATCAGCCACAGAACCTGTGTAATTAATGTGTGTCCTGGTTTAAAGGGATGAGGTGGCAACCCTACCAGACAGCCACCCACAGGCCCTGTACAAGCCAGTCACCTACAGCCCCTGTGCCAGACACCCACCCACCACAGGGTGCCAGCCAGCCAGCCACCCACCATAGGGTGCCAGACAGCCAGCCACCAACAACAGGGTGCCAGACAGCCAGCCACCCACAGACAGGGTGCCAGACAGCCAGCCACCCACAGACAGGGTGCCAGACAGCCAGCCACCCACAGGCCCTGTACCAGCCAGCCACAGGCACTGTACCAGCCAGCCACCCACCCACCACAGGGTGCCAGCCAGCCGATGGACCCACCCACTGAAGGTTGCCAGAAAGCCAGCCACCCACCACAAGGTGCAAGCCAGCCAGCCATCCACCACAGGGTGCCAGCCAGCCACCCACCCATCACAGGATGCCAGACAGACAGCCACCCACCCACCACAGAGTACCAGACAGCCAGCCACCCACCACAGGGTGCAAACCAGCCACCCACAACAGGGTGCCAGCCAGTCACTCACCACAGGATGCCAGCCAGCAAGCCACCCACCGCAGGATGCCAGCCAGCCACCACAGGGTGCCAGCCAGCCATTCACCACAGGGTGCCACCAAACCAGCCACCCACCACAGGGTGCCAGACAGCCACCCACCCACCACAGGGTGCCAGACAGCCAGCCACCCACCATAGGGTGCCAGACAGCCAGCCACCCACCACAGGGTGCCAGCAAGCCAACCATTAAGCATTAAACAAAAATTGACATGTTCAGTACCAGATTTGTGTCAAAATTGTCTTTAGTTTTCAAAACTTTAAGTGTACAAAATATGGGCCCATATCTGCCGATACCGATACGTTGTGACCAAAATATCGGTATCAGCCCTGAAAAAAACATATTGGTCTATCCCTAATATATATATACACTGTATATTAGAAATGACAAAATGTATAACTTTGATAGCACTTCTCTAGCTGCATTAAAATAGTGGCTGTGAAGCATTAGGCAATCATCCCCTGCCTTATGCAGCTGTAGCCTGTATAAACATGGCCAGCTGAAGGGAGAGCCTGCTGAAATGAGGAGTACACAGAAAGGGGATTGTAGTCTTCTATGCATCAGCGAGGTAATTACAACCCCCCCCCCCCCCCTCCACACACACACACACACACTAGATAAAAAAAGCCAGGATAGAATGATGTGTGGTCATCTGACCGCACACTAAAACCTGCAAAACTAAAAAAAAAGTGATTGCAGGCATTTTCATAAGAGTTTATTAAGTTTATTACCAAGTTATTACCAAGTTCCTATGCAAGTGAGTGATCACACAAATTTTAAAACACATACAGTATATACTTACTGTTTTTTTGGATCAATGATGATACTGATATGCTGTCCAATACAGGGAAGCTAAATTGCTCAACCGAGATTTCAATGTATATTCCTAAAGACTGCGAGCCAGCCCTTCTCATCCATATCAGTGCCTGACCTCACAAATGCGCTTCTGGAAGAATGATCAAACATTCCCATAGACACACTCCTAAACCTTGTGGACAGCCTTCCCAGAAGAGTTGAAGCTGTTATAACTGCAAGGTGTGGGCCAACTCAATTTTGAACCCTACAGACTAAAGCCCCGTACACACGTAGCGATTGTCGGCCATAAATATTCGGCCGCCGAACGATCGGCCGATTGTCAGCTTGTTAGTATGATGCTTCCGACAACTGACAGCGACTTTTCGGCCGAACAGAATCGGGTGTGCAGGCATTAAAATTTTTGTTGGCCAACACCAGAACGGCCGATTGTTCGCCAGTCAGTACAGAGTTCGGCCGACAAACAGCCGATTAGCAAGACTGGGCATGCTCAGAAAAGAAAAAACACACGGAACCATCACCACGTTAACCATCACATGACATCACTACTGCAGTCTTTTGCAGTTTTCAGCTGACAGGACAGCACCGGACAAAAGACGGCCGATCGTTCGGCCGACATTCGGGACATGTGTACGGGGCTTTAGACTGTGCGTGTAAAGGCAGGCGTCCCAATACTTTGGTAAATACATGGTAAATGTATGTATGTACCAAACCTGAACTAACATTACATAATTATACCCTTAATCTGATAACTACTTAAGTATAAATAGTAGGCATTTATATATATATATATATATATATATATATATATAAATGCATATATACAAATATAGGCAAGTCACAGTTCAGCAAGTGGATAATTGTTTCTTAGGGACATTGTTAGGAACCCAGAATACCTGAGGAAGCTGTTAAGGTGGCTTCTCCCTGCCAATGCAGCAGTATGTAGTTGACATGGCCAAGTATTGGTACGGTAACTACCACTTGACCTGAACTCATTTCTATTGTCCCATCACTACAAGATGCTGCTTCATTGGCTGATGCAGCAAAGACATTGTCATTATTTTATTTTATTTTATAAAATGATTTTAAATTAGACTACCTTACTACTACTGTCACTTTATAACTGACTACAAATTAATCATGCAACTTGTTTTTTTTTTTTTTTTTCTCTTTGTAGTGTATATAATATAAATTACTGCATATTTCTGGTAATTACTGTATATATCATATTATTTTGTAATGTCATTTGGTATTTTTTAACAACTCCAAAAATAATATATACATTATTTACAACACCAAATATGCCCTTTATACACATATATATGGCTGAAACGTCATCATTCTATTTTAGGCTACATCTATAAAAAAATGGCAACCCCCCATGATCAAATCCATTCTCTGTCCAGATGAAATCATTTGTTTCTGTGTTAGATGTCTCAAAATAAATAATAATCATTATCATAATAATCAAACTTGTTTTTTTTTTTTTTTTTCCATACACAGATATATTTTTTAACATCGAGTTCCTGATTTAGGTTACAGCTACATAAAGCCAGCATCCCACTGCCCACACCCATTCTCTAAATAGAAAACAAACAACCTCCGTGAAGCATCCCATCAATTCAGTAGATTGGGAGTAAATTGTAGCCGCAGGGCAGGTTCACATCTGTGAGCTATTCACGCACTATAGATGCATTTTAAAACACCTGAAAAGCACACTGAATTTAAAGCAGATGAATTTCAATGGTCCAGTTCTTCTCCTTCCGCTGAAGTACACTAGCACTGTTCTGCACTATTTAGAACCCAGCATGCTGCATATTTGATGCCTTGTTATCTTCTGTCAAAGTATTAAAATACAGCATGGAGTATAACGCGATTAGCCTAAATAAAGCATAATTCAAAGAATTCACAAATAATAATGCAAGGCTTACATTGCAAGGAACAGATACTTTACAATACAGGTATAAGATTTGTCATCAACAATCCAGTATTCAAAGTTCTTTGAAACTGTGCATAGATTTGCCTTTCATTTCCTTATACACACAGACACAAACATAAAGAATGTTCTCAGCAATGCTAAACAAATAACAAAAAATATATATAATGAAATGGGTAGGCTTCCATTGCTGTCCTCCTTCTGAACAGTGGCGGCTGGTGCTCCATGGGCGATGGGAGGGGGGGGAGGGGGGCAGACCGACCGCTGATGTGGTATTTTCTCTCTTTTGTTATTCTATGTTATATAATCTCACCAATACCTGTAATACTACAAATGTTGCTTCTGTTTCTCAGCGGTTGATATCAAAGATGTCATTAGACAGAAGAAAGCAACGGCTAAAGGTACAGAAGCAATAGGAGCAGTTCTATGCCATGTAATCACTATGTGACCAATCACAGCCATTACCAATGTAAACAGTGTAGCACTGATTTATTGTTTATATGCATGCACTTGAGAGTGTGTGTGTGTGTGTGTGTGGGGGGGGGGGGGGTTAAAGGGCTACTGTCCTTGAGTGGATTTAAAGAGCCAGCAACCACCAATGATTAGGGAGTTGGCTGGATGTTCTTGGTTTAAAGTGGCTTTGTGATGTTGTGATTGACCTACAGCTATCAGTTGGTACATGGTGGGCTGTGCTGCACATGCTATGACCAATCAAAGATCACACACAGTAGTAAACAATGATGTCATAAATGGCTTCCATGCATGACTATTGTTTACTAGGTGTCATGTTATTTCACAGCAATCATGTGGTGTCCAGGCTGCTCACACTAGACAGAGCAGATCACAGATTGTGCAGTTGCACTCCAGGGGGCGTGCAAGTGTGCATGTCTACCACGATGTATCAACAGTGTACTGATGATGGTCGGCTAGTGGTTAAGCACCATCAAAGAAAGTACTATCTGTCTAAAAAAATTATATGAAACCTTTTTGAGTACAGTGTTGCATGATGGCTTAATTGTCAGCCAAACTATCATGGCACTGAAAAATGGCCTGGAAGGTGGTGTAACAAGTTGATCCTGAAGTGGTTGAATATTCATAAGGGTGTTTCCAATCATCTTAAATAGCATAGTCTATATAAATAAACATGAATAAGCACACAAACCACATAGGCTACTAGCAAAAGGATTGTATGAATATCAAAAGTAGTAATCAAAGGATTAATACAAATGCACAGGTACAAGTTCAAACTACATATACATGCATATGGCTACACCACTGCAGTATAGTGCTACACACATTTTACAGGCAGTAATTATGGAACATTTTTCATGCATATACACATTTGAACAATAGTTTGGTAGATTGGACCTCTCTCTGCCTGATTTATTAGTATCTACTAAATGTTAAAACAATAACGGTGTGCTACCCCTGTGAATAATAAACCTTCAATTGAATAAAACCTAAATAGTATAAAAACCAATTAGGAGTGGAACTGCTGCTATCACCTAAATGTGTTCCCACATCCTAAATAATAAACCATAAAATTGAGTGACAGCACTGTTCAAATTAACATATAAATGAAAACAGTGACTAAATAAAAACTTTATACAAAAAATGAGTTGCAATGCAAAGAAAACATCTTATATAATAAAGTGCAATCCAAATTAAGCAATTTCTAAAGTGAAAAAAAGTGCAGCAAAACTCAACGTCTCTAAGCAATTAAAATGCTTGTGTTATTTAAGTGTTTAATTTTTTTAAAGTTATTTGTGGATTGGACTTCCAAGCCATTTAAGAAGTTTTTTAACACAAGCACTTTATTTGCTTAGAGACGTTGAATTTTGCTGCACTTTTTTTGCACTTTAGAAATTGCCTAATTTGGATTGCACTTTATCATATGTGATAACAAGATGTTTCCTTTGCACTGCAACTAATTTTTTGTATAAAGTTTTTATTTGGTCACTGTTTTCATTTATAATTATTATTAATTTGAACAGCGCTGTCACACATTTTTATGGATTAGTATGGATTAGTATTTACTATTGCCTTAATGTATGTATCTGTTGTTGTTTAGTACAGCTATTATTCAAATGTGTATAAATATACCCCATGCCTAGTGCCTGTCAAGTGTATGTAGCTCTATGCTGCAATGGTGTAGCCATATGTATATCCAGTTTGAAAATTTACTTTTGCTTTTATCCTTCAGTTACTACTTTTGATATGAATACAATAATTTGGCAAGTACCCTGTGTGGTGGGTGTACTTATTTATGTTTAATCAGATAGTTACTCTGTTACATGGATCTCTGTTGGAGATAATAAGTGGCCATGCTAAATAGGTAGGATGCGGTTGAAAAAAAAAAAAAGATCAGTAGCAATAATATTCAAGAAGGGTAAAAAGGGAAAAATCATATAGAAAGATGCATCTAGTTATGGTTCAGATCTACTGTACTTAAAGTGGCTGTATATGTTAAAGGTTTTTGTACCTTAATGCATTCTCTGCATTATTGTAAAAATAAACCTTCTATTGTCAACAGCCCCCCCACCCTAGGCCTCCCCCAAACACTTACCTGAGCCTGATCTTGATCTAGTACTGTACCTGAGAGCAGAGGCATTGCTCTCTCTTTCCCTCCTTACTGGACTCAGTGAGAGCAGCAGGAGTCATTGGCTCCTGCTGCTGTCAATAAAATCCAGTGATGAGGGAGCAGGGGATGGGGACAGCTCATACTGCGAGTGTGTCAATAGACACATTCAGCCTGGCTTGGGATAGAGGCTGCACGTGTGCCACCATAGGAAATGGCTTCCTATGGTGGAACACTGAGAAGAAGAGGAGCCCAGAACACCAGCGGGGGACCCCAGAAGAGGAAGATCAGGGCTGCTCTGCCAAACCATTGCACAAAGCAGATATTTTATTTTAAAAACTCTTAATTTTTAATCACTTTAAACAAAACTGTTTTTGTCAGGAAGTTGAAATGAACCTGGTTAAGACCATCATAAGACCATAGCTATGGGTCACTGCAATTTAAAATGCCCCAGCCCTTTCAGGATGGACTGTTCGGATGTACTGTAGGTCAATACCCCTCTTAGGTGTTTAATGATTACGGGCCCAAAAACCCACTGCTGTACTCTCTTTCCTTTCCAAACTTCCATGCACTATGGGAACTATTTATAAATGTTTTCACACAAGATTCACACAACTTTTACACAAGATTTCCATATTTTCTGTAATTGTGTGTGAAAGAAAATGTGTTAATCCCGAGTGAATGTTTTTGTAAACCATGCTGAAAAATATAAATAGTAATAGATCTGTAAACAAACCACAATTTACAAACTTATTAAATAATAAAAATATATACTGTATGTTTGTCTTGTTTGCCAAGGTAAAATAAGTACAAACAATAGAACATATCTAAGGACCTGGAAAAAAAATGCTTATTTTCTTTTTCATAAGTAGAGAAATAAATATCACATCTAGAAAACAAATAATAATATAGAACAAATAACATACAGTATATCATACATTTTTGGGGACAATAATGATATGAAGTATGATAGAACCTGCATCCTGTCAATATTTTTTATAGTGATCAAAACCTGCTTTTCTTTTTGAGCTAGTCTTGTTTTAATCAATATAAAAGCGGCCACAATTAAACTCATCATGAAAAGGGTATGCAAACCAATATTTTTTTTTACAAACAGTAAAAAAACAGTGAAATTGCGTGTGCACAAAATAGTTAAAAAATATATATGGTCAAGTAAATGTAGATAAAATCAGACTCACACACACACACATTTTTATCTCTAGTGTATCACAGTGGTGTACCAGCCTCCAAAATGTAAAGCGGTCAATAACATTACAGAAATTCAATACTTGTAAATAAAAACAAAAAATGCTAAATACCGGTAACATTATGCATTTGTCAATAAACATAAATCCTAGGACGAGTGTGGGTCTTAAAGTTAAATTTCAATTTGTGACCTAATCAGCATGCGTCAATCTAATCATCCTTGTAGATAGCACATTGAACAACCATATTAAAACAGAGCTAATGAACACAACAGTGCCTAAAAATAGTGACAAGTTACATAAATGAATTATGCTGTGCATGTTTTTAGTATATAAATAACATGAGCCATTTTATCCTTGCTTTTTCTTCCAACTGTTATGTTGTGTAATAGTTTGTCAAAATAAAATAATTGTTGACAATTTAATACACAAAAATATGAAAAAATTAAAAGAAAAAAAACAAAAAAAAAAAAACAAAAGAGATGTGTGCAGCAACTGAAACGTGATAAGCGGAGTAAAGGGAGTTGATTTACTTAAAGATTACTGAGCACTAACCTAGAAAATAGAACACTTATTTAGCTTAATGAATAAGGTAAAGTTGTGCCCCCGTCTATCATCCAATCATGTACAAGTAAAAATCTTTTTAGAGGTTTTTCTTTTTTTTCATTTCCTTTACAAATAATTGGGTATTCAACCTGAACATAGATTCACGCTATTCACTAAGCTAAATGAGCATTTATTTTGCAAAGTGCACACTTTCTAATCCATTGGTAAATTAACTATATTGAAAAAATAACCTCACATAAAGTTTACTTATTATGTGTGAGTGGATTGAATCAGGATTCCTGTGTGCAGAGAGTTATGAGATGAGAGAGGAGGAGCTGGTTATATTGAACAATCCAAGGCCGATTCCCCTGAGTACAATGGTGGTCTCTAATGCGCATTGAGCCCTAACCATGAGAATGGGGGGCAATACTATGGGGTGAGTTGCCAGCTGATGGGAGCGGAATCACCAAGGTGGTGGATTTTGTGGTGACCCAATTTTCAGCACGGGACTCTTATTACCTGATCACTAGTCACTTTTTTGAATTGCAGCAGATTGAATGTGGACTTTTGCTTTTGTGCACTTTTTTGAACAATCACTGCTTATTTACGGTTACTTCTTGTCAATTTAATATTTATTTATTTATTCATTTATTTATTTTGGTGTATGCGCGGCTAGTTGATATGCACTTTCACTTTAATATATTACATTTTCAAGTCTTGTCACAGATTCTCAATTGGATTTAGGTCTGGACTTTGACTAGACCATTCTAACACATGACTATGCTTTGATCCAAATCATTCCATTGTAACTCTGGCTGTATGTTTAGGGTCGTTGTCCTGCTGGAAAGTGAACCTCTGCCCCCAGTCTCAAGTCTTTTGCAGACTCTAACAGGTTTTCTTCTAAGATTGCCCTATATTTGGCACCATCCATCTTCCCATAAACTATGACCGGCTTCCCTGTCCCTGCTGAAGAAAAGCATCCCCACAACATGATGCTGCCACCACCATGTTTCACAGTAGGGATAGTGTGTTCAGGTTGATGTGCAGTGTTAGTTTTCCGCCACACATAGCACTTTGCTTTAAGGCTAAAAAGTTAAATTTTAGTCTCATCTGACCAGAGCACCTTCTTCCACATGTTTGCTGTGCCCCCCACGTGGCTTCTCGCAAACTGCAAATGGGACTTCTTATGGCTTTCTTTATAATAATGGCTTTCTTCTTGCCACTCTTCCATAAAGGCCAGGTTTGTGGAGTGCATGACTAATAGTTGTCTTGTGGACAGATACTCCCACCTGAGCTTTGGATCTCTGCAGCTCCTTCAAAGTTACCATGTTCCTCTTGGCTGCTTCTCTGATTAATGCTCTCCTTGCCTGGCCTGTCAGTTTAGGTGGACGGCCATGTCTTTGTAGGTATGCAGTTGTGCCATACTCTTTTCACTTTCCAATGAATGCTTGAACAGTGCTCCGTGAGATGTTCAAAGCTTGGAATTTTTTTATGACCCAACCCTAAAATTTCTTCGCAACTTTACCCAGGACCTGTCTGGTGTGTTCCTTGGCCTTCATGATGCTGTTTGTTCACTATGGTTCTCTAACAAACCTCTGAGGGCTTCACAGAACAGCTGTATTTATACTGAGATTAAATCACACCCAGGTGGACTCTATTTACTAATTAAGTGACTTCTGAAGGCCATTGGTTCCACTAGATTTTAGTTACGGGTATCATAGAAGAGAGGGCTGAATACAAATGCATGCCACACTTTTCACATATTTATTTGTAAAAAAAAATGTTGAAACCCATTTATCATTTTCCTTCCACTTCACGATTATGTGCCACTTTGTGTTGGTCTATCATATAAAATCCCAATAATATAAATTTACGTTTTTGGTTGTAACATGAGAAAATGTGGAAAATTTCAAGCTGTATGAATACTTTTTCAAGGCACTGTATGTAACTAATGTAATAATAACATTAGCTATGATTCAGTTTTCAGCATCTATTTCTCTCCAATATTGTCACTCTAAATTTATGCACTTCCACCATTGTTGCCATCCATCCACTCTGTGCAATGACATGCTGCTGCCGTTGGACCACATGTATGTAGACAGGAAGGAACTATAAAGAAGCCTTTTTTCCTGAAATGCAAAAAATGATTACAAAAAGGGGAAATAAATATTTTAAAAATAAAAATAAAAAGTCCATTGTTTATGATGCACAGTGCTTAATGCCTAATGTCATCCAGTTAGAATTGCGATCTATTCTGAAGATCCTTTCACTTAAACCATGACTCATCAGCCATGTAGATTTATTCAATTTTAATTGTGACTACAAAATATAAATTTTATAACAGTATATAGGTACAGCAGATGGCATTTTTGATATAGGTTACATGACTACAAGGCAACTTTTTTAAACTTGCTTACTAATATAAATGGAGCACATTCTTCCAGTTGTGCACAAGTTCTCCAGACCACAAGAGAGAATACTGAAATTATACATGCATTTTAATTTCAGAAGGGATACATAATCTGGCATTAGATATAGAATTAATCATTTAATACAAATTAAAGCAAGCGCTGAAGAAAGCTAGCTACTCAATTACAGGCGGCTATTTTCAAAGAATCATTCAAAACAGAAGAAATATGTTTGCAACGGATAGCCTCTCATGTAATTAAAATCAGACTGGAGTGTAAAATTGATGAATGATAAAGGCACAATCAGTCTAATTATATTTACCCTGAGCTAAACAAGCGCTTTGGAAAAGGTATAAATATGAAGCTGCAGACAGTACATTAAAGAGTTCAAAAATGCAGTGCAAGGAGAACCAATTGCCAAGGAGAAACATACAGCAACAAAAAAATCACTTTTCAGCTTTGATTATTAGAGAGGCTGGAACAAATGACACTGGCTGTTTGCTGGCTTTTGTGGGTTATTGCTCTCTTTATTTCACTCTGTTACTTATTAAGGATCATCAATAGGGAGAGATTATACTCTTTTTGATAGAACTACGAATTGAAATAAATGTTCTGAATTTACTAGACCACCGACTGCTTTGTGGTTCTTTCCCTGGAAAAAAACAAAACTCTGGGAAACCAACAGTAAACATGAAATGAACATGCAGAGGTTGATTTCTTAGATGCAACCAGTTCAGTTGTTCAACTGCAAATGAAAAACATTTTTTTTTTAAACAAAAGTATATTTTAATGTGTACATTGCTTGTACCACACATTTATAATACAAATATGGCCTTGCATAGAGATGACACAAATGGTTATAATTTATTATGAACCTCTTGAATGTAAATGTGTGTGATCTGAGGATTGTGGTAGGCCATGCCATAAGAGATGGATGCATACATCTGGAACAACGAAAGGTGGATTACCTTAGGGTCACACAGGTAGGAAGAAATACATAATACAAGTACATTTTATAGTACATCCACAATGTATTTGTTTTACAAAGAGATGGACAGCACACTTGGCCTTTACTTCTGTCTGAGACTTTAAGGATCCAACGCATGGGCCAAATATCGGGCGCATCGGCTGGTTTAAAAGAAACTGGCCGACATTCAGCCTGTGTGTGCAGCAGCCAGTCTGATAGAATCGGGCCAATCGGATGGCTTCTGCCGAAGGGGCATGGCTGAAAAAGGTCTGCCAATTGGATTCCAGTCAGCGTTCTCAGCCAATGGCTTAACCACTTTAAGACCGGAAGGATTTGCCCCCTTCCTGACCAGGCCCTATTTTGCGATTCGGCACTGTGTTACTTTAACAGAGAATTGCGCGGTCATACGACACTGTACCCAAACAAAATTGATGTCCTTTTTTCCCCACAAATAGAGTTATCTTTGGGCGGTATTCGATCACCTGTGCGATTTTTATTTTTTGTGCTATAAACAAAAAAGAGCAACAATTTTGAAAAGAAAAATATTTTTCACATTCTGCTATATGACATTCCCCCCCAAAAAAATCAAAAATCAAAATGTTTTAACATTTTAGGCCAATTTGTTTTATGCTACATATTTTTGGTAAAAAAAAAATCACAATAGGCATATTTTGATTGGTTTGCGCAAAAGTTATCGCGTCTACTAACTATGGGAAATATTTATGTAATTTTTATTGTTTTTTTTTTTTTACTAGTAATGGCGGCGATCTGCGATTTTTGGTGGGACTGCGACATTGTGGCGGACAGATCAGGCCCCTAACTGACATTTTTGAAACTTTTCCGGGGTACCAGTGACATTACTACAGTAATCAGTGCTACAAATATGCACTGTTACTGTAATAATGACACTGGCAGGGAAGGGGTTAACACTGTGGGTGATCAAGGGGTTAAATGTAAGCCTAGGGGAGTGATTCTAACTGTGGGGGGTGTGGCTTCTGAGATGACTATAGAGACATGTGATCCTATATAGAGTTCTGTGATCATCCCAGGGAGAAGAACGGTCAGCTGTGTTTACAACAGCCGACCGTCCTTATCTCTCAGTGGGAAATGATCGCGGGTGTCAGGCGGCAATCAAAGCCACCTGACACACGCATCAGCTTCCCCCACTGATGAGCGGGGGCGGGAGGGCGCCACCGGCAGTGCGGGCTCTCCCCCTAGACTCCCTAGAGCGAGCGCCGTACATGTACGGCGATTTGCCTGGGAGCGGATGCCCGCCGCAATACATCTGCATCTGCGGCGGGCAGGCATCAACTGGTTAAAGCACTGACCAGTGTGTTCTGGCAGGGGGGGGGGGAGTCCTCCTGTCAGATCACAATAGCGGAGGAGATTGCTGTACTAACATTGCATAGTTTATGCAAATGTTCCTCCTAAGCTCTTCAGGTTTTTTTTGTTCAGCCCGCTGGGTTAAATGAAAAAACTAAAAAACAAAAAAACAAGTAGTGTATATTAGGCCCCTTTTCACACAGCGGAGTTCGTTTTTCTCAGCAGGCGGATGGCAGCTGTGTCCGTTCTCATCCAATTCGATCCGCTGGACGGATGGAAAATAGGGTTTCCATCCGTCCAGATTTGACGGACATGTCTCTGCTGACATCCGATGTCTCATAGAGATGCATGGGGCATCCGTTCAGATCCGCCAAAAAAACAGACAGGTGCATCTGAACATGCCTGAACACGCCAACACACCTGGGCGTTTTTGTTGCAGCTGTTTATTGTGCATTTTTTGGGCGTCTTTGGAGGCAAGCATGACATCTGAACTTCTGTATAGGGGTATATATACACACACACATATATGTATACAGTAAACCCCCCTCCATTGCGGGGGTTACGTTCCGGACCCAGCCGCGAAAAGTGAAATTCCGCGAAATAGAAAAACCCTATTAAAATGCATTGTAGGCATGTTTTTTTACTGTCACTGTACGTGTAAAAGCATTTTAAGGTCTTTAAACACACTTTTAAAACAATAGAAACTAATTTAAACACATAAAAGATACTAAGAGACAGAGCAAGAGCTATGAAAAACACAAAAATATTTCATTTTTAATGATTTATATAGTAAAATAACATTACAAAAAAAACCGCGAATTACCGGGACCGCAAAAACTGAACCGCGATGGAGCGGGGGATTACTGTATATACACATACACACATACAGGTGTGATAGGAGCGGAACCCTATCCCTGCAAATAATTTCATTAGCGCAGGCATAGGGTTCTCCTACTTTCACACCTATATGTGTGTATGTGTATATATACATATATGTGTGTGTGTATATATACCCCTATACAGAAGTTCAGATGTTATGCCTGCCTCCAAAGACGTCCACAAAAAAGCCCAATAAATGCCTGCAACAAAAACGGCCAGGTGTGAAAGTAGCGGAGCCCTATCCCTGCTCTACTGCAATTCTAAGACAAACAATCTTTTTTCTATGGTGGTCACCCTGACATGGAAGAGTTTGGTCACCCTGCCATAGCAGTCAGAGTCAGTTTACCCTACACTACACTACGGTCACCCTGGCACTTAACACTTTCCCTACAGAAACTAGATTATTGAATCTAACTATAGTGGTATATAGTACCCTAACTACACTAGATATCCCTTTCCTCACACTAATAATTGCTAAATGACACTTTTGAAGCAGGAGTAACAGAACTGTTTCCACTCTCTTGCACAGCCCCTGTATTACAGTGCTAGAGATTTGGCGGGGCTATGTTATATACTGGGGGGGCGTATTCACTACTGATTGGCCTCCGGACCCCCTAGTCACTCCAATCACATTCCTAGAATCCTCCTGCCCCCTCAATTGGCTTTTACTAATGTTTCTGGTCCAATCACGGGCTTTTAAAGCCCAGTTCCTGTCCCATTGCATTTTGGTCGGTTCTGGTTGCCGAATTCCGAACTTTTTCTGCAAAAAGTTCGGAATTCGGCCGAGTTTCGAACAGTCAATGTTCGGGTCGAACCGATGGTCGACCCAAACCATTCGATCATCCCTATTTAGCAGCAATTCACCTCCAAATGACCTGCACAGGTGTGATTGCTCTAGCTCTGCACAGGTGTGATAAACCAGAGCTTTCCCCTGCATGAAGTTCTGATCATGTAAAGTTTTTGGTATTCTTGTTTAATGTTTCATTTTACTTAACACATATCAAGCACAGTTGCACATGGCAAAAAATTACAAATCTGACATCAGTTTAACAGTGAGTATTAACCTCATCCTCTTCTGATTGCTAAAGGTATACACCCATCAAAACTGAAAAAAACACACCTTAAAGTACAACTAAAGGCTCCTGTATGACAGTCTAAACAATAACCCAATCCGGTTACTATGTGGTGCATAAACTTCATAAAGTCAACCAAAAAGAACATTTACCTACCCTATAAAAACTGCATTTGCCTATCATGACTGCTCTAAATCCTCCTTCATCGGGGTCTCACTTACCCCACCCCCCCCCCCCCTTTAAGCACTGCAGCCTTTGTGACTATAGCTGGACTTTACTGCCAAGCTCAACAGGTATTTGTGGGACTGTGACCAAGGATTAAGATAAAGGTTAAAGTGCAGATGGATTTATAATTAAGTGTTGTGGTATTTATTTTTTTATAATAGAAGGCCATTGTTCAATTTTAGGATGATTGGAGAACACAGGCTATTCTGGAACCAGCCTGCATGCACTATTGGAACACCCACTACAGGCTGCTTGCCAACAATTACATACAGAAAGTCTAGTATAAAAAAAATAATATATAACTATGTCTCAGTCACTAATATACCTGTATGGATGTAATTAGTGATGTAAGAAGTATAGATATATATAGATTTATACAGCACTGGTTCTAAAAATTACAAACCCACCACTCTCGTTTTGACCTTGCTATAGCCACAACTGAATAGAAAA
This sequence comes from Pelophylax lessonae, assembly GCF_965119305.1. Lineage (NCBI taxonomy): Eukaryota > Metazoa > Chordata > Amphibia > Anura > Ranidae > Pelophylax > Pelophylax lessonae. Next base: position 132,728,826 of record NC_138774.1, read on the forward strand.
CTCAGTTTAAAGTGTATATTTAGCCCAAACTGTTCTTTTTAGTTTTGGATATAGTAGGGAAGTTTTTTTTGGGCTTGATAGACCATTTGTACAGTAGGCTTTTTTATTTGTAGTCCATTGTCACCAAGATGAAAAGTGACAAGAAACCTATAATGTGAGATTAAATCTTCAAATCAGGAACTTCTTTTCATTAATCTCGCATTATGTAGACATCCACTATGTTGCGTCTCTGGAGCAGGAAGTTAAGAGGAATCTCCACAACAGCTCACAGACAGTAGAAAACAAAATTGCAAGGCTTTTAACCAGTGCTAACAAAGTTTGGACTTTACATATTTTTTATTGTTAATTTAATGAAATGTCTTATTTTAGCACAGTTGCAGTGTTTGTGGTGTAGCATCAGTTGCAAAATTATTTGCTTGCACCCATTGCCTCGATTTGTACTTAAAAAATTAGTTAATTTAAAAAAAAAATGAGAAGGGGAACTAACATCGTACACCAATGCAATCAGAATCACTTGATATATCCTGAAATCACTGCAGAAAGAAGAGGGAAAATAACAGGGATTTCACAACCTTGGACCACTGCACTGGGGGCGCTTGCACTAACAGCTCACCACCCATGGAGGTAGGTACATTGGGGACCAGGGAGTAGATGGAGAGTTTACTGTGTAAATTCATCTCTTCATTTTTTCTTAAAAGGGTGAACATACACTTTAAACCTCACATTTATCCTGCATTTCTTGTCCACTATTTTCTCCTTCAAGCACAGTAATGATAAAACATATCTAGTTAAACCTTATAGAAAAAAAAAAAAAACATATCTAGTTAAACCTTATAGAAAAAAAAAAAAAAAAAACATATCTAGTTGAGTTGTTGGTACTGCCCCTCACCATAGCAAAATAAACTCAATATGCTGCATTTTCCATTTTTGTAAGAAAATCTAGCAGAAAAATTGCATAACATCCTTACAGTGGATTCAGTAATAAAACACGGAGCTATGGTAATAGCTTCTCTCTGTTGGTGTTCAAGTGAAATATAAAAAGCTGGTCCACATACAAAATTGAAGCAATAGTTCTGGGTGATATCAGCTTTAATCACTTCAGAGCCGGAAGATTTCCCCCCTTAATGACCAGTCCATTTTTTGCGATTTGTCACTGCGTTACTTTAACCGACAATTGTGCGGCCGTGCAACGCTGTACCCTAATAAAAATTATGTCCTTTTTTTCCCACAAATAGAGATTTCTTTTGGTGGTATTTGACCACCTCTGCGATTTTTGCGCTATAAACAAAAAAAGAGCGACAATTCCGAAAAAATATATATATATATTTTTTCAATTTCTGCCATATAACATTCCCAATAATAAATAAAAAAATAAATAAAATCTAAGTTTTTCATCAATTTAGGCCAATTTGTATTCAAATTTTTGGTAAGAAAAATCCCAAGAATTTTGATTGGTTTGCACAAAAGTTATCGCATCTACAAACCAGGGGAAAGATTTATGTCATTTTTATTTATTTTTTTACTAGTATTGGCAGCGATCAGCAATTTTTAGGGGGACTGCGACATTGTGGCGAACAGATCGGACATCTAACTGACATTTTTGACACTTTTGGGGGAACCAGTGACATTACTACTGTAATCAATGCTAAAAATGTTCACTGTTACTGTACTAATGACACTGGCAAAAAAGGGGTTAACACCAGGGGCGACCAAAGGGTTAAATGTATGCCTAGGGGGGGTTTTCTAACTGTGGGTGGGATTGGCTTATGCAATCAACACAGAGACCTGTATTCCTAAATAGGGGGAACACAGGAGCCCTGTGTTGATTGCTGACAGAACAATGGTGTGCTGTGTTTATAACAGCAGACCGCCGCTCTGTCTCCACTGGGAGCGATCTCAGGTGCCCGGCGGCAATCACGGCCGCCGGCCCCACAAATCAGCTTCCCCACTGGCGAATGGGCATGCATGCCCTCACGATCGCTCCCACCAAGCGCCTTGTGAATATGGTGATTCCCAGGAACCTGCAGCCGGCAGCTGGTTGGCAAGTGATTAATTCCAACCAATACTTAAAATAGGATATTTCTGTGATGGGATTTGAGGCAGCATCCCAAGTATATTTATATAGTAGAGTGAGGAAGGGTTAAAATATCTATCAGGGTTCTTGTGACCTGTCTTGGTGCCACCAGGACATGAAGTGATTGGCTATGAGTATCTCACCAGTGAGGACACAGACAACAAAAAAAGCTCAAATAAATGTCAACCCTTACATTAAAATGATTTTGTTTGGCTGTAGTAGGGTCTTAAGGGTTCTTTCACACTAGGAGTCCATCAAACGGACTCTGTTTATCTTAGCGGGGGATCGATCTGCCGATCCCCCGCTGAGCAGGAGGATGACAGCTGTTCTCCGCTCTGTGTTCGGAGACACAGCTGTCAGGTCCCCATGCATCTCTACGGGGGAATCGGATGGGAATGGACCATCTGTCCGTTCTCATCCGATCCCATCCGATCCGCTGGACGAATGGAAAATAGGGTTTCCATCTGTCCGTATTTGACGGATTGGATTGGATCGGATGTCAGCGGACATGTCTCCGCTGACATCCGATGTCCCATAGACCGGTGAGGTGGGGTGACCGTTCAGATCTGCCAAAAAAAAACGGACAGGTGGATCTGAACAGTCCGCCTGTGTGAAATGGGCCTTAGGGCTCGTTCACACATATGTTGGGCATGAAGAATGAAGCAATGCTCATTAATGCTCCTATAGTATTAATAATGTGTTTATGACTAGGGATGATCGAACTTTTGAAAAGTTCGGTTCGACCAGAACACCCGAACTTCACGAAAGTTCGGTTCGGATTTCAGAACCCCATTGAAATCAATGGGACCCGAACTTCGGTAATCAAAAAACACCATTTTGAAGCCCCAAAACCCAATAAATGCCCCTAAAAAGTGCCTAGGGTTCTGGGTCATGCCCCATTAACTATTAATCACACAAAAAAAAGTTCTTAAAAATTGTAATTTTTGATAAAAAAGCCAATTATTGAAAAATTAAAAAAAAAAAAAAAAAAAAAGAGATTTTTTGATTTTTACTTTGGATTTCAGATCTGGGGGGTCTAAAAAGTGTACATGTGAAGTTTCAGCTCTGTAGCATGTCCAGAACCATAAAAAAAAAGATCGTTTGTATTAGAAAACTTTAAGCACAGGAATATGGCTTCTCTGCTGTAACACCTTGCCGGTTTAATAGAAGGAATTTTTTTGGGTTCTTTGCAGTCAGGAAAAACATCTGAACTTGTGTATAGTGGTACTGTGCACAAGTTCTGATGTTTTGCCTGCCTCCAAAACCCCCCAAAAAATGCCAGCAAAAACACACCTGGGCATTTTTTTTTTTGACGCTAGCGTTTTTTTTGGCATTTTTTGGGGTTCTTTTGAGGCAGGCAAAACATCTGAACTTGTGTATAGTGGTACTGTGCACAAGTTCTGATGTTTTGCCTGCCTCCAAAACCCCCCAAAAAATGCCAGCAAAAACACACCTGGGCATTTTTTTTTTTTGACGCTAGCGTTTTTTTTGGCATTTTTTGGGGTTCTTTTGAGGCAGGCAAAACATCTGAACATGTGTATAGGGGGTATATATAGACATATATGTCTGAATATATACCCCTAGACATATATAGGTGTGATAGTAGCATGTCCAGAACCCCAAAAAAAGATCATATAAGTGTAAAAGAGGGGTCCCACCATCCCTGCTCTACTGAAAAATGATCTTTTTTCTGGTTCTGGACATGCTACAGAGCTGAAACTTCACAGGTACACTTTTTAGACCCCCCAGACACTAAATCCAAAAAAAGTCATGCCTGCCTCCAAAAATGCCCAATAAATGCAAGAAAAAGCGCCGTAGAGAAGCCGTATACCTGTTCTAATAAAAATTATAAGAAAATGCTAATTTTTGGGGGGTTCTGGACATGTTACAGAGCTGAAACTTCACATGTACACTTTTTAGACCCCCCAGATACTAAATCCAAAGTAAAAATCTCTTTTTATTTTTTTTATTTTTTTTTTAATAATTTTTCAATCATTGGCTTTTTTATCAAAAATGACAATTTTTAAGAACTTTTTTTGTGTGATTTTGTGTCTGGGGGGTCTAAAAGGTGTACCTGTGAAGTTTCAGCTCTGTAGCATGTCCAGAACCATAAAAAAAAAAGATTGTTTGTATTAGAAAACTTTAAGCACAGGAATATGGCTTCTCTGCTGTAACACCTTGCCGGTTTAATAGCAGGCATTTTTTTGGGTTCTTTGCAGTCAGGAAAAACATCTGAACTTGTGTATAGTGGTACTGTGCACAAGTTCTGATGTTTTGCCTGCCTCCAAAACCCCCCAAAAAATGCCAGCAAAAACACACCTGGGCATTTTTTTTTTTTGACGCTAGCGTTTTTTTGGCATTTTTTGGGGTTCTTTTGAGGCAGGCAAAACATCTGAACATGTGTATAGGGGGTATATATAGGCATATATGTCTGAATATATACCCCTAGACATATATAGGTGTGATAGTAGCAGAAATATATTACTGTAAATGATTTCATTAGCGCAAGCATTTATTTCTGCTACTATCACACCTATATATGTCTAGGGGTATATATTCAGACATATATGTCTATATATACCCCCTATACACATGTTCAGATGTCATGTCTGACATCAAACATGTCCTCAAAAAAACACTGGCAGTGGCAGCCCCTGCAGCATATAAAATGCTTGCTGGTGAGAAGCCACATACCTGTCCCGAAGCAACTCAGAGAAATGATCATTTCTCTATAGCGGTCACCCTGCTATGGAAGGGTTTTGTCACCCTGCCATAGCAGTCACTGTCAGTTAACCCTACACTACACTACGGTCCCCTGACACTTAACACTTTCCCTACAGAAACTAAATTTTTGAAGCTAACTTAAGTGTAAAGGAGCACTCTAACTACACTAGATATCCCTTTCCTTACACTAATAAATGCTAAATGACACTTTTAAAGTAAAATTAACAGAACTGCTTCCACTCTCTTCCATGTCCAGTATAACAATGCTGGGAATATGGCGGGGGCGATCTTATATACTGGGGGGCGTATTCACTAATGATTGGTCTAGGGACCCCCTAGTCACTCCAATCACATTCCTAGCATTCTCCTGCCCCCTCAATTGGCTTTTGCTAATGGTTCTGGTCCAATCACGGGCTTTTAAAGCCCATTTCCTGAAGCATTGCATTTTGGGCGGTTCTGGTTGCCGAATTCCGAACTTTTTGGGCAAAAAGTTCTAAATTCGGCCGAACCTCGAACACCCAATGTTCGGGCCGAACCGATGGTGGACCCGAACCGTTCGATCATCCCTATTTATGACATGGTTTTATTGTGTTTATGAAGCTTTGAAAACACTTCAAGAATGCTTGAGAAATGCCCATGGAAGTCTTGCTTTTCTAGTGTGAAGTTCTTAAAGGGGAAATGATGTAGAGAAAATGATCGACATTGAGGTGTGGTTAGGTGGTGGTGTGATAGCAGATATTTTTGTGAATTTTCTGCAAGATGGATTTGTATACTTTAAACGCATTGACACTTGGGTTGGTCCAGCTCAACATTTGTGAAACAAAAAGCTTTGCCACTGGCAATAATGTTCAGTGCCTCTGCGCCTTCCAGTCAATATTGCTGGCTGGCTTGATGCTTTTGCTTGAACACAGGGACAAATGGTATCACCACACAGTTGCTCTGTACTAATAGGAAGTGGCTAGAGCTGCTCTGTCCTAGTTCTCTATTATTTCCCAGTGCATTCTGGGACTCCACTGTTTCTCCCCTAATGCCCAGGTAACACATTATAAATGCTTTACTACCACAAAAATAATGCTGTAGGTGCTGATAAAGTGCAGTTATAGAGCATCACCATTGAAATCAATGGAGGTGGCTAGCAATCTTTGATGCCTCATGAAAGGGACATGCTGCCTAATTTTTAACCACTTCTGGACCGGAAGCATTTGCCCCCTGATGACCAGGCCATTTTTTGGGATTCGGCACTGCGTTACTTTAACAGTCAATTGGGTGGTCATTCAACGCTGTACCCAAATAAAATTTATGTTCTTTTTTTCCCACAAATAGAGCTTTCTTTTGGTGGTATTTTAACACCTCTGAAACTTAAAGTTTTTGCACTATAAACAAAAAAAGAGCAACAAATTTGAAAAAAAAATTCTGCTATATAACATTCCCAAAAAAAAAAAAAAAAAATCATTTTTTTTTTTTAACATTTTAGGACAATTTGTTTTCTGTTACATATTTTTGGTAAAAAAAATCTCAATAAGCGTATTTTGATTGGTTGTGCCCAAAGGTTATCGCGTCTACTAACTACGGGAAAGATTGATGTCATTTTTATTGGTTTTTTTTTTTTTTTTACTAGTAATGGCAGCGATCTGCAATTTTTAGCGGGACTGCGACATGGCGGCGGACAGATGGACCCCTATCTGACATTTTTGACACTTTTGGGGGTACCAGTGACATTACTACGGTAATCAGTGCTAATATGCACTGTTACTGTAATAATGACACTGGCAGGGAAGGAGTTAATTATGTGGGTGATCTAGGGGTTAAATGTGAGCCTAGGGGAGTGATTCTAACTGTGGGGGGGGTGGGGCTTGTGAAATGATCACAGAGACCTGTGTTCCTACATAGAAGGATCACAGGCACTCTGTGATAATTCCAGAGAGAAGAACGGCCAGCTGTGTTTACAACAGCTGCCTGTCCTCCTCTCTCAGCCGATGTCAGGCGGCAATAGGAGCCGCCTGCCCCATGCATCCAAGTCTCCACTCCCGGCAGCGCGTGCTTGCCCCCTAGCTGCAGGCGCGCGACCGATGTATACCTACGTCGGTTTGCGCAGGAAGGGCTGCCTGCCGCAGTATAACTGTAGTGGGCAGTCCTCAAGTGGTTAATACAACACAACACTACCACTCCTGTGTGGACAGCACTGTCTGGTGCCATTGTAATATCCACGGCAGGCATTGAAGAGAAGTTATGAGGCTTTCAAAATGCTAAATAAATGAGCCGTAAACGCAGAGTATTGACACATTTGTGATGGAGTCTTTTAGTAATACTCTGAGCATTGTTCCTAAGTTGAGCTTTAATTTTTCCAGCCAGGAGTATCCCAGCCATATAGAAACCCAAATGGTTTCTTTGACAGGAAAGAGGCTAATTGCTTTCTTGAAACATTCATTCTGCAGCAATTAACAGTAAGTTCACACCTTTTTTTAACAGCTTTGATTTTCTTCTGTCATAGATTTACCCACTCCCACAACAAAATGTTCAATTTAAGTACAAACCTTTCTCTACTGTAGGTTAGCATGTGCCTGGCAATAACTTCTTCCATTAGACATACACCTTACATTTCAATAACATTAATGGGCAGCCGTATAGGATGACTGCCAGCAGCCGGTATATTGTACCAGCACGCATATTAGTAAACATGACCCGGCAGCTCTTGTAATTAGGTTGAAAAGAAAAAAAAATGCCATTGAATCCAGATGATCAATTATAAATAAGGGGCTTTTCATGCCTCGCTCCTGTATTGTTCAACACATAAAGGAAAATGAAGAATACAGAACACTGCAGTTTATAGCAATTCATCATCATTAAGGTATTGCTAGTGCAGAAAATAAAGAAGACTTTAGTTTTTGCTCCTGTCATTCCTGGGAATGTTAGGATATTTAAAGAATACATTTACTTTCATGCAAAGTGCCCTTATGCTTTTTGCCTTTTTTGCCCTGCCCAAATGATCCCAACTTACTTCTCCATTGATGCATACCTACCAAGAGCCGATTCATGCAGCCTCCATTGTTTGTTTACATCCAGTGGTGAAAGACTTCTCCTGCCCATGGCTGCACAGGACAGCCCCAAAAGCTTATTTAAGGTGATGTCCTAAACACAAGACACTGTGTTGCTCCAGGACAAAAAGCCTCCGTTCAAAGTTCAGTCTCAGAGAGGAAATTCAGGTGCACGCCCTGGTTGCAACAGAAGCACATGGAAGAAATGGACTGGATGGCAGCACTCCAAAAAATGAGTCCTTTATTGAAGAAAACAAAAAAACGGAAATACATGAAGGATGATCATACCATACGTGTTTCGCACCCAAGCTGGTGCTTAGTCATATGTCATATGACTAAGCACCAGCTTGGGTGCGAAACGCGTTAGCTGCCAGTGTCATCATCTCTGCTGTGGTATAATCATCCTTCATGTATTTCTGCATTTTTGTTTTCTTCAATAAAGGACTCATTTTTTGGAGTGAGCCATCCAGTCCATTTCTTCTATAGGGTCAAGTCCTGGCTGGCTGGCAGACAGAGGTAGACAAGCCCCATAGAAGTTTTTGGGCTGTAAAGTGCACCTGAGGCCAGGAGAGGGAGCCTTTCACCGCTGCATGTAAACAAATAATAGAGCCTGTAGCCATCAGATCTTGGTAAGTATACATTTGTGGAAGGTGATGGTGGCATTGTTCCACTCTGGGTGATCTATGTACATTACAAGGATTATAACAACATTTGTGTTTCTTTGTGCCCTTTTAGGAAAGTGAGTCTAATGGGAGTGGTTTCATAATTATCAATCAGCTGTGCACCTGCAGGACACTAATGAGAAAAGCCGCTGTATCCCTTTAGACGTGTTCCTATTGGGAGTATCTCACCAAAAATTAAATTTTTGTTGCAGGGGATACCTGAAATCTGACTTGTATCTTAGAGCAGACTTCTAGGAAAATCACACAAGCAGGAAATGATGTTTCTGGGGTGTGGTCAGTACACGTTCTGTGTACAGAACAACTCCAGGTAGCCATATTGCATTGCATTTTCAGAAAATTACAGCAGCAGTGGATTGAAAAGGAAAGGTCATTTTTATAACATTGAATCACAGCATGACTTGTGTCGCAATTGTGTACACTATATTATTTTTACTTTATTGCCATTTTTTGAGTTACCTTTTAACCTTATGCTGCCTGTGCTATAGGCGAAAGACAGCTACGGCATGGGCCTAAATTGCTGGGAGGTCATCCATATGCGTCCTCCCATGGATCTGATGCCTGCGCGCCCCCTGCGGGGCATGCACAGCTCGCTCTGTGATCAGCGAGTCCATGAGACTCGGCCTAACTACTTGATCAGCTATCAGCCAAGGATAGCTGATCACATGATGTAAACAGAACCGGTAATCGACTTTTATTTCCCTTCACGCAAAAAGAGATTACCATCTGGATAAAGAGGACATCGCTCCCACACACTCCAGATCCACTGCTGCTAAGCAGTGTCCACCAGTGCCACCTACCAGTGCATATCAGTGCTGCCAATCAGTGCCTCATCATCAGTGCCACATATCAGTGCTGCCTATGAGTGTCACCTACCTGTGCCTATCAGTGCCCATCTGTGCCACCTATCAGTGCCCATAAATGCTACCTAAAAGTGCCACCTATCAGTGACGCCTATCAGTGCCCATCAGTGCCACCTATCAATGCAGCCTTCTCAGTGCAGCCTCATTAGTGCCCATCAGTGCTGCCTATCAGTGCCCATCAGTGCAGCCTATTAGTGCCCATCAGCACAGCCTATGCGTGCCTATCAGCGCAGCCTAATCAGCGCACATCAATGAAGGAGAAAAATTACCTGTTTGCAAAATTTTATAACAAACTGCGAAAACATGTTTTTTTTTCTGTCTTTTTTTATTGTTTAGCAAAAAATAAAAACAAAAATTATAACAATTCTATATGGGTACAGTGTAGCATGACCACGCAATTGTCATTTAAAATATGACAGTGCTGAATGCTGAAAATTGGGCAGGAAGGGGGATTAAGTGCCCAGTAAGTAAGTGGTAATGTACAGATAATCATAGCTGAATGCATTGCCAATAACAAAAACCTTGTAAATACGTAAGATATCTCAAAATAGCACACATGAGAGAAGACTTCATAATTTCCTACCATAACTATGGAAAAAACAGCACTTACAACCTCGCTTATTTATGTTCATGTCTCGCTCATTCATGTTCATATTTGCATTCTTCATATTTTATTAATCCTCTTCCCCATCTGAGGGTCAAAAAATATTGCACAATTAGGCTGATTTACTAGCAAGGTTTACACATTGAGGTTGATTTGCTAAAACTGGAGAGTGAAAAGTCTTGTTCAGCTGTGCATGGTAGCCAATCAGCTTCTAACTTAGGCTTGTTCAAGTGGAAGTATTATTGCTTTTTACCTTTTACCTACAGGTAAGCTTATAATAAGGCTTACCTGTAGGTATAATTATTATCTCCTAAACCTGCAAGGTTTAGGAGATATTTGTCCTGCATGCAGCCGCTGAAACCAGTGGCGCATGTGCTCTGAAGGTCAGGCGGACCTTCAGAGCTATTTGCCGGCTTCACGCGGGAGTCTCTCACAGCCGCCGAACCAGGAAGAGACGCCAAGGGAACATGACGGCTCCCTCAGCGGTAATCGGGTGACCGTGTCGGAGCTTCGTTATAAGATAAGTATTTCGTAATGAGCTAGTATGCAAAGCATATATATATATATAAGATCTGGCATTTTAATTCTGCTCAACTGCGCTTAATCTCCTATTGTTGTTGCCTTCCACGGATTGGTTTTGAGTTTGGGACAGCAGGGATCTGTCAGCAGACTAGACACTTTCTCCCAGTGGTAAAGCTCCTCAGCACCTGGCCTTTTTTGTTTTTATGTTTTGCATCCGCAAGGCATGCATGCTCACCTCTCATTTCCTGCCCACTCTGTGTGCTCAGATGAGGATTTGGTATGGTTTTTGGGTGGAGATACTACCTATTTTTTATTGTTTGTGTGGGGTACCATCCTAAAATGCATACTAGACCAAAAGCAAAATTTTATTTTTAGAAAGAAAGCAAATAAATGTTTGCTGCCAATTTACATTTCCATGCTGGCTTCCTATTTTGCTAAAAACAGCATAGTGATCCCACAAAAGTCTTCCAAAATATGTTTCAGACCCTTAAGGTCCTGTTATATATTTTGGATTGTCCCCATGACATAGTTTGCAAAGAAAATACGTTGCCAGGGAAATGTAATTCACCAGCAATTGAAATGGTATTTTTATAGCACTTTGTATACATTGTATGGGTGTACCACTTCACAGGCATTCCCCCAGGCATCTTATATAAAGAAACTGGGCATTCTAAAGTTTCACTTTAAGCATTATTAAAATTGCTGCTCACAACCAAATGGAACAATAAAAAAATAAATAAAAAACATTAGTACATGTTTCCCAGGGCAGTGCTCAGCCTGAATGTCATTTGTTTAATAATCCCTTAGCTATCAGACTTGCAAATGGCCATAAATTATTTTAAAGTTTTGACTTTGATGGGGTTCAGAATAATGTTCAGAACTTTAGTACAGTTTGGAAAACCTCCCACGAACCAAATCGAAGTACGTTCAGCTCATCTCTTCACCAGCTAAAACATCTAGCCCCATAGATAGGCTGAGAACTCAGTATTTTTTACAAGTTGCTATAGGGAATACACTAAAGGGTGCAGGGTACAGAAATACTATAAATTATCTCAGTGGAGCATCAGTTGACATTGAACAACAACTCAAAGGGCTTGATTTACTAAAGACAATTAGACTGTTCATTTTGCCTGGGAAGTTGTTCTTTGCAAGGGAATTTTCCCCAGAGCTTAGTGAATGAAGTGTGAAGCTCTGCTGACTTTCATCATCCAAACATGTGCAAGAAAAATTATTTTTTTTCCTATTTTCCTTGAATGTGATTGGGTATTCTTTGAAAATTTAAATTTCACAACATTTACCAATTTCTTGGTAAATTTCCTTTGAAAAGTGAATAGAATATTTGCATTTAATAAATCATCACCAAAGACTGGTGATACAGGTTAATGCCTGGTGATACCTAGAGATGGAGTAAATCATCTGATATGGTAAGAAATCTCTGTTTCACATAAAGTGAAGAAAATTACAGAATTTCTCTTTAAAATGTTTAACATACAGTGAATATTATTGCTTTTTTTCTCTTAATAGTCAATCAGGTGTTGCAATTCTTTAAACTCAATAACATTTGAATAACGGGAATCTGATTGGCTGCCTTAGACAACATAAATACTTTTCTGTCATTTACTTTACTTGGAAGTCTATATGGTTTCCTCTTTTGAAAAGAAAAATAATAGATGGAATATAATATTACATGTTACAAGAAATTATTTAGGAATAGTTTCTGTACATTGAATAAACAGTAAATAAGTAATATATTATTTGCACTAAAAGACCTTTACCCTATCAAGCATGACTTTAAAAATTATTTATTGAAGCAAGGCTGTATTTAATTACCATGCTTCCCCTTACAAAAATACATGTCTATTTTTTAGGCCCCAGTCTCTACCATCATATATTAATGCTCACTAAGATTACAAATAAAATGTGCTGTTAGAGGCATGTTGTTTTTTTACATATAGAACACTGTTCAACATTAAGCTCCTGGAAGAAGAGTTAAGGAGAGATGTTTGCGGTACAGAAAATCCTGTGAATTCTCTCTTCAGCCCCTGTCTCTCCTTGCTCTCTCCTTTAGTTGTTTTTGCTAGATGTACTTAGACTTCTAGAGGTAGCAAATAACAAATGGAAAAAATAAAGAAAACGAGTGGCTACATTTATTTCTGTCTTCGTTCTTCATCCTCTTACAGTGTTATTTTAGGCACTGGCTTAAAAGTTCCTTGTGTAAAATAAGTCCTTCTTTTAAGATACCATAAAGGAAATAGGTCTTTCGAGAAATAAAGGGGCTGCTATTGCTGATCCCGTTCTGAAAATGTGACATTTCTGGCTGTTGTAAAAGTGCAGTGGCTTTAGTGCTTTCTGATTCACTTACTCAGAACAAATATGTAGATCAGCTGTTCTGACTTTTCTCTTATTTTCTAGCTTTCTTTGGCTTTTAAAGTACTGATTCCAGAGGCAGTCAAGCAACCAACCTTTTTTAGGGCAATATATCAGTTTAAAAACATAAATAAATTGATATTAAAGTCTTGTTTTGTTTTGTTTTTTTCGTTTAAAAATAACAAACATGTTATACCTGCTCTGTGTAATGGTCCCTCCCTCTTGCTGAGTGCCCCCACAGCAAGCAGCTTGTTATGGGGGCACCTGAGCCGAGCCACTGTTCTGTGTGCCCATTCAGACATGGAGCCATGGCATGGCTCGGCCCTGTCCTTCCTCTCTCCTCATTGGCTTACTGACTTTTACTGACAGCAGTGGGTGCCATTGTCTCAGCTAATGAGGGAGAGTCCCCAGACAGCTAAGACTCTTGTGCAACATTGCAGTATCAAGATGGGACCAGTGCTTCAAGTGGCTCAAAAGAGGTGCCGGTACTCTATTATAGCCTATAAATTTTGTCGCCCCCCCACCCCACATCAGGGTCCCCACATTCCCCCCCCCTGTCTTGCCTGGGCTGGGACTCCAGAGCAGGGGGACTCACTGGTGGTGACTGATCTGGCTCTGGAGTGGGAAATATTCTTGGGGGGGCAGTTGAGGGCGCAGATGTCCAAAATGAGCGTACTGGTACGCTACGGCGCACGGAGAGGTGGTGGTATGCTCAAGAGCCATATTTGGAAGTGGCGGTACTGAGTACCAGTGCATACCGGCCCACTTAAAGCCCTGGATGGGACTCAGGTTGTATAAGGGGGGGTGGGGTGGTCTGAGGAAGGCTGCTGCAAACAGAAGGTTTTTTTTATCTTTATGCATAAGTCCAGGTGCATATGCATAGTATTAGCTTACTTCTAGAGCACTCCAGGAGACTCCCAAACAAGGAGCACTCCAGTATGCATAAAACCACTACAGTGGCTATCTAGATGTTTGTGGTGGTATTATCTGTGCTCTCGGGCCTTGTCTATATCTTTTGATGAATTAGAGATATTTTTTCATTCTTAAACAATAAAACAACTCCACCTACCCCATTCTCCTGAAACTCACAATTGGGGAGTTAAGTCACCCATCATACTGAAAGAGTAATTAGATGAATAGGTGGAAAAAAGGGTGGTATCGAAGATGGAGTTAAAATTTGCCTATTAGAATGGAGAATGTTTTGAGAAGTTTCAATGCAGTCTTGAAGACAACTCAAGTCTCCAGTAACTTTAAGAATCACCTATTACTTTACCTATCCTTAACAGCCAAGGAAGCAGCAAGCAGGTAGTTTTGTTCTTTAGTTAAATTCAACAGGGCAGTTTTCATAAACTGTTCTCAGTCACAAATCAGACTCCTTTTCTCCAACTATCATCTTTACAGGTTCTATCATTGTAAGCTTGTTAGCATAGACTCCACAATTAGCTATCTAGGATTCAGTTGTATGCATCCATTGTTACAAGTGAGAAGAACACTTGCTAGACAGTTGGCTGAGGATTAGCAGACCATGAAAGCCTAAACCAGCCCCAAATTGTCGATAAAACCTTAAAGATAATGTCAGTTGCATGATTTTCAGTCAAAGGGGTTGATTTACTAAAGATAAACAGACTTTTCAATTTGAAGGGGAGTTTTCACTTTGCAAAAAAAAAAAAGAAAATCCCTTAGCTTAGTGAAGGTGGTGAAAATTCACTTTGCAAAAAAAAAAACAATTGTGCAAAAAAAAAAAAATACTTTTTCTTGAACATGATCAGATAATGGAAGTTTGCAGGGCTTCACCTCATTCACTAAACTAAGGAAACATTTGCTTGTTAAGTGAACAGCCTATTTGCCCCTAAGCCACTAATACAAAGGAAGGTAGAAATGTTTGGTTTGATTGTGGACAGATGCTTCCATGCTAATATTTAACCCTATGCAAAAATGACTAACGCATTAACATCTACAATATGCAACAGGTAAAATGAGAGACACACTTGGCTACATCCTAATTATCTCAGACATTTTAGAAAAAAGTACTGTATAACTCATACAAGATCCATGTTTGTTTATACGAGCACAGTCTCCTAGATACAGTTCCTTACCTGCTTCTGCTTGCATCATTTGAAAAGATGGTAATTATAGCACAGTTCACCCCCTCATCATTTTAAAATGCTGCAGTTAAAGGGATACAATATGTACATATTGAAAATCAAATAATTAGATTTATTTATTAAACAAAATAAACAATAAATCTTCAAATCTTTAAATACCACTAATATTTTTCCTGTTATATCACAAGAGATAATACATTTTTTGTATGCTTGGTTAACTTATTAAACATTTTTTTAGATAGCAAGCATACTTATCGGTTCTGGCACAAAAAAATATTATATTTGTTCCTTTAGGCTCCGTTCACATCTAGGCTTTTTGGGGCGTTTTTGGGGAGTATTTCTGCTCTAGGATCAGCTCTCAAAACGCCCAACAAGACAAATCCTATTCATTTCAATGGCCCCTGTTCACATCTGAGCGTTTTGACGCTGTCAGCAAAACGCCTAACGCTCAAAAAAGTACATGAGCTTCTTTTTGGGCAGATTACAGGCGTTTTCCATTGGTATCTATTCAATCAAAAAACGCCTGCACAAAAAAACGCCTGTAAATCGCGGTAAAAATTGCGGTAAAATTGCGGTAAAATCGCGGTAAAAAACGCGCGAAAACGCTACGCTCAGGTGTGAATGTAGCCTTACAGTCTTGGGGCCTGCATATTTAACAGTGAACAATTAAAGCGGTTGTAAACCGCTGCACTTTTTTTTCCCTTACTTGCAAGGCAAAAGGAATAATGTGCTAGTATGCATCGCATACTAGCACATTATGTGAAACTTACCTCAAAACTAAGCATTCCAGCGATGGAATGGAGACGGCGTCCATCTTCAACCAGGTCTTCCTTACGGGTTCGCAAACTTCGGCTCTGTAACTGGCGGGAGTCGAGATGACATCACTCTTGCGCATGCGCACAGGAGCCACCAGTCACGGTACAGCGCTCTGAAAAAACAGCACAGGTGGCCATTCCTTTCATAGCGCATGCGCCAGTGATTTCACTGACTGCATGTACAGTAAATATCTCCTAAATGGTGCATATTTAGGAAATATTTACACTACCTATATGTAAGCCTTATTATAGCCTTACTTATAGGTAAAACTTAAAGACGAAAGTTTACTTCCTCTTTAAGAGAAGGTAGATACACTTATGGGTTAGATGGTTCTGAATTAGGTGCGTTTAAATGTCTCTCTGATGGGGATACAGACAGCAATAAAAGTCTAAAAAAGACTCTAAACTTTTTCCCATTCTATCTAAAACTAAGAAAATTATTACAGATGTGAACCTAATCTGCAATATGTCTTGTTATTATGTCTTATATTTTAATATTCCTAAAAAAAAAAATTGTCTTTCTCCAGACATGGCAGATGATAACGCAGGTGATTACATCAAAGTGTGGATCTGGACTGTCATCAGCCATGTGTCACATGACACATTGTTTATTATAAGTTGCCATGGTGCTGCTCATGTGATCAGCTAAGACACCAGTCATTTGATGGCGTTACACTTGATGGTTGAGAGCAAAAGCAACCGTGACATTTATCATTCACAGCATGCCTTAAATGTAACATTTTCAGAAAACTATTAAATCATTTTTTTTTTCTAGGGAGCTTGTAGAGCATTGCACCTGGAATCAGCGAATCATGGGTGCAATGCAGGGCTCTTGAAGACTCTCAAGATAGCTGTCTGCCTGTACCTCATATGGGCAGGCAGTTACTTGAGAGCAGGAACAAATCAATGAACTATGAAGCCACTTACCAGAGCCCTCGCAGTTCATTGAGCACTACAAGCCATCAGCTGCAATGGATGAAGGTAGTTGTAGTTTATTCATTCACAGGAATCTGTGAATGAATGATGAGGCAATGTAGGTGGAGTCCCGAACAGTTGTGTTCTTTTAAATAAGCGACAGTGGGTGAGGTAAGAAGATCCCCTGGCTGCTGTCACAGAGTGGGAGATATTGGTAGAATTGGTCACAGGAGCTGGAACATGTTACATGTTCCACGTTAAATACAAATGGAACATGTAACATGTTCTAAAGGGTTAACTTATCCTTTAACTCCACTTTAAGGAGGAGGTTAGCGGAGGAGCACAGTCTTGAAGAATATTGATCCTTACGCCATGTAAAGACTTCCTTGGCTGTCATTATTATCACCCAAGTCTCAGTTCAGTTAAGTAAACTCAAGATCAGTACTTAGCTGAAATAATTTAGGTGTTACAATGCAGACATTTTTTATTGACAGGCTAATTGTTAATGTTCTTCAGCGTTGTAGGACTAAAATGTTTTTGAGATAGCAACATGTTTGTGTAATACTTTATATACTGGATATTTTCAACATCAAAACAGATTCCATGTACCTAAATTGAAACTTTAGCCAGAAAATTAAGTCCTGCTAGATCACTTCTGGCTGGCCTGTTTTGCAGGTATAGTTATGTAAAACATTAAAAGTAAGTGTCTATACTGTTAAAAATCCATTAATACTCTGTCTCACCCTGCTCTGCACATGCAAAGCTGCCCTCCATTTTTAGGCACTGCCAAATTTGTAGATGCCTATCTGCTAACAGCCTTAAAGTGGAATTATGTAGCTGCTTCTCTTTGTCCTGCAACTGCCCTGGTGCTGCACATGTGATCAGGTATGACACCAGCCATTTGATGGTTGACAGTTTGGTTGAGAACACATGCAAATGTGACAGTTAGCAATCCCAGCACTCCAGGAATGTAACTGTTTTCTGAAACTGTTAAAACGGGTTTAGTTTCACTTTATGATTTACTGCTGATCAAGAGGTTCTGAGCTTCAGTAAAGTGGCAGCCTCTGGCAAGAAGAAACAGGAGCAATGTTGGAGGCAATTTACAGCACACACTAATTTTGGTAGCATCATTATTAATGTGAAGTGTATGTTGCTTGCTAAAGAACATTATTTTTTTTATCAAGTTGTTATGGGAAAAGTTCCACTTTAAGCTGTGTCAATGTGACTATGGAGAGGTTTGTTTAGTAATAGGCTTACAGTACCATAAATAATAAATAATACTATAGCAATATAGTAATATTGTGATATATAAATAATAAATAAGTTTAGTAATACAAATGTATTTAAACAGAACAAACTGTATGTATTTCTGCACATGCTTTTGACATAATATTAAAAATATATACAATTAATAATCAAAATAATGTAAACACTTGGTAGACAAGAATATATCCTGAATATCTGGCCTCTACTCTTACAGTTCAGATAGGCAACAATAATCTTTGCTCATACCTGACACTTGAGATCCTTTCTTAAATTAAAAAAGCTTAACAAGAAATTTTTAATTATCAGAACATCATAGGTTTGAGTAATACATTGACATGAAAGAAACTCTGTCTTTTAAACATGAAGTTGATTTAGTAGAGGAAAATTGGCTGTTCACTTTGCAGGAGAAGTTGTACAGTGCAAGAGAATTTTCCTCAAAGCTCAGGAAACGTGGTGAAATTTCACTTTGCAAATAATGCCCAATCACAAGTAGGGAAAAAAAAAAATCATTTTTGCATGCTCAAATAAATTACTAAGTTCTGAAGATAATTCCCATGCAAAGTGAACAGTCTACTTGCCTTTGATAGACAAACCTCAATGTGTCAGAGTATCTCTGCAGGTTGCGCACACTTGCCAGTGTAAAGGGTGGCATTTCTCCATAAAATCCATGAATTGCGAGACTATCCAACCTAGTAGACCCATATCTGTCACGGATCAGCCCAATTTATGTACCACTGCTCATGAATTGGAGAAACTGCATTTTTCAAGATGCATTCATCATTACTTATCTTGACGTAGTCTGTTTTACACACTAATACTAATGTATTCCAACAGATTGCATATAATGTTGCACATGCTTTGGACAGAATATTGAAAATATATTCAATGAATATTCCAAATAATGTAAAAACTTGCTGAGACAAGAAACATACCTTGAATACCTGGCCACTACCACTTCAGTTTCATTAGGCAACAAACTTGTAACAAACAAACATAATAAAAATAAAACTCTCCATGGGATCATATTGCAACATCCCTAAATCCCTAAACAGCAATTGATTAGCTTGGTTTTCCTGGATATACTCTAATCTGACAATAACAACTCATAGCAGTCCAGTGTTTCTGAAACCTTCCCTCAGTTTACACCAGAAGTTCTGGTTTTCTGGATCGCTACACAAGGAAGTTAAAGGAGAAGTACAGCCAAAGCTTGTTTGGCTGTACTTCTCCTATGGATCACAGGAGTACAGTCTGTTCTGTTGGCTGATGTCACAGAGCTGGTCCAGATCCGCCCACATGCCTGGACCAGCACCTGGCTCAGCCTCTCAGCAAGCTTCTGAGAGCCTTGAGTGGGGTTGCTCCCACCCCCACCAAAGCCCAGTGTTTCAGTGAGCATGGGGGAGGGGGGGCAGAGCAGACAGCTGCTGACTGACAGCCCATTCTGCATCCACCTAGGTAAGTATGATTAAAAATATATATAAATATATATATTCCCAGTCTTCCAATTTAAAGCAGACCTGTCATCAACCAAAAAAGGTTCTCAACTTTACACCAGGAATGATCCAGTGTTTTGATTTACTAGTAGGGCCTCTGTTTTAATGTTTCTCAGCTGTACACCAGGAATGATCCAGTGTTTTGATTTACTAGAAGGTCCCCTGGTTTAATGTTTCTCAATTGTAAACCTGGAATGATCCAGTGTTTTGCATTACTAGTAGGGCCTCTGTTTACCACCCATGACGTGCTGCCTTTGGATTTAAAATCCTAAAACATGTGGGCATGGTGGAACACCTGGCACGCCAATGTTCTCTTCTAAATGCAATGTCTTGTGGCTAGACAGCAAATAACCAAACCTAAAAATTGTCACATGAGGAGCATGTGACTAGCAGTGCTCAGGAATCAATTTTATTTAAAAGTTATTTTTTCAAAGGAACCTTTTTGGGGTAGAAGTGGGGAACATGGTGGTACTGCAAGCAAGTTAAAGTGATATTCTGTTCTGTGCAATGGTTTTGCACAGAGCAGCACCGATCCTCTTCTCAGGTCCCCCCACTGGTGCTCTGGCCCCTCCCTTCTGTCCAGTGCCCCCACAGCCAGCAGCACGCTATGGGGGCACCCGAGCTTGTTTGATACCAAGCCGCTGGTATGCATGTCCATTCACACACTGAGCTGCATCTTTGACCCACCCTCCCCCCTCTTTCCTCATTGGCTCCCTGGCTGTGATTAACAGCAGTAGGAGCCAATGGCTCCCACTGCTGTTTTAGCCAATGAGGAAGGAGAGTCCTCTGAGAGCTAAGTCTCTCCAGCACATTGCTGGATCACAATGGGGCTGTAGTAAGTATTAGGGGGGCTGGAGGGCTGCTGCATAGAGAAGGTTTTTTACTGCCATGTATAGAATACGTGAAGGTAAAAAACCTTGAGCCTTTACAACCACTTTACTGATTAAGAAGGCACATAATACAGTGGAAAGAGGGGGTTGGTATTTTATTTTGGGGATAAATGTCTACTTTATAGGTAAAACACAGCCATACAGCTAAATACAACAGAAAAAAAAAACAAACACCTAGCACCATGCAGCCTACTATTTGTTCAGTGTAAATGCCGCAGGATATTAATGAGGTAATATGTGTTCTCCCCAAAACATTGGCTGACAATGCCGATCCACACTCTTTCAGTATGAGCACTGTGTGGCTAAGGATTGCAACAAACATATATCATAACAAATTATAGATATCTATATCAACTGTATCACAAATCACAGCAGTGATTTTTTAAATACCTTACTGCATGAAACTGTATTTTGCATATCTGCCTGGAGTCCACTTTTAAATCACATAACTGAGGCATTAATTATTGGCATATGTAAATGTGTCGGAAAAACATATACTATTGGTGGGATCCAAGAACAGGTTTAGGCCAGTCCTTTCCAACACTGGTTATGCCATATTGTATGACACATATATCATGCAATGCTAATAATAAAATCCTTCATTTATAGCAATCCAGAGCTGAACAGACACTGTTGTATAATATACTAGGCATTCAACCATCCTTCCTATCCATCATAGTAATTAATACTATGCAGATAGCCCACCCAATGACATACAAGCTAACAATGTATGTTTTAAAGGGTCATACCACAATCTATCAGTTGGTCATCAACAAAAATAAACTATTTCATGTTTTTTTTTTTTGTGTAATCTCTACTATACATAGTGCTATGGCAAAATAACTAAAAATAGTAAATAAAAATATATAAGCCAGGACATAATATAACTCTAGAATGCACAAAGGTGTATGTGGACAACCTTTATTTTGTACCTGATCACATTATATCAAGTTTACACATCAATCATTTCCTGTAGTTTGGTATCTCAACGTTTCGTTTTTGTTTTTTTGTTTTTTTTGTTTTTTTTTATAGATTAATGCATTGTGATCACAGAAACAAGTCAGGCATTTAAATACATATTAAGGAGTACATATATTTTCTATCTAGTATACAAATTATTTCATGGATATGAATTTTTTTCTATTTTAAAAAAATATTTTAACTCCGCTCACATAGCAAGCATATCAAGAAAATCAATGCAACCCATCTGATTGCAAATAACAATATTGTTTCTTCTTTTTTTTTTATAGATAATTTTAAATCAATTCACATTTTGCAGAAAAAAATATCTTGTTAAATAAATGTGATATATAGATATATGTATATATATATATAGATATAGCTATATATATATCTATATATCTATATGTATAAATATATATAGATATATATATATAGATATAGATATAGATATATATATATATATATAAATATAAATATATATATAAATATTATATATATATATATATATATATATATATATATATATATATATATATATATATATATATATATATATATATATATATATATATATATATATATTTCCATTTTTAAGGTGTAGACAATAATGGTTCAAGTGACTGAATTTTTTTTCGTAGAATTGTAAAGCATGGATTTATGCACTTGCACATTTTACCGTGATATTCCTCTTTTTTCTAGTTAAAGATATTCCTGTTTTTAAGAAACTGACCTTCCTTTGCATGCTTTTGACTTGTCTAAGATTTTTCTTAAAACACTGTTTAGACTTTGACAGTAACAAAACATTTTCGCGAGCTTTATCCATTTGAAAGATGGAGATAGCCTTGTATGGTCACAGTTTTTTTTTTTTTTGTTTATCGTTGCAATAACCAATCACGGGGAGACAGAAGTTTTGCATTTGGGTACAAAATATACAGTAGATGCCTCTGTAGATGAGGTTAATTTTGTTTGTGATAACATAAAGTATCCCTTTGGCAATAGTGTCTGGTGTAATCCTAGAGGTCCAGATAGTAGATGATCTGAAAAGTGATAACCTACAAAGAAATTCCTTCAACCATAATCAACTGGATACTCGTGAAATCACCTGCATCTATGCCTATATAGATAATTTTTGGAAGTTTAAAGTCTACCAAGGCACTTTTCATCATTGAATTACTGTCTTTACTAGGGTTTACTCTGCAAGACCTACATTTTGCTCAGTGCTGTTTGTTCTTCAAGAACTTGTAAATAATCAGGTGTGCCTTGAAGTTTGGCTTTAAGTTCAAAGTATTCACTCTTTCTCTGTTCTACTACAATTTTACTGTGATTCCCACCTATTAAAGACTTCTTGCATTTCTTATCTTGTAGCTTTTCTGGATAGTGTATTTCAAAACCACTGACTCCTATGCTATTATATTCTTTTTTA
Source organism: Pelophylax lessonae (assembly GCF_965119305.1). Lineage (NCBI taxonomy): Eukaryota > Metazoa > Chordata > Amphibia > Anura > Ranidae > Pelophylax > Pelophylax lessonae. Next base: position 132,751,562 of record NC_138774.1, read on the forward strand.
CTTTCTAAAAAATTCTGGATAAATAAATTGGAGTCTCTTCCTGGAAAAAACTCATCCAGTTCATCAATTGTGCTAAGTCTTTTTCTAGAATCCCCATGTGATAAATCCTTATCTTTGTCAGTCAAACTCCTGAGGACCACCTTTTGCCCATGGTGGTCAATAAATGGAAATCCCATTTCGGCGTCCTTTATGCCACACGTGTGACTCTTGCTCATTTGTTCTATGGTTTGTGGAAAAAATGTTTCTGCAGAGATACCATCCATCTTAAGGGCTTTCTGGTCATGCTTCCTTAGCTGGAGCTGCATAGAACTGCACTCCTGGTTCCCAATGCCTTCATGCTTTACTGATGGTTTTTTATTACGTCTCAGAACAAAAACAAGAAGGCAGAATGCAACAAAAACAGTTAATATGAGCACTACTAAAATACTAAGTATTAAAATTGATAAAGGTACGGGTCCACCTGGTGGACTTTTTATAGGACCTACAGGGGTTGTGAACGTGATAGCAGGGATGGGACTGGTATACTGTGTGGGTGGCTTGTTTACCAGCTTGGGGCACAAAACCTCATTTTTCAGAGATCGTAGCTCAATGTTTGCAAACTGCACAGGTGTCTCACATTTGACCTCTTTCATAACAATGCCTTCACTTAGCTTCTCCAGCCAGAGCTTTAGAGCTACCAAATCGCACGTACAGTCCCATGGGTTTCCTTCCAGATCAATCTGTGTTAGAGATTTCAGCTGGTCAAGAACGCCACTTACAGGCAGGTACATGAAATGGTTATTCCTGATGTTGAGTCTAGCCAGGGGCACTCCTGAAAATATATAAGCTGGCAAACTTCTCAAGAGATTGTTATTTAAATAAAGCAGCTGAAGGTTTGGCATTGATTCAAAGGTTCCCCCCAATATTTCCCTTATAACATTGTATTCCAGATAAAGGTACTGGAGATTGTGCAAACCATTAAATATTTCAGGACTCAAACGTTCAATTTGGTTCCCATTAAGATAAAGCCTCCTTAGGTTTGTAAGATTGCAAAATACATTTCCTTGAATCGTAGTCAGTTGATTGCTTCCTAAATGAAGCAGATCTAGACCTTCAAACTCAGCAAAGTCTGCCTGTTCAACCTGTTTGATATAATTCCCATTCACATGCAGTTTCTTCGCATTTATAGGCTTAGGTACTAGTTCAGCCATTGACTCTAAATTTCTTTCCTGACAATTAACACTTAATCCTAAATCAGAAGGATGTGTTTTACAAACACAAGGTGATGGGCAAGGAGTGAGAGGAGGTACCCTTGTTTGAAATGACACTATCTGGCTGAGATTGTGATTAGAAACTGATTTTCCAGACACTATACCAGAATTCTTGGAAGGATTGGTAGTTTTAGGGGGCTTGGTGGCTAATCGGTTCTGTGAGGTTTGACCAGTGTGCCCCCCAGGTGTGGTGAATGTAGTTTCCATGGATGGAGGCAATATCCTTACATCAAAATCACTGCCAGTTCCCATGGAGCATAATTCTTGTTTATTTGTCTCTTTTAATAACCTTCCATACAAGTCACTTGGCGTTTCACAAATGGCCTCTCCAATGTAGATATTATATGGCATGTTCTCCAACCAAGCTTTCAAAGGCAGCAAATCACACGTACAATTCCAAGGATTATCTTCCAGCTGCAGCTCCACCACCCTCCCAATATGCTCCAAAACACCTATATAGGGCATCTTCTGTATTCTGTTTCCTCTAATGTCCAAATGAGTCAATGAAGCAAACCTAAATATATTGTCAGGTAAAGCAGAAACCAGATTGTCATTTAAAATGAGAACTTTCAACTTGTGTAGTTTATTGAAGGCTCCCCGCTCAATATACTTGATTAAATTGTAGTCAGCCTGGAGATACTCCAAGTTCTCTATGCCCAAGAAAGTGTCAGCCCTCAGGACTTTTAATTCATTGTTGTTCAAATGCAACTGTTTTAATGCACTAAGCCCCTGGAAAGCTCCTCCCTCTATATTCTGCAGCTTGTTGTTGCCCAGCTGCAGGGACACGGCATGGGTGAAATTAAGGAACGTGTTAGGGTACAAAATAATCAAAAGATTGTTCTGAAAGTTCAGGTGGTAAAAATTGGACTGAGGGGGTTTCAGCTGGTTTGGTCGGTACACTGCCACCTTTTCACAGTTGACATATAGCACATTTTCTACTGACAGGCACGAGCAGACACTGCAGATCTCCAGGGTGAGTTCTGTGTCCGAGTTGGTGGAGGAGATTGGGGTGGAGAGGAACAGGAAAAGCCACACAAACATCTTCAGGCAGTGACAAAAAGATCTCAGGCTGCTGATGTACATCATCTGAGCAAACAGAAAGAAATGGTCTTAATATCACTGACTTATTACATGTCATAAGGCATGCACAGCACGAATATGGGACTCGATGCCTGTATTCATGTTTGCATCTAAGCGTGTGTGTGTGACTATATATGCAAATAAATACTAGCTGTCTACTTATGACACTATCACATACACAAACTTCCTTTTAAGACATGAGGCTATACATTGCATTTTAGTCTCATACAACTTCAGAATAAATTAACCATGAATGATTTTCTAAGCACCGTCTCATATTCCACCTGGCTATTGAACTTGCACTAGGGACAGATGTATGTTTATGAGAGTGTAACGGTAATCTGCATCCAGGTATGAAAAATCTTATGATCAGTACAACATATTCTTTATAGCAACCATGTTCTGCAAAGCATCATACATTCCTGAGTGTATTGTGAATGAGATCATTTATGTATGTGTATTAACCAAATACGCTTAATTACACATACATACATACATACATGCAACTTGAAATGTGTGTTTGCACAATACATATATGACTTGAAGTACAAAATCCACATTATATGAAATACATTATGCAGATCATCATATGTTGAATGGGTCTATGTGCATACTGATGTACACACAATCAATACATACAGAAACTAACAAAATACCATGAAAATTATAAAAAAAATATTTGCTTTCACTGTTCATAATAGTAATTGTAGAATAGATAATTTTAAAAAAAAGTCTACTGGTGTATGGTGCATTTCATGCATTATTTCACCTGCATTCCCTGGCTAAACTTTCAAGCGTAATCCCCCAAAAAATGTACATATGTGCATTTCAGCTGCCTAGCACTTTACAACACAGCAACCTGCTAAATGTCACCACTCCATCCAGTAAACCAGCACTCCGTCACACTGTCACATATAGCCCCATGCTGTCCCCACACGGCAGTACAGATGAGAGAGGTGGAAAGGGATTGCATGCAGAGACAGAAAGAAAGAAAGAGAAATAAAGAAAGAAAGAGAGGATGATTAACACAACACAGGTCAGTGTTAGACAGCAGTACCTATGATATCAGTGGCAAATGCCTGAGGTTTGTGATAGTACTGATTAGTACTGCAATGCTTTGCCGCAGCATGGTCTCTGCTCCTGCTGGGTGTTCTTGTCCTCAATCAGATATCTCCTCCAGAAGATGAACCTGGGCTAAGAAGTAAGGATCCCCTGGCACAGATCATTCATGCTAGAGGTTCTTTCTCTGCCAGTGTAATACAAGCCAGAAAAAAGGAATCTATTCCCTCTTAGTCTCTGCAGATCCTTAATTAGGAACAGGTAGCAGTGAATAAATGAAGTGGCACCCACAGAGCCAGATGATGCTAGAGAAAGCGAGGCTCTGGGGCAGGTCCAACTTGCTGTGTCGCTCCTGTGTCTGGGCTACAAGAGGGAGTCCACAGTGTGATCGGAGGGCAGGGAATTACTGGAGAGGGTCGTATGAGCTGCATCAAACAGACTCCCAATATGAATAAACCTCTCGCCTCCTAGTCAGCTGTGTTTCCATGGGATAATGTTTGCTGGTGGCGAATGTCAGGCTTAGGAAGAAGGTCTTTTTAGTCAGATAGCTGCTGGATGTGTCTGGTGGTTACAGGAGGGGGGAGGGAGTGGGAGATCATTTGCTGCCGATGGAGGACAGATCCCTTTTCCACCGATCAGTCACAAAGAGAATCCATGAAGTAACCCTTCAGCTTCTAGATACAGACTACCAATGCCATTTTCAAGCCATGAACCTAGAAACACAGCAATCACACACAACTGAGCACAGAATATATCTTTTATATATATATATATATATATATATATATATATATATATATATATATATATATATATATATAGCACCTAACTATTTTTTACATTTTTCTAAAAACATGCTGCTAGCCTGAGCAAGAGCAAAGTCATTTTAATGCTATCAGGTTTTCCAAAGCACCTTTCAGTTTTATTTTATTAACAATGTATGATCATTTTTTTTTTTAAATCTGCATCAATTCAGCATGGGCAGATAATGAAATCATTAATTAGAATGTATGCATGACAAAACCACATAAAAATGCAGGATTTTGCCTGGCTGGAAAAATCTCACTTGCATCGATGGAAGTCTCAAGCTTTAATGATGATGGGGTAAAACTGTAAGATGTCAAGCTTTGTCATTCTATTAAATCAGCATAGCAAGGAAAATAATAGGTGCCCTCCTTTTTTTTTTTTTTTTGTCTGATGGCTTACCTTTAAAATTTGGATGCATGTAAGGAAATGGAAATGTTCTGCATTTTCTGATTGTCTCCAAGAGATCTGGACTTCGCTCTGTTCCTCACGCTCTCTCTGCTTCTCTATCACCCCCCCCATCCTTTCCTTCTCCCTCTCTCCCCCCTCTTCTCTCTCTCTCTCTCCCTTTCTCCCTCGCACACAGTATACACACACACAAACACACACACATACACAGCAACACAACCTCAACATGTATTAGTAGATTTCTTTCATAAATAAGCACAGGCACACATGCAGCAACTGCAGTTAATTTGGAATTCCAGTGGAAGGGTGAGTTTTTAAGAGCAGGATTCGTATTGCCAAAGAAGAGCTGCAATTCCCATCCACACAGATCCACTAGCACTAGATCAAGATAGAGTGCTCTGATCAATCATTATTGATGTCATGCTGCTGTTGAGTTTATTGGGATCAAAAATTAGAGCTTGACTAGGGCTACCCCTACTGTGCTTGGCCAAGGAGGTGCTGGGGGATCAGATTAGCTCTAGTAAACTAAGGGTAAAGAAGGGGTGGGTAGATGTACTTTGGGTATCTTTTTTTTTTTCACTGTGATGTGTGGGTGCTTCGCTCTAACACCAAAGGTATATAATGATGACTGTTATTTTGTACCATCCACTATGACACATGCTTTATAATATGTGATCTGATCCAAGCAACGACCACAAAAATGGCACCTTAGCACTTGTGCTCTTGGTATGATTGTTAATGTAAAGGAATTGATGCAATATTTAGATGGTGGTCTGCCAGCTCTGCAACAAGCTTCTTTCACTCTGCATGCTAAAACTGTGCCACCACTGTATGAGCACAGGCAACATGAAATTGGTGCACAAATCTTTCATTTTTATGGATAAACCAATTACTTCTATTCTACATCCTGTTCTTCAAGTGGGAAGATGATTAGGAACGCACGTATTATTGAAAATTTGCTTCCTGTATAGCATAATTTGCTTGTTTTGTTTTCAGTGCAGTTTAATATTTTTTTATACGTATGTGGGGGATTAATGTTCTGTGATTTAATAACATAACAACATTTATTTATTTTGGATTATTTTGTAGCTAATTTTTTTTTTTTTTTCCTGCAAAAAAATATTTACTGTTTTCTGATCCATACCTCTTTCATCAGTGAGGAGGTAGGGCATAAGTAATACTACAGTGTGTGAAGTGCTATAACCTATAGCAACCAATGGGCAATTACATTTGGCTGTTCTTGCGGCTCTAAACTGATGGTGAACTCTGGTTGCTATGGGTTACTAGGTAGTGCAGCTCAACATTGCTCTTAGCATAGCTTTAATAATTAAGCCTATTAATGTGCTATGCCTTTATTCAGATCAGTAAGCATTATTTTAAATCTTTTGATTGTGGGTTTTTATTCACTTTTGTTTTATGATATTTAAATCTTTTGATTGTGGGTTTTTATTCACTTTTGTTTTATGATAGATCATCCTTACTCCTTTGCTGTAGAGAATAAAAATGATAAGCTTTGCAGAAATTTAGCTTATTTTAAAACAGCGCTGACATGATTTTAGCCTATAACGTACTGCCTGGTAGGATTGAATGCATTATTCTACATCACAAATAGACAAGCTTATTTAATAGGCGCTGAAATACGGTACACCAACCAGTCAGATTTCACTTTTTTTATACTTTGCAGAAATCAGAAGAATGAAAGACAATCAATGATTGGTTGCTATGCATTTTTGCTGTCTACGCTGTGATTTTCAGTGAAATAACCTTGATTTCAGACAGAGAAAATGAAGCTCATTTTCTGGCTGATGAAGTGAAAGCAAAGGGAGCAGAAGACATTAAGGCCAATAGTCAGGACGGCAGGTGGTGAAAGGGTTAAGTGGCAATAAAGGTGAATTATGGGGGAGAGAATTGAGTGATTAAAATGAGAGGATGCAAAGCTGGAAGCAGGAGCCTATTTTTGGAAAATGTTTTTAGATGGTTAAAAGAGAGAATAGTTAAGGAGGAAAAAGGATTTAACCTGCAGAAATCAAGGCCTAATTAAAAAAAGAGCGCGGCAGAGGTAATAGGTTAAAAGGCTTAGGAAGGTTGAAGTGTTAAGACCGTCAAGCAAGGGAATGAGGAAGGAGAGGGATGTGAAAGAGTAAGGATTTAGCAGAGAATAAAATCCAGTTCTGTCTTTTGCTGTCATACATTTCTGCAGAGCAGGGAGCAGGGTGACCCAGTCTATTGTATAGTGGGGGAAGGGTTAACTTCACTGCAGATGTATTGTGATCTTGTCTGTGTGCAAAATACTGAGGGATGCCTATGTGAGACAGCACATCTCCGAAGCCACTGCTATGTTCTAAGCAACATGCACACGACATGTAACTGCAAAGACTCCCTCCTACATAAGCACAAATCAGACTGCTATACATAGAGATGACCCAGTCGTGCTTAGTTCATGCTAATTGTTTTCACGTCTCTTTTCTTTTTATCCCTGAAAGCACATTTTGTTTTATACTGGCTCCCTCTGCAGCCTGCATTGTTGAAATGTACCTTTTTATGTGATCGTTTGAGGAGCCCCTTGACAATTAGGGTCATGGTTTTAAAAACTAACATTTATTTAGTATGATCACTGTTTAGTCTATTCTGCACAACTTGAATGTATAAATAAAGAAGGTGGTACAAACTGCCGTAACCCATAGCAGCCAAATTTTAAGCCGTATTAAAAAAGCATACCCAAAAGCAAGCATTTATTATAAAACAGCTTATCAATTCTTTGATGTGACAGCTTTCGTTTACTTTTGTAGGCTTTCTTTTCATCCAGGGTGAAGGCAGTAAGTCTGTTCGTTTTAACAGAACAAGCTGTCCTGAAATGCATCAGTTAGAGCGTTGAGACAAACCATTTACCAATGACGGCGGTACTTACAATGATCAGAATTTCTTTATTCAAGGGAATGATATATGTTAAGCGCTCTAGAGAGGAGAACAGTGGGGAGGTGACATGGATTATACAAACAGGTATTATGGTAATCAGTTCATTATCATGCATATGAAGGGTGCATGCAATATAATTAATAAATTCCCAGGAAATAATAATTAATAATAAATCAGGATAAAAGAGTCCATCTGAACTAAAGGAGTGCATTGTAGTGAAGGGACAGCCAGCTGTCAGAGTAAGAAGCAACTCTGTAGGTAAGAAAAGTTAAAAACAAGTGGCGCCACTTTGAGTGCAGTATTGGGTAAAATGGTACACGTTTAATGTGAATACACTCACATGGTGATGGAGAATAAAGGTATGTAGATACAGAGCCACGTGGTACAAGAGGCCAGGTGAGAGGCTGTCATCTGCGGTGTCCCACATTGCCGGCCGTGACAGTACATTCTGGGGCACCAAGGGAATGGGATGTAAACATCCCTTGTAATAGAAATAGGCATGACAGGTCCTCTTTATTGTGAGATTTGGGGTTAAAAAGACCTCAGACCTCACAACTAAACTAAAAAAGATAAAAAAAAAAAAAGTTGAAAAAAAAAATTGGCCCTTTAAACCGGTTGCTAGGCAACGAAGTTTGTCGTTGCTCTGGTCCTCCAAGACCATAGAGTCGAGTGAGGGCCATCTTGCCCTCACTCGACTTCCTATATCAGAGGATCCGGGACCGGATTGTTTTCCCCGCTGCCAGCGGGTCCGGTAAGCGGGGAAAACGGCCGGGACGTAGCGGGGGGCACCTCTTCCGCTGCAATGTAAGGGTGATCCTGCAGCGAATCCGCTGCTGGGACCACCCTTACCTGAAAGCCGACCGCCTGCCGTTTAAAAAAATACCGGGGTTATGGCAGCTATCTGCTGCCATAACCCCAGTATTTAGCATCAAAGGACCAACGTAAATCGGCGGCAGGTGGTAGGTAAGTGGTTATTGTAATCTGCTAGTACTGTACATCTAACACTAACTGACAAGGCTGCTGTCCAAAGGTACCTCTGTGCTCTTTCATCCAGAATGGGGGCCCCCATATACTGGATGTGTGTTACTGTTCAGATCATCAGAAGAAAACAGAAGAGAAAAAAAACTCAAAAAAAGAAAACAAATGCAGCCACCACATCTAGGGTTTGGTAAGCTGCAACATATTACATTGTTGCTTTTGGTTTAATACTGCTTTCAGTTTCATCAAGTCATTTAAAAAAATGACAAATTGTGTTTGTCTGTTTGATATGTATTATTTTTATTCTTCTAGATTGTAAGCTCTAATGAGCAGGGCCCTCTATTTCCTCCTGTATTGAATTGTACTGTAATTGTATTGTCTTCCCTCATATTGTAAAGCGCTGTGCAAACTATTGGCGCTATATAAATCCTGTATAATAATAATAATAATAATAACAATAATAATAATAATTTTACTTTGCTCAGCCAGCCTAGGATAAAACAGTTGGGTCTTACCAACCAGACTTTCAAAAATCTGGACTTATGCAGACACAGACACATGAACAAACTCTTTTTATGAGCTTTTTTTCTTCCATAATGTAACTAAAGCAAACATTTCATTTAAACTTTAAACTCTTGCCAAACGTGTAATGCATATATGAGGCAGCAGGGAAGGTGGGCTTTAAAGCTCAGCCACCATAGATATGCATTCAGGTGGCATGAATTTGTATGCCAACGGTCGGTCAACACCACAAAAACGCACTCCATGCATCTTTGATGTGTTACGATGCGTTTTTGATATGTTTCCAGGTGCATTCCAAATTGTTATTTTCTTCTTTTTCTCTTTTTTTTTTTTTTTTTTTTAGTATACTGTTTTTTATGCTTTTTTATGCATTTTGGTGCATTCCAGTGCGTTTTCATTCATTTTGTCACATTCCAGTATGGTTGTGTGCTGGAAAAATGCAGCATGTTCCACTTTATTTCTGGAACCGGAACATACTGGAACTACCAGCACTGGTGTAACCTATCCTTTCAAAAACCATGTGACCTACATTCTATGTAATTCGGTTGCAGAAAAAAAAGCATTGCAACGCATGTGGTGTGAACTAGCATCACTACATACTCCCAGCATACTGACTGAGCTGTCACTGACAGCTCTTGGCCATGGCTTCTGACAGATAGCTAGTGGAAAAGGGTCCTGATCATGTGACAGCTGTGAAAGCCAATCACATAGAGAGTGTTAAAGGGTTAAAGTGATTTCAAAAGTCGTTTTCGAATTGTATGAAAATCATACCTGGTGATCCTGCCATGAATGTCCTTTTTCAGACACGTTCTCTTAAAGTTTCACAATGCCTTGTTCCTGTCTCCCATTTTTGCTCCTGCATCGTCAACTTGTCACACAAGCCAGTGGAGGCTACATGTGGCTGTTTCCACACATCTAATGGCTGGAATACACGATTAGAATATCGCTGGATCATTCGACCACCGACTTATGAAAAAGTGTTCATTGGTCGAAAACGTTGCCAACATACACGGGCCGAAAATCGCCCGACCGTTGACCGCCGACCATCCAAACAGTGTTCAGCATGATGATGTTCTACAGATTTCAAATGAACGACCTTAACACCAACGTATAGGATATCCTTCATTCGCAAACAACAGAATTTTTAGTTTTTTTCAAACTGTATTTTTCGTTCACAATATCGATATCGGTCATTGATGGCTGGGCATTAACGAGTAGAATATCGGCCGATCGTTCGCTGAACGGAAATTTTCTGCCGATTTTCTTATCGTGTATTCTGGCCATAAGGAAAGCATGGTCCACTGTTGTCACCATCAGAAATTCTGCTCTGAGAAATGCAATGTAGAAAATATGTAGACAAAGTGGCTGTCAAAAGGCTGCGGGGGATTAGCATAACTGAGATCCAACAAAAAATAAAAAGAGGTGAAACCAAGTATTTTATTAAAAAAAAAAAAAAAAAATATTATTTATAGTATAGTATAGTATAATATAGTATAGTATAGTATTAGTGTAGTATTTATAGTAGTGACATAGTGCTTTAGCAAATGAAGTGTCATTCAATTAGGGCCCATTTACACTATGTGTGGTGACTAGATATTTTCTGCACGTGATCAATGCACTTGCTTTTTATACGTCTTGTTCACACCACAGTGCAATGCAACACAACTCCCTGCAGTGTGGAGACTTGAATGGAGTGTAACTTTGTACACTCTCAATAAAGTTAGTGCAAAAAAAAAAAAAAAACACAATAGTGTGTTGCACTGAAACAGTACATCACATCTTCCCCTCACAGCCTGGCAAAATGGACTACAAACTACAGCCTACAAGCTAAAATAAACCACTTTAGTATGCAGCAAGTGTGAATGGGCCCTTAGGCTCAATTCTAACCTATGCACGTTGTTTTTGAGTGCTTTTTGCTGTGCTTTCCATTTTTTTTTACCACGATTGTGGCACATTTTTACCGCAATTTTGCCATGATTTTAGCACAATTTGGGTTTTGGGTTTTTTATGCTTATTTTTTTTTTTTGTGGAAAATCGTGTTGGGCAGATTTAAAAATGCAAATTTCTGCAAAATTGCAGTCAAAATGCGGTAAAAATGCACTTTTCTGGAGCTTCTTTATTGAAGTCTTTTGAACCAAAAAAGCAAAAAAAGCACCGTTTTGCATTTAAATAAGTCCCTGACCCTTTCCAAAAATGCAGAGGCACAAAAATGCACTGATGTGAACGTGTTCCATAGGAACCCATGTTAAAAAAAATGTCCTGCATTTCTGCACCAAGCAAAAAGCGTGAAAATACGCATTGGTATGAATGGAGCCTAAGGGTTTACATTTACTTTGTACTAAGAGAAATATGGAGGCTACATCTACTGATTATTGTTGCCACCAAAAAAAAAAATAGTAATGGACATGGCATATTATTTGTTAACTGTGTAGACTTTTTTTCTTATTTATTTTAAAGTGGTTGTAAACCCAAAAGCGCAAAAAAAAAAAAAAAAGAACCTGCAAGACAAAGGCATAATGAACTAGTATGCATCGCATACTAGCTCATTATGTATTACTTACCTTAGAACGAAGCCCCAAAACAGACCCCCGGACATCGCTGCGGGCGCGGCCATGATCCCTCGGCGTCTCTTCCGGGTTCGGCGACTCAGGCGCTGTGATTGGCCGGAGCCGAGATGACGTCACTCCCGCGCATGCGCGCGGGAGTGATTTTCCGGCAAGCTCCCGGCAAGCAAAACTGAAAGTCCCCCCAGACCTTCAGAGCGCATGCGCCGCTCGCGTGAGCGGCTGCATGCACTGCAAATATCTCCTAAACCGTGACGGTTGAGGAGATATTAATTGTACCTACAGGTAAGCCTTATTATAGGCTTACCTGTAGGTAAAAGTGTAAAAAGCGGGATACTACCGCTTTAATGTTTTATTATTTTGTGCCCCGATACCCTCACTTGTTACTGACCTCAGTAGCATCCCTACAATGTATCTAAAGACAACATTTTTAACTGTGGATAGAGTGGTGGCAGGTTAGAACCTCTGTTGGGTTTTCATTGCTGTCTCCCTGCTAGGGAGATTAACTCCCACTGTTTGTTCTAGTGACCATTGTCACCAGGATTGAAAATAAGCAGCAATCCAAAATTTAAAGTGTCACTGGAACAAGGAGGATGTCTTCCATATGGACCAGGACTGGCCCAAGACATTGTGCTGCCTGGGTCCAAAAATTAAATGCTGCCCCTCCAAAAAAAAAAATCACGCCCACCAAAAGGCCCACATCATTTTATTTAATATCATGATAATTAAAACTAAAATTTAATTTATCAGGAAATCAGATTTATACGTAACAGCACCTTGTCTACATGCACAATTATATGACATACCATTACGTTCCATTCCAAACCACAAACTCCAGTATTATTTTGTTTGTCTGAATGTCTAATGTCATTGCGCACACACCAATCACATAAGGAACGTTCCCCGGAGGGGACCCTCCGCCTCCTCATACTAATCAGTTTGCACTACGGGCAGCAGTATGAGATGGGGAAATGCCGCCCGTAATGTGCCGTAAACTGATGAAACACAAAACTGCTGGAAAAAAAATCTTGGGCATCAATTTGCTGCCCCTCTCAAAGATCTGCCTGGGTCCAATGGAACCAGTGGGACCCATGGTGGGGGCCGGCCCTGTAATGGACACTTGTTTTCTGGTGACAACTGTTTAAGAGGGGATTTCACTTACCTTTGTAAAAAAATCCTCTCACATCCTGTCATGTCTACTGCATCAAAACATATTTTCAGTGTTTGGAAGCTTAAGGCTTGGTTCACACTGGGACGGCACGACTCCTTACTACTTCGGGGGCGACTTGTGCGTTCCCATGCACCACGACTTCGGAGCAACTTGCATGGACTTCACATAATGGAAGTCTATGCAAGTCGCTCCGAGGTCGCCCCGAAGTAGTACAGGACCCTTTTTCTAAGTCAGAGCGACTGGTGTCGCTCCTATTAGAACGGGTCCTGTAGCAGTCAATGGACTGCGAGGGAGCGCGACTCGTCAGGCTGACAAGTCGCCTGACAAGTCGCGCTAGTATGGATCGAGACTAAGGCTCCTTCACATGTGGGCGTTTTTGGGCGTTTTTGGAGTGTTTTTCTGCTCACTAATCAGCTCTCAAAACGCCCAACAAGACAAATCCCATTCATTGCAATGACCCCTGTTCACATCTGAGCGTTTTGACGCCCTAAGGAAAACGCCCAACGCTCAAAAAAGTACTTGAGCTTCTTTTTGGGCAGATCACAGGCGTTTTGTCCCATAGACCTCAATGTAAAGTGATATTTGGCGTTTCACAGGCGTTTTACAAGCGTTTAGTTGCTCCTGATCAGCTCAAACAGCACAACTCTCCACCCAGCTCTCCACCCAGGTCTCCACCCCCTTGGCATGCCTCTGCTGTGAGCACATTTTCCTGAAACATGGAGAACAGCAGTTAGGCAGTTTAGGTGACCAGACCCTGCCATACCAAGGTGACCGTAGCCTGCTGCCATACCAGGGTGACCGTAATGTAGTTTAGGTGAACTGACTCTGCTATGCCAGGCTGACCAAACTCTTCCATGCCAAGGTGACCGTAACGAAGTTTAGGTGAACTGACTCTGCTATGCCAGGCTGACCAAACTCTTCCATGCCAAGGTGACCGTAACGAAGTTTAGGTGAACTGACTCTACTATGCCAGGCTGACCAAACTCTTCCATGCCAAGGTGACCGCAACGAAGTTTAGGTGAACTGACTCTGCTATGCCAGGCTGACCAAACTCTTCCATGCCAAGGTGACCGTAACAAAGTTTAGGTGAACTGACTCTGCTATGCCAGGCTGACCAAACTCTTCCATGCCAAGGTGACCGTAACGAAGTTTAGGTGAACTGACTCTACTATGCCAGGCTGACCAAACTCTTCCATGCCAAGGTGACCGTAACGAAGTTTAGGTGAACTGACTCTACTATGCCAGGCTGACCAAACTCTTCCATGCCAAGGTGACCGTAATGTAGTTTAGGGTAAATTGACTCTGCTATGCCAAGGTGACCGTAATGTAGATATATATATGGAATCAAAAAACACCATTTGAAGCCCTAAAACCCAATAAATGCCCCTAAAAAGTGCCTAGGGTTCTGGATCATGCCCCAGGGACTATGAATCAGGCAAAAAAAAGTTCTTAAAAATTGTCGTTTTTGATAGAGAGCCAATTATTGAAAAAAATAAAAAAATAAATAAAAAAAAAAGATTTCTTTGGATTTAGTTTTAATTTTAGTGTCTGTGGGGTCTAAAAAGTGTACCTGTGAAGTTTCAGCTCTGTAGCATGTCCAGAACCATAAAAAAAAAGATCATGCAGAAGAGGAGGTCCCTGGGAGGTCCAATGCAGAGGAGGAGGTCCCTGGGAGGTTCCTTTGCAAATGTTGTAAAAAAAACACTCTGCTTTTCCATTGGTCACCAAAAACACCTGTTAAAAACGCCCAAAAAAACGCCTGTAAAACGCTTGCAAACGCTTGCAAAAACGCCTATAAAAACGCCTGTAAAACGCCTGAAAAACGATAAACAAACGCCTGAAAAACGCCAACGCCTACATGTGAACGGAGTCTTAATTGTAACTTCACTTTCCTGGGAAAAAAAACAAATACAATACTAATAATAATAATAAAGCGTACACAATGGCTACACAAGTCATATTGTAATTGAATATTATTAAAAAATTATCTTTCCTTTTCAATCTGCAGCGTTAATAAAAATTACCTTCCCAGGCGGATAGGCTCTGCCTAATTGGACCCCCATTTTTCTGCTGGGAGATCTTGGGGTATCGCTTCTTAGCCATGCCCCCTCCCCCATCTCACAGCTAGGAATATACCTGTACTTGATTATGTTAATATCTAGCTTTTTTTCCATGAGACCTCCTTTTATACTGTTTTCTATTTACACTTGTATCTACTAACTATACCATTGCATCTTCAATGTTTGTAATCCTTGTTTGTTTTTTGAAAACCTTAATAAAAACTTTTGAAATTAATAAATTACCTTTCCTTTTCAATCTGCAGCACTGTAATTTTCAGTAAAACGAAAAGCAATGTGGCTACCTGGATGTGTTCTGTACACAGATGGTGTATGCAACACCCCCACTAATGTGATTTCCCGCTTGTGTGATTGGCTTACTGATCTTCCCAGACGTCTGCACTAAGATACAAGTCAGATTTTGGGCATCCCCTGTGACAAAAATGTCATTTTTGGTAAGATACTTCCAAAGGGAAATTACGTCTAAAGGGATACAGACCTTGCAACTTTTCTCAAACCTACAATTACAGCAGCTGATTGATAAATATAAAATCACTCCCATACAGATTCATTCTTCACACGGACACAGACAAACAAGAAGCTATTTCTTCAAAATATCAAATAAAGGTCCTGCAACAAAGTTTGTTAAATTTTTTGCAATGTACATAGATCACTTAGAGGGGAATATTTTTTTTTCCCCAGCAAAGGTGGAGCTACTCTTTTAACCACCTCCTCGTCCTTCTGAATGGACGTTCCGGAACGTCCTTCAGAAGGAGAGAGATCGCACCGCCGCGGGCACGCGCAGCGGCGCGATCTCAATGTGCCTGTGTCCCTAGGACACAGAGCAACAAGCCTCGGCAGGAGGGCCCTGTGATTGGCCCTCCTGATCACATGACGGCTGTGACCAATCACAGCCGTCATGTAATGTCAATACAGCCGTTGTAACGGCTTCGATCTCTTCTCCTCCTGACAGATCCTGTCAGTGAGGAGAAGAGAAGAGCATCAATTCTGCAGCTGGGGTGATCAGTGAGTATTTCTAATTACTCACTGATCACAGGGGGGGTCTGTGCTGGTAATCAGATGATTGATTACCAGTGCAGCCCTGGGGGGAGGGGATGCCACTAGAACCACCAGGGATGCCCACCCATGACCACCAGGGATGCCCACCATGGCCACCAGGGATGGCAAACAGGGCTCAGAGAGCCTGCCAGTGGTGCCCCCCTATCAGTGCTGCCCACCAATGCCATCTATCAGTGCTGCCCACCAGTGCCCGTTATTGCCATCTATCAGTGCCGCCCACCAGTGCCCATTATTGCCCACCAGTGCTGCCTATCAGTGCCCATCAGTGCCCCCCATCAGTGCCGATCAGTGCCGCCCATCAGTGCCACCCATCAGTGCCCATCAGTGCCGCCTATCAGTGCCCATCAGTGCCCATCAGTGCCGCCGATCAGTGCCCATCAGTGCTGCCTATCAGTGCCCATCAGCGCTGCCTATCAGTGCCCACCAATGCTGCATATCAGTGCTATCTATCAGTGCCACATATCAGTGCCACATATCAGTGCCCATCAGTGCTGCATATCAGTGCTACCTATCAGTGCCCATCAGTGCTGCATATCAGTGCCACCCCATCAGTGCCACCCCATCAGTGCCACCCCTTCAGTGTCTCCTCATCAGTGCCTGTCAGTGCGGCGTCATCAGTGCTCATCAGTGCAGGAAAAAACGTATCTATTTACAAAATTTTATAACCTAAACAAAAAAAACGTTTTTTTTTTTTTCAAACTTTTCGGTCTTTTTTTATTTGTGCACCAAAAATGAAAAAACCTGGCGGTGATCAAATACCACCAAAAGAAAGCTCTATTTGTGGGGAAAAAATGACATAAATTTGGTTTAGGTACAGTGTTGCATGACCGCGCAATTGTCATTCAAAATGCAACAGCGCTAAAAGCTGAAAATTGGTCTGGGAAGGAAGGGGGTTTAAGTGCCCAGTATTGAGGTGGTTAAAGTGGTAGTTGAGGTTGATGACTACAGAAAAGCCAATTATCCCTATGTGAAGAAGGCATTGGTCAACACAGCGTATTTTGTTGTGATAGACAGTTCTTCTGTAGGTTCTCTGCTGTGGCTAGTCAAGTTTGCAGTCAGCTCATAGTAAAGCTTAAATGTTCTGTCACATAGAGGCTTTACTATGGGTTCCAGTACTGAGACAGGGCTTGATTACTAGAGGGCCTCCAACCATATCATAAAAGGCTGTCTGCAATTAAAGTGTTACTAAACCCAGGACCCTGTATTGACTATGTCTGCCACAGTACACAGAACATGGAAATGCAATTATATTAGTAAATATAAAACTGCTAAATACCTTTTCTCATCAGCAGTATAAAGCAGTCTTGTGACTTCTATCAGTGTCAACAGAGCACTGGTTAAAGCTTGTAGGAGGAGTTTTCATAATGCACTGAGCTGTCCAATCAGGCTGCAAGACCCCTGACCCTCTGTCTGTCAACCTGGCAACAAAGACTCTGGACTATCCAGACATGTTCTAGAGTCAGTGGAAGAAGAGGAGGATCAATGCATACAGGATCGAACAGCCTTTTTTGCACAATGCAGACGATTAACCCCTTAGGTTCCACAGTGCATTCCTTACTGTATATACAGATATGATTTTACAGTTGTGGGTTAAGTAACACTTTATTGAGTTACAAACAATTTGTTTTTTCTTTCAATAGATTTTTATTAGGTTTTAGTGTATACATAAAAGTATAGTTGTACAAAGACATAATATTCAAAGGGAACATTTGAGGTACACAGTAGAGCTGTCAGTTTAAAGATTAATACCTGAACATGTATCATTTATCATCAGGCATATGAACTCATTGTCTATAAAAGAAACAATTACCACTTAGTGGTTGAAAATGAAGAAATCCAACAACATTAAAGGCTAGGTAAAAGCAAACATAGATTAGAAATGTGAGGAAAACCATTTATTCCATGGTTGCCAAGTTGAGACATGTGGGCTGCTCTTCCAGAGCAGGAAGCCATTACCTTTTCATAGAAACAGTGGAGTTGAGTCAGGTCTAATACTTCTAGTAATGTGGAAGGGTTAGGGGTCTTTCACTTTCTGGTCGTGCTCAACCTCGCAGCGACAAGGATGTGTATGATTATGTCTTGTGTTCTAGGTGGGAGAACTTCAATATTATTATTATTATTATACAGGATTTATATAGCGCCAACAGTTTGCGCAGCGCTTTACAATGTGAAGGAAGACAATACAGTTACAATACAGTTCAAAACAGGAGGAACTAGAGGGCCCTGCTTGTTAGAGCTTACAATCTAGAAGGGAGGGTCAAGTGAAACAAAAGGCAATAACTGTGGGGGATGGGTTGATGGAGAAAAGGAGGTACATTTGTTAAGGGTTGGTAGGATAGGCTTCTCTGAAGAGGAGGGTTTTCAGAGATCGCCTAAAAGCTAATAGAGTGGGGGATAATCGGACAGATAAGGGTAAGGAGTTCCATAGGATTGGAGAGGCTCTGGAAAAGTCCTGGAGGCGAGCATGGGAGGAGGTGATGAGTGAGCTAGAGAGCAGGAGGTTTTGAGAAGAACGAAGAGAGCGATTAGGTTGGTATTTTTTTTTTTTTTATAACATTTTATTGAAGTTCAAAGCATTACAGCAGAAGTACATTACAACCAGAAAAAAATTTTTCAGTGATATGATTACAAAGTATATGACTAACGGTCATGAAACAAAATATGCGAATTTGCGCGAGAACTCCAGAGACAATATAACGACAATTTGTCGTGACCAGAAATGATCAGCAACATCAAACAAGTAAGGCAATTTGTTATATTTTATTTTCTTTTTTTGTTTTGGAGATAGGGAGGGGAGGAGGTAGGGTCAAAGGAGGGGGAAGGGGAGGTGGAGAGAGTGGGAAGCCAGACACATGCTTGTAGTCCAGATATGTATAGCATAGGGGGGGGTAATGCCCCCTAGATGCGCTCCCAGGGGGAGCATAAGTATAAGGCAACGGTAAGTGATACCAGCGGGCACCGTCTCAGCTGCTCTCTGAACCAATAAAACAGTGAAATGTGGCTAGAACAACACAGCTAAACAACTACTATAATAACATTATCCCCAACGAACAGTATGGTCTGCCTCGATGCCTCATAGTGATAGATTGATCCTGTACTTAAGATCGTTAGAGGAGAAGAGGCGTCAGGATGTGAAGAAAGGGAGACAGTCTGTTCCTGTACATCCGTAAATGGTCAGCTGTCCAGACTAGGTCCGCCATGAGAGTCCCCTGCCGCTGCGGAGAAAAGATTCCATTTCCTGGTGAATCGTAGTGCGTTGGCAGAGGGGGTGTGCTGCAGGCCCGTAGATTCTCGTTCTCGCAGAGTCAGTAGGTCAGCATAAAGGTCTTTGATTGTGGGAGGAGAGGGCTCCAACCACCGCTTCAGGATCAGCCTGCGAGCTATCATGAGGCAGGAGAGTATCCAGGGCTTGTTATTGGAGAAGAGACTCTGGGAGTTTTTGGTTTTATGAAAGCCAGGCAATGAGGGGTCACCAAACAGTAGGAGGTAAATGTCTTTTGGTAGCAGTAGACCCGTATTTTTCGATATATATCTTAGAACCTTGTCCCAAAAGGAGGCGATTGGGGGGCACAACCAAAGTTTATGGAGCAAGGAAGGAAATTGGCATCTACACAGCGTGCAAAAGTGATGGGAAACATCTGTAGACCACCGTATATGGGAAAAATAAGCTCTATGCATAATTTTAAGTTGCTGTTCTCTCCAGAACTCGTTTGTGATGTAGCGGCGGGTGGTGAGATATCCGAACAATATGCGTTGGTTTGCTGTATCAGAGTGGAGTATAGTATTCCATATAAAGAATGCCCCTTGTGAAGTGTAAGGGGAAGTGTACTGGTAGATAATACCCACAAATGGTGCAATATCTAAAAATAATAATAAATGGATAACGAAGATATATTCAAATCAAATAATACATGCGAAGAAATTTTATATATATATATATAAACCGATGTTGTGACAAAAGACCCACAACCGAAGATATGTGAGTGATTTCCAAATGAATGTGCCACTTGGTCTGTGACAACGTGAGTGAAAGAAAACATATAAATTAAAATAAAAAAGTGGATAAGTGAAATTCCACGAGTGGCCACTAGGTGGCGCAAATAGCTTGGTACAACCTGTATGTTGATGTATGGAGATGTTCCTTTTCGAGATGAACGAGCAGTCAGAGTAGTCAGCGGCGGGTGCCCTGAGTGCTCACATGAAAGGAAAAAACCCCATGGTGAATAAAAGTAACATACAGTGGTAAATAAGCGGCGTAGTAGACTCACTCGTACAGTAGATCAGGGTCAGAATAGTCGTGTTTGCCGGGAGGCTTCCGCGTTCCACGGCCGACAACCGGAAGTGACGTTTGACGTCGGAGACTCCGCCCTACGCGTTTCGTCACAATGACGTCAACTGGAGCGGCGTCAACATAGCGTACTCCCGGAATATTTATAGCCGCCCGTATCCAGGTAACGGAGGGGACGGAACAAAACACCGCCATATTGCTACTCCCTCTCCGGAAGCCATATTACTCAGCCACTAGCTTCATTATGGATGTGCAGGGGAACGGCCATACTTCATCATATCTGATCTCATTAATTTGTCCGAGTGTGCTACGAGCCTTTAACTTACTAAAAACATAACTTTATTGTGATCATATAAAACATGCTAAAAAAGCCCGGATTATAAAAAGTGAAGAATAGATAAAAGAATATACATAAAAAAGAGGGCCATATCTACGTATATATCATACAAAGAATAAAAAAATATATATAAGTGTGAAGAAAAATTGTGAGATATATATACAAATATAAAAAATAAAAATACAAAATATAAAATATAAGAGAGTGTGAATACAGAAATCCTCGAACTATACAAGACAGGTCTTATGCAGTCTATGTAAACACGCAAGGGGCAACAAAAGTGGGGATGGTTCAGTGCGGATAAAAACTATATATTTTTGTGATACCTGTGCCTAGGATTCAGGACATGGAACAGTATGTGCATATATATGTGTCAATATTACTAGGTGAGGAGGAGAAACAAAAGAGGGTGGTGCACACCAATGTGTCAGCGATCGATGATGCTGGATGAGAAGGTCAGGTGCCATGAAAAAAGGAAACAAAAAACGGGGACAAAAAGTCCACATGTATATCCAAAGGTGGATGCTGATGTAAAAGAAAATTGTAATAGATACATGAAAAAGAATACGTACAGTGCGGAGCAAGAAAAAAATTTTTTTTAAAAAAATATATAAATTTATTTCGATGAAACTGATAAGCTAAAAGAAGTAAAAAATATATATAGTATAAAATCAAGTATAAAAAGGTAATTCATATAACTGTATCAAGGAGGGCATGGGAGGAAAAACAGAAATGTATTTGAAAGAAATCAAAAAAATATATATATTCAAAAAAATTTTCAAAAAATGCTATATTCAGAAGAATATGAGGATGGAGCACTAAAATTATGTACTTTGGGTAGCAAAAAAAGGGGAGAGGAATTTCATAGATGCTGGATGAGAAGGGTGGTTCAAAACATACCTGTGTGTAAAAAAATTCTTAAAACGGTATGTTTTACGGTTAAGGTAAACAAATGATAGAAAGCCGCAAATCATTAGTAAAACGTCTAATGGTAAAAAAGACTGGTTTTTAAGAGCTTTCTAAATAAGACTATATAAAAGGACTGGTTATATATAAAAGTAAAAAATATTTTTATAAAATATCCTTTTAAATGTTTAAAAAATATAAAAATTGTATAAAAAAGGGGAGGATAAAGGAGTTCATGTATCCGTAATAAAGCAGTTCAGGTCTATGTCAGTATTTAATCCTTCGGGCCGGAGAGATCTCATCAAGTAAATCCACTTGGTTTCATTGCGCGAAACCATTCTGCGTTTATTACTACCTCTCCAATCGTCTTTGATCTTGTCTATCCCATAAAAGATAAGGCCCGAGGGATCTTGACCATGTACCTCTTTAAAGTGCCTGGAAAGGGTGTGTTTCTCAAACCCCTTTCTAATATTTTTGACATGTTCGCGTATCCTGACGTACAACTGTCGGGTAGTTCTTCCTATGTACTGTAAGTGACATGGGCACTCAATGACATATGTCACATAGGAGCTGGTGCACGTGATGGTATCTTTTATCCTGAACAACTCTCCTGTGGTGCTAGAAGTAAAGTTGGTGATCTTCCTCGGCTGTTTTTTATTCGTTTTACACGGTAGGCATTTCCTGCATCTAAAAAAGCCATTAAGGCTAGTCGGAAGAGTGATCCGTTTTGGAGGGTTAATCACATTTTTCACCAGTTTGTCTCTTAGAGTTGGGGCCCTTCTGTATATAAAGGTAGGTTTCTTTGGTAGAATTTTCTTAAGTGTCTTGTCTGCTGCAAGGATGGGCCAATGTTTCTTAATTATTCTTTCCACCTCTTTATGCTGTCTGTTAAAACCGGTGATGAAGGCAAATTCATAGTCGTTCTTCTTTTCTTTTTTATCTTTATCCCTAATGAGTTCCTCCCTATTCATATCTCTCACTATTTCCTTAAGGTTTCTCATTTCCTTCTTGTTATATCCCTTCTCAATAAATCTCTCTATAAGGAGATCTGCTTGTATGTCGTAATCCCGGGCATTACTACAGTTCCTGCGTATACGTAACAACTGTCCTTTGGGGATATTCCCCAGCCGAGGAAGATCACCAACTTTACTTCTAGCACCACAGGAGAGTTGTTCAGGATAAAAGATACCATCACGTGCACCAGCTCCTATGTGACATATGTCATTGAGTGCCCATGTCACTTACAGTACATAG
Organism: Pelophylax lessonae; assembly: GCF_965119305.1. Lineage (NCBI taxonomy): Eukaryota > Metazoa > Chordata > Amphibia > Anura > Ranidae > Pelophylax > Pelophylax lessonae. Next base: position 132,774,236 of record NC_138774.1, read on the forward strand.
GAAGAACTACCCGACAGTTGTACGTCAGGATACGCGAACATGTCAAAAATATTAGAAAGGGGTTTGAGAAACACACCCTTTCCAGGCACTTTAAAGAGGTACATGGTCAAGATCCCTCGGGCCTTATCTTTTATGGGATAGACAAGATCAAAGACGATTGGAGAGGTAGTAATAAACGCAGAATGGTTTCGCGCAATGAAACCAAGTGGATTTACTTGATGAGATCTCTCCGGCCCGAAGGATTAAATACTGACATAGACCTGAACTGCTTTATTACGGATACATGAACTCCTTTATCCTCCCCTTTTTTATACAATTTTTATATTTTTTAAACATTTAAAAGGATATTTTATAAAAATATTTTTTACTTTTATATATAACCAGTCCTTTTATATAGTCTTATTTAGAAAGCTCTTAAAAACCAGTCTTTTTTACCATTAGACGTTTTACTAATGATTTGCGGCTTTCTATCATTTGTTTACCTTAACCGTAAAACATACCGTTTTAAGAATTTTTTTACACACAGGTATGTTTTGAACCACCCTTCTCATCCAGCATCTATGAAATTCCTCTCCCCTTTTTTTGCTACCCAAAGTACATAATTTTAGTGCTCCATCCTCATATTCTTCTGAATATAGCATTTTTTGAAAATTTTTTTGAATATATATATTTTTTTGATTTCTTTCAAATACATTTCTGTTTTTCCTCCCATGCCCTCCTTGATACAGTTATATGAATTACCTTTTTATACTTGATTTTATACTATATATATTTTTTACTTCTTTTAGCTTATCAGTTTCATCGAAATAAATTTATATATTTTTTTAAAAAAAATTTTTTTCTTGCTCCGCACTGTACGTATTCTTTTTCATGTATCTATTACAATTTTCTTTTACATCAGCATCCACCTTTGGATATACATGTGGACTTTTTGTCCCCGTTTTTTGTTTCCTTTTTTCATGGCACCTGACCTTCTCATCCAGCATCATCGATCGCTGACACATTGGTGTGCACCACCCTCTTTTGTTTCTCCTCCTCACCTAGTAATATTGACACATATATATGCACATACTGTTCCATGTCCTGAATCCTAGGCACAGGTATCACAAAAATATATAGTTTTTATCCGCACTGAACCATCCCCACTTTTGTTGCCCCTTGCGTGTTTACATAGACTGCATAAGACCTGTCTTGTATAGTTCGAGGATTTCTGTATTCACACTCTCTTATATTTTATATTTTGTATTTTTATTTTTTATATTTGTATATATATCTCACAATTTTTCTTCACACTTATATATATTTTTTTATTCTTTGTATGATATATACGTAGATATGGCCCTCTTTTTTATGTATATTCTTTTATCTATTCTTCACTTTTTATAATCCGGGCTTTTTTAGCATGTTTTATATGATCACAATAAAGTTATGTTTTTAGTAAGTTAAAGGCTCGTAGCACACTCGGACAAATTAATGAGATCAGATATGATGAAGTATGGCCGTTCCCCTGCACATCCATAATGAAGCTAGTGGCTGAGTAATATGGCTTCCGGAGAGGGAGTAGCAATATGGCGGTGTTTTGTTCCGTCCCCTCCGTTACCTGGATACGGGCGGCTATAAATATTCCGGGAGTACGCTATGTTGACGCCGCTCCAGTTGACGTCATTGTGACGAAACGCGTAGGGCGGAGTCTCCGACGTCAAACGTCACTTCCGGTTGTCGGCCGTGGAACGCGGAAGCCTCCCGGCAAACACGACTATTCTGACCCTGATCTACTGTACGAGTGAGTCTACTACGCCGCTTATTTACCACTGTATGTTACTTTTATTCACCATGGGGTTTTTTCCTTTCATGTGAGCACTCAGGGCACCCGCCGCTGACTACTCTGACTGCTCGTTCATCTCGAAAAGGAACATCTCCATACATCAACATACAGGTTGTACCAAGCTATTTGCGCCACCTAGTGGCCACTCGTGGAATTTCACTTATCCACTTTTTTATTTTAATTTATATGTTTTCTTTCACTCACGTTGTCACAGACCAAGTGGCACATTCATTTGGAAATCACTCACATATCTTCGGTTGTGGGTCTTTTGTCACAACATCGGTTTATATATATATATATAAAATTTCTTCGCATGTATTATTTGATTTGAATATATCTTCGTTATCCATTTATTATTATTTTTAGATATTGCACCATTTGTGGGTATTATCTACCAGTACACTTCCCCTTACACTTCACAAGGGGCATTCTTTATATTTATTTTTATTTCAGAGGTAGCGCCACCACCAATCTTCACACTTCTTCTATAACACTTGCACCTTAACCCCAAGGTCTGATTGGGGCAGCTTACACCTCTATCTAATATATTTCTCTCCCAAACATCTAGTCCGTAGCGCTGGTCATATTTCTTTATTACTATAGTATTCCATGACTTCGCCACTTGGTTCGAGACGGTTTGGGAGAATGCAATAAGAACGGGTTTGTATAGATGGGAAATCTTATGTTTACCCTGCTGTAGCCACGTATCCAGTAGAGAAGTGGCAAAGCGTTTTTGGGGTGTTCGGCAGATTGAGTCCACGAAACTAAGGCATTGTCTATAGTATAAGTAGTGACCCTTCGGCAGATTATATCGAGCGGAAAAGGTGTCAAAAGGGAGAGGCATACCCGAACATTCATCAAACAATTGAGCAAATCTAGTAATCCCTCGCTCAGACCAATCCCCATAAGCTGAGCACTGCTGGGCCTGCGGGAACATGGGATGATTACAGATAGGCAGACACCTGGAGAGTCGCTGAGGCAACTTACAACGTCTCCTCAGGTCCCTCCAAGCCATCACAGTATCCCTGAGCAACAAGTTGCCGCGCAGCGACACCGGAAGATCCGCCGTTCCACAGTGCAGCAGCGCCGCCAGGTTCCAGGGAGCGGCTAGTTCTGAATCTAAGGCATAATTAGTATATCTGGATTCACGGCTCAACCAGTCCATACAGTTCCTCACAAGGCAGACCACATTATACAAACGAGTATCAGGTAGATCCACTCCCCCTTCCCGTTTATTTAAGTGCAATTTGGCCAACGATATTCTAGAGCGTTTCCCGTTCCATATGAAAGAGGAGACGGCTTTGCGCAGCCTGGTGACATCCGCATGTTTCAGGAGGAGTGGTAAAGTTTGGAGGGGATAAAGGAGTTTGGGGAAGGTAGCCATTTTGTATAGGTGACACCGACCGATAAAGGAGAGGGGTAAATTCGCCCACGTCTTAAGTTCTGCGCACATTTTATCGACAACCGGTGTAAAATTTAGACGGTATAGAGATGAAGAGAATCGTCCTATTTTAATGCCCAGGTAGGTGATGTGACTGGAGTTAACCCGAAGTAGTGAAGAGGAAGCCCACTGCGGAGTGCTAGTTGTATTAAGTGGGAGGATTTCACTTTTGGTGAAGTTTATACGCAGACCGGAGCACAATCTATATTCTGCAAACATGTCCTGAATAAGTGGGAGATCGTGCCCAGGGTCCGCGGTAAATATGAGAACATCGTCCGCAAACATTGCCGTACGGAGTTCCTCTCCACCCACTTTGATCCCCCGGAGCCCAGGGTGGTGCATCATGTATCTGGACAATGGTTCCAAGGCCAGATTAAAGAGCAGGGGTGACAGAGGGCACCCCTGTCTGGTACCCTTGTACAATTTAAAAGGTTGTGATATTTGACCCGCTATGACCACCTGAGCCTCGGGGGATGCATACATAGTTCTTATTGTGTGTAGAAAAGCGCCGGAAAAGCCAAAGCGCAACAGTACTCTGTCTAACCATTGTATATTGACATTGTCGAAGGCCTTTTCGGCGTCTAAAGTGATGATTGCAGCTGTGTCGTCAGGGTTTGTTTTGGTTACTTCTAGGGCAGTTATGACCTTTCTAATGTTGGCAGCTGCTGAACGTCCTCTGACAAATCCTGCTTGGGCTGGATGTATAAGGGATGGGAGTATAGATGCTAACCTATCCGCAATAATTTTGGAGAGCAACTTCGAGTCAACATTCAATAACGAGATGGGCCTATATGAACCCGGGTCCTGTGGATCCTTTCCAGTTTTATAAATCAGTTTAATGTGTGCCTGGTAGCCGGTCGGCATATATGGATGGCCTGACATAATGTGGTTAAAAACGCGTTGTAGAGTGGGAGCCAGGTGGTTTATGGTCAGTTTATAAAACTCTGGGGTGTACCCGTCAGGGCCAGGGGATTTCCCTGGTGTCAATCCTTGCACGGTTTTACGCACTTCCTCAATGGTTATAGGAGAGTTAAGGGCGTCCAATTGAGTCGGGGATATCGTTGGGAGTTCCACAGATGACAACCACCGCGTAGCAGTGGCGTCATCGCATGGTTCAAATCCGTACAGCGATTTATAAAAGTCCGCAAAGACCGTGTTGATTTCGGTGGGAGACTCTACAAGCCGACCATCCGCACCCCTGAGGGAACGCACAAGTGTAGGTGCAAAGGGTCCGCGGCATAAAGAGGCCATCAGCTTCCCGGGTTTGTTCCCAAAGGTGTGGAACTTCCAGTCTAGGTGAGACCTGTAGAGCCTCTCCCTATTGTCAGCCCATGCATCAAAGTTTGCCTTTGCCTTGCGCCACCTATCCCTGTTATGCTGGGAGTTGTCCATGTTAAGATCGGCCTGCGCTTTTCTAAGGGAGTCGCTGGCATCTGTGTATGCCTTGGCCACCTTTTTTTTGTATGCTGCTGCGTACGCTATAACTCGCCCCCTCAGGACTGCTTTGCCCGATTCCCATAGAAGTGTCGGGGAGGTGGAAGGAGTGTCGTTAATGTCAACAAAATCAGCCCATACTTCCCCCAGAAGGGTGGCAATCCCGGGGTCTTTGGCCAAGTAGGAGGGAAATCTCCAGTGTTTGAAGGATGGGGTGGAAACATGTATGGAGATATCAATGGATATGGGAGCGTGGTCTGAAATAGCGATATCGTGGATTTTCGGTGAACTAGTGTACGGGAGCAATTTGGTATTAGCGAATGCGTAGTCTATCCTCGTGAGAGTGTTGTGGGGATGGGAGTAGAACGTGAATTCTCTGCCGGTAGGGTTCGACAAACGCCACGTGTCAGTAAGGTGTAGACTGTCTGCCATGTTAAGCAATAATGGGGAATGGTAAGTGGTCTTAGAAGACTTGGACCCCGCGGCCCGTGACCTGTCCTCAGAGGGTTGCATGAGTTGGTTAAAGTCACCGGTCACTAGTAATGGCAAATGGAGGAAAGGCGCCAGGGTGCTAGTCAATGTTTGGAAGAAGGGGGCCGAGGGGGCGGTGGGCGCGTACACGCCCGCCACCACCCACTCCTGTACCCCATCCTTGAGATGCAGTATGGCAATGCGTCCTTCCCCGTCAATGTGTTTGGCGTGAATCGTGGCTTTGTAATCCTTGTGGACTAAAATCAAAACCCCCGATTTCCCCTTCACTGCAGGTGAACCAAGAACCTGTCCCACCCAGAGCTTTTGCATTCTGTGGAAGTCTTTCTCCTCTAAATGAGACTCCTGCAGTATAGCAATGTCCGCCCGCAGACGTTTCAGGTGTCTGAGGACGGCCATGCGTTTGTGTGGTGACCTAAGTCCTTTGACGTTCCATGAGACAATGGTCATGGGGGATCATAAAAACTGGATTGAGCCGTGAAGCCTACGAGAGCATTATGAGAACCGAGACGGTGCCTAGTAGAAAGCAGCCTATGGGTAACAATAAATAGCAGGTAGCCCGGTAAGGGCAGCATATCTGGCAGGGCAAAGGAGAGGGGCAGGGCAACTAGAAGCCCACCAGGGGCCAGGGTCAGGAGAAGGGAAAAGGGGGAAAAACATCTTAGTAACTTCGCTTTTTTCCTCATGCAATAGAGCACGTGGACGGACAGCGTTACCGGGTTTCAACTGGCTGTGTCCGAATTAGGTAATGAGATCGTTTTAAACGTCGACTCCACACGACCCAAAGGAGACACCAGTACCTGAAACCAGAGATAAGGCCGTGGCCCAGAGCACAACAACACCATGAACACAGTAACAGATAACTGATGAAAATAGTAAACCATAACTCAGAATAACATCATCAGAAGGCATGTAAACAGAATCAGTGAGCACATAACCCATGCTATTACCTGTACCTTCAAGGCAGTGAGATTGCTAAGAATCAATTAAGGTGGTAGCCGGGCCGCCGAGGACCGGGATAAAGTTCTATGTATCTTAGGGCCTCAGGAGCAGATAGACACTCAGTCACTGCCTAGATGCGGAAAGTGGTATATGACACTGGAACGTGGTGGCACCAGACCAGAGGTCTCCTCCTGGAGAGAAAAGAGAAAAGAGCGACCCGCACCAGCCGGTGCAAGGGGCCACTCAACGATTCCTGTGTCCGGACGATGGTCCGTTGGTGCGTTGCCGCTTCGTCGGATCCTTCCGTGGACTCCGTTGCTCTCTCGCCCCCTGAGGGCGCTGGGGAGACGGGGTCGCTGGTGGCTCCACCTGGATATTGAAGTGTCGGTCAAGAAAGTGCATTGCTTCCTCAGGGTGTGTGAAAGACTTTTGTTCCCCTGATAAATCGGTTAAGCGTAAAGTAGCGGGATAAGCTAAGGTGAACTTGATAGTTTTGCGGTAAAGAGCTTGGCATATTGGCTGAAAGGCCTTTCTGCGTCTGGTAACCTCTTGTGAGTAATCCGCGAAGACCAACAGCTTGTGGCCATCAATTTGGAACGATTTAGAGTTCCTAAACGACTTGAGGATGTTCTGTCGGTCCATGTAATTTAAGTACCGCACTATGACAGGGCGGGGTGTTTTTCTGTCATTTGATGGGGCCCCCAGACGATGGGCTCGCTCAGCAGTGCACGTTGCATGGATCCCCAGTGCCAGGGGAATGCGGGTAGTGGTTAGGTCCAGTAACGTTTCTGCACCATATGATTCCGGGAGGCCTATGATCCGGAGGTTATTCCTCCGAGATCGGTTCTCTAGATCGTCCAGCTTGTCTAAAAGGTAGCGCTGAGTCTGCCTGGCCTGCTGGTCCATTGAGAAGGAGCCTTGGAGCTCATCCTCCACATCCGACAGTCTATGCTCCAGCTCCTGCAGCCTGCGTGTGTGGTCTCCCAGTTCCCTCTGCAGCTGGGCCATCCCCAGGGCTATCGCCTTATCCACTGCCTCTGTGATGGTGGGCGAGAGCAGGTTGGCCACTGCCAGGGCCAGAGATGCAATTTGGGCCTCAGGCATGGGCGGGGGGGACTGACCTTGATGTGCCGACTGAGTCAGAGGAGCGGCGTCCGCCATGATGGTTTCCGTGTAGGCCGCAGACGAAGCCGCGGGCTCGATTTGCGGCGGTGCGGCGGAGCCGTTCGGACGGAGGAATTTGTCCATCCCGCAATGTCCTCCGATAGCGTGGGGTCGGGTCGCGGGGTCGGATGGCTCGTGCGGACTGAAAAAGTCGGTTTTGTAAGCTGATCTGCCCGGAGCCGATGTCCCACACAGCCTCTCACATGGGCGCCGGAACCGGAAGCTAGGTTGGTATTTTGAGATGAGGCTGGTGATGTAGCTTGTATATCAAGCGATAATAGTGCCAACCTGGTGCTATGGGAATAGGTACTTGAGCAATTTCAGAGATAAGGTGGAAGATGAAAACCCAGTATGATGTGAGTATATCACAACCCCACAAAATGTGCAGTAACTCCCCTTTTTGACGACAATTTCTCCAACACTGTTTGGACAAGTTAGCACTAAGGCAATAAATTTTGTCCAGGGTCCTGTACCAATGTTGTATAATTTTATTGGAGAGTTCCAATAGTGTGGAGCAGTAAGTAATTTTGTACATGGTGTTACAGGCCATAACTTGTGTGTCTGTGTATGTTCATCTTAAGTCAGATTCCCATTGTTGGAGGGGAAGAGCTTTAAGAAAGCAGTGTTTTTGTTGGAGGAAATTGTAGAAAAGTGAAATTCACTTCTGGTGTAGGTTAGCGGTAGTTAGAAAGACCCAAGCTGGTTTTGGGATTAAGCAAGGCCAATTAGGAGTTTTCGACACACACAGTGGGTTGTACAGATATAGTGGAATATGTCCTTATTTCGTAGGAGGAATTCTGTTTGAAGGTGTGTAAATGGTTTAGGGGTATTGTAATCAAAAAGATCATTAGTAAAAATGTATGCCTTTCACAATCCAGGAGGAAAAAGTTATTTGGTCTTTAAGTTGATTTAGGGCTGAAATAGATATCTAGAGAGTGGATGTGTGAGAGTATGATTATTTTCAGGTTCGTAGTGCGGCTGTCACGGCCAGGTTAATGTATGAAGGGATTTGAGCTCCTAATTGGGCGCTAAAATGCCAAGTCCATAGAGGACATCTACGAGCATAGGAGGATTCTATGGATCCCCAAACTGATGAGGTGAGGGTAGGAACCATTCCTTAAGTTGAGTGAGGACTGAAGCTAAGTAATAATCATAAAAGGCCACATACCCTGAACCCTCTACTGATCTGTGTTTAAATATTCTTGTATGTGCACAGTGAGATTTTTTTCCCTTCCAAATAAACTTGGATAAGATTGATTGTAAAGATTTAAAATAACTGGACCGAATTGAGATTTTTAATGTCTGAAATAGGTATATACATTAAGTTGAGGGAATGCTGCCAACCTGCCCAATCGAGAGAATTCAAGGTTTGCATTGTGGTTAAGGTCTGATTGCAGTTTAATGCAGAGGGGTAAGCAGTCCAGGTGAAAAAGGGATTTAGTTGAATCTGTCAGTTGTATTCCTAGATAAAGTATACTTTTTTCTGCCCAGGTGTATGGAAAATGTTGTTGAAGATGAGGTCAGGTCGTAGTGTTGATCTCCAATTCTAGAATTAACAATGTGGTTTCTTTGGCTTTATAATAGGAAACTTTGCTGAACCATGTGAGGGCCTTTTGTACTTCTGCTATGGATGATGTAGGGTCAGTTAGCAGAAGTATCATGTCTTCAGCAAATAAACTGATTGTGTGCTCTTGGGATATGATATTAATTCCAGAAATTTTGCTACTGGTTCTAATATGTTAAGCTAATGGTTCTATCCCTAATGTGAAGATTAGAGGGGAAAGGGGGAAGCCCTGCCTCATACCGTTAGAGAATTGGAAAGAAGTCAACAAGGTATTGGAGGTATAAACTACGGCAATGAGGATTTGCCCTTGAAATCCAAACTTGTTCAGGACCAGAGAGAGGTATTTCCACTGAACTCTATTGAACAACTTCTCTGCATCCAAGGATAGGAGTAGAAAAGGCATTCTTGAGGTTTCTGCATGAAGTATAACATTAATCAACCGTCTTTTAGTGCCAGAAGTTTGACGACCTTTAGCGAAGCCTGATTGGTCTTTGTGTAACAGAGATGGAAGGATATCTACTAGTCGGTAGGCTAAGAGTTTGTTTAGCATATATTTTGAGATCTAGATCAAGTAGTGAGAATGGGCAAAAAGTTGGGGAGCTGTCCTTCTTTTCCTGGCTTTAGCAGGGTTACCCCAAGTACAATAAGCATCTCAGAAGGAAAAGATACAGAGTAGTCAATGTCGTTATAAACTGTGTATAGGTATGGGGCTAAGACCTGTTGAAATGTTTTGAAGTATTCACCTGTAAGTCCATCTGGGCCTGGAGATTTAGACGGAGGTAGTGCTTTGATTACCTTTGTGATTTCATCTATGAGAAGGCTTCATTAATGGACAATTGTTGTTGTGATGATAGTGTGGGAAGTTGATATGGTTAAGGAAAGACAGAATCTCCTCTTGGGAAGGTTGGTGAGTGTCTTTATCCTTGTGGATGTTGTAGAGGTTGCTATAATCGCAACTGAAGGCATCAGCAATAAATTGCGGGTTGGGGTGTTTCTCTTGTGATTGGGTGGAAGAGGTGTGTAATTTTGAATTTAAGGGGGTTTCATTTGTAGGGCCTTCCCTGTTTTAATGCTGGTAACATATGTTTTAGCTTTTAGTTTACATCATGCTTTTTCAAAGGATGCTAGCAGCAGGGAGCAGAGTTCATGGCGGAGCATAAATAATTTTGATTGAAGGGATGAAGTCGGTCTCATTTGTTTTGGGATCCTGCAGCTGCAATAGTGGCTGTTTTCTTTGCTCTTGAGCCTAATTACATAGAAAAATCCCCTCAGATAGGCTTTATGGGTATTCCACAGTACTGCTGGGTCAGTCACTGAACTTGTATTGATGGTGAAGAAGCCTTTGAATTGTTTAGAGAGATATGCAGTATGTGCAGAATTTTGTAAAAGGAAACTGTTAACTCATACCACATATAAGGTTTGTTTGTTATGCTGATGCTCACAGGGGCGTATTCTGACCAGGTACGAGTGTGGGTACATGAGGCAGAAACATTCTGAAGTAGTCATTTATCTGTGACGAAGAGATCAATATGTGAGTAGGTGTTGAAACATGGAAATAGGTATGTGTAGTCCCGTTTACTAGTGTGACAACTTCTCCAAACATTTTATTAGTCATTAGCATAAATGAACTTATTCAAGGATGGTGCATATCTCTTTGACCCAGAAGAGGTATTCATCTTGTAATCAGGCACTAATTCACCACATATATGGTAGGTGTCCCTCTTCATTTTCTTGAAAGTTGCCTTAAGAAAGGACATTTGGCGTTGGGTGGGGACATAAAGAGTCACCAGTGTGTACTGAATGTTGTCTATAGTGCAGAGTAAGATAATATAATGGCCTTCTGAATCAAAGGTGCAATGCTGCAGCTGGATGGAGATGGTGTCACGTATGGCAATTAAAACTCCTGGCTGCTTCAGGAGTGCATTAATATGTGCGGTAAGGATTTGTGCTGGCAAGTAGGTGTGGTGTCCTGGGTGCGTTTCTTGAATGCAAAGGATGCCACAGTTATGTGACAGGACTGTTATCCATAGGGAGGCTTGTTTTGCCAGATGGTTCAGGCATTTTGCATTCAGAGATAGGAAACAGCCTAGTACTGTGTCCCTTAGTGGTGTGTGGTAGAAGAAACATTATTAAACACTAAATTGTGTAAAGGTAAAATGACCTTTTTGGATGCTGTTATCTGTAACTTAAAAAAGAAAACAAGAAAATAAAGGGCAACAAAGAAATGCTTCAAAAGCTGCTGACAAGTTGTGGGGGAAAGTTAAATCTAAGGTGGTCAAGCTGAGTGCCTGACCGGAGACTAAGTGTCAGGTCAGGTTAGGAGCAGATAGCAGAAAAGAGTACATACCATAAGCAGGTCTAAGCAGAGCTGGAACTTGTAGTTTACTGTTGCAGATGAAGGTAGAGGTTGGCTGGTGCTTGTGGTTCACTGCTGCAGATGTAACAGGAGGTTGGCTGGAGCTTGTGTTTCACTGCTGTAGATGAAGGTAGAGGTTGGCTGTTGCTTGTGGTTCACCGCTGCAGATGTAACAGGAGGTTGGATGGTGCATGTGATTCACTGCTGCAGATGTAACAGGAGGTTGGCTGGTGCATGTGGTTCACTGCTGTAGATGAAGTTAGAGGTTGGCTGTTGCTTGTGGTTCACTGCTGCAGATGTAACAGGAGGTTGGCTGGTGCATGTGGTTCACTGCTGCAGATGTAACAGGAGGTTCAGGTCAGCCAAGTAGTAATGCTGGGTCTGGCACTACAGTAGAATCAAGCAAAACGTAGTCTAGAAAAGCTAAATCATACACAGGTGGATCCAATTGGTACAGAATCAGAAGCGAGCAAAGCAGAGTCAAAACTAGCAGAGTCATACACGATATATACAGAGCAGAGATCAGCTGGGTTAAGCAGGAGCACACAAGGTAACAACTCTATCATGAGAACTGGTGGTATGCTGATACAGGTAATATAAAGGTGAGCTGGCCAATCACTGTTGTTTCCCCAGGCAAAGGCTGTGTCTGGTGAGTTTTCCTGGGTCTTTAAGGGATCCTAATACTGACACTAAGGCCGAAGTTAGGTATATCCATTACAAGGGCAGTCATTTGTATTTATACTTGTAGTTACTATGGCAGTGGTGACCATGTGGGGGCTTGGAGTTTTGGGTACAGTTGTAGTCAGTTGTTGGAATCTCTGAATGATACCCCAAGAATGCAGGAGCTTCATTCCAACTTTGAGATTGCAGATCATGTGAGAAGCGCCATTGTGTGTGGTGAGTACAGTAGCAGGGTGACACCACTTGTAGGTTATTTTGTTATTGGTGAGAGCTTTGGTTACTGTTTTCAGTTGTTGTCTCAAGAAATCCACCATAAGGGAGCACTATAGTGAGAGGAGCATACCCTTTGCAGTTGTGTCGAGAACTGGTTGTCCAGAAGTGGGGAAGGCAGTTTTAGATGACTGTAAATTGATACCTGTGTGCACAGGTTGTGTTTTCTGTACACACTGTGGCTGCAGCATGGTAAAGGAAATCCATCCATCCTGGATTTTGCTGTGCTATCATGGGACAGGCTAACTGGTGGTGACCTATGGGTAGATAAGAGTGTTGTCTCACTGTCCCATTCCCCCTGGTCCGTGCCAGCCAGGTCTGTATATGAAGATGATCTTGGTTCTTCCTCCTTTCAAGTGCCGGCTGAAAGCTGTGAGCTTCTTCAGGCACCCCTCATCTTTTCTATTCCTCAACATCACTGGAGGGTGATCTAGTACTGTGGGTGAGCAGTGTCGGGGCTGAAAAGATGCAGGATGCCTGCTGTAGGGCTGTGGCTCTCTGGTCAGCTGTGATGAGCTCCAGGCTTATAGCAGCCATGCCCCCCTACACACAATTTTAATAATGTTAGTAACTTGGGAATGAGGTGTGAGTAACAGACACATGGAGAAATTTGTCAACCTAAAGAGTGATCAGGCTACCCCACTTATTTTACCAACATGGCTTATGAAATACCAGTTGGGTAGAAAGGCTAACCATACTCTTGTGAAAATCTTATGTGTCTGGGTGTCTTTGGCTTGAGTTGCAAAAAAGTATTTAGTTTTAGAGTTCAGAGTGAGTTCAGAACTGCTTAAGCACCACCTCTTTTTTGGACAGTGATTCAGATTATTGATTACAATGGATCAGCATGGCAGCCAGGTAGTTTTCATTTTGAGAAGCAGAATAGATAAGCAAAATAAAAAAATGTTGTTTAGATAAATTTTAGATCTTATTTTTGTTCAACAATTATGTTTTTAGAGCTAAAATAGGTTGTTTATTTCAGAGGGTGGGTTAAAGTAACATTTCAGTTTATCAATATATACTGAAGCAAGTGACAAATACGTTTTAATCAGTTTATAAAAAACTACTTGTGCAAAGTCGGTTAATAAAAACTGTCCCCAGTCTATCTTAAGAGGTGGCATTATTCCCCCATTACACTGACACTTGACACTACATTACATGACACTGGCACTGACATCTTGTCTCCCATGTAGCAGAGAAGGTGAAGTTAGTCACCTTTGAACACATCATCTGTGACGAAACGGCGTAAGGACACGGCGTACTGACGTCATCTTACTGCGACCAGGAAGTGCGGATGTGCGGAGCCATCCGGCCGGCGGCTTATACACAACGATCTCTTTGTACTTCTGAATTGTGAGTTTTACTCCCCTTTTTTTAATAAAATTACCGTATTTATCGGCGTATTACACGAACCGGCGTATAACACGCACCTCAATCTTGAGAGGGAAATTTCAGAAAAAAAATTAAATTTCAAATGAAGAACTTTGAAGCAAAATAAGGGTGGCTCAGAACTTTTTTTTATTAATATTACCACTTATAAGGTAAATAATGTAAAATGACAGTCAGCTAGTGTGTCTCTCTTAGCTCCCATCCTCCTATCACGAAGTGTTTCTTTGCTCCCCCCGGCAGACTTCTTTTCATACTCTGGTCCCCTTTAAAATCAGTGCACACTGCTGCCTTTGCAGGGAGGAGGGGCTGTCAGCTATTGTGTGTGTGGGTCTCTTAGCTCGGCTCCCCCTTCCCATGTCAGGCAGTGTGTCTGTGTTCAAAACTCCTCTCTTTCTCACATATTTTTACTTCATTAAATTACTTGTACCTGACGGGTACAAGTTCTGTAACTTTCTCTCAGCCAGCAAACTATTGAGAGTCTGCAAACTCTCGCGAGCAGTGCCGAGCGTTACTGTGGTTACGCTCCGACGGCCACGAGAATTCAAGTGCTCTGTGATGTGTTCGCCTGGAGCAGAGGAAGGCTGCCGGAGACCTGCAATGCTGGTCCTGGGCGGCACGGGACTCACAGGTTTTCCGGGCCATTACTGACACTGTGACATCCACTCACCTTAGAATCACCGCTATGCGGTATGTACTGTACCTTGGCTTCTTAACACTATATCGGCGTATAACACGCACACATCATTTACACCCTATTTTCAGGGGAAAAAAGTGCGTGTTATACGCCGATAAATACGGTATATGCCGTTTTACACTATGGAGCTTCTTTTTTCTTTATGGCGGTGATCACCTTGGGGTCATTCCTTGGAGATATCTGGTTTGGAGCCTGCTTCAAATAAGGAGTTCTAGAGACAAGTGCCTTCATCTTTGAAGTTTGAGTTACCTGCAAGTGTTTACTACCTTTCTGTTTGGTAAGAGGCAATTTTATCTGGTGGAGGATAGCACTGATTCTTCGGTGTTTATGTAATTGCCAATATTGATTTTTGGTAAGGAGTACCTATAGGTGTCTTTCTATATGGGATCTTCTTTTCCTCTGATGTGTTTTTTGTGCACGCCCATTTTTTTGTTCTGGAAAGCAGCGTAAAAGATTGGTGGAGGTTTCACTTATTTCACTATTTGAGCACTATTCCTGTTCCAATCACTGGATAACCACATTGGTGTCATTAGTTTAAATGTACCAATTTTTGTTGGGTTTTACACTATTGCGTTCTTTCTTTTTTTTTCTTATTTATGACCCAACGATCACATTATTATCACGAGCCTTCTGGTTTCCTTCTTCTATCAAGTGGATAAGATTTTGATCTAAGAACCTGCTTTAATTGTTCACCATTTTGGTAAGCATATATCCATGAGGAGCCTGGTTTGAGAGCCATGAATTGCACCATTTACAATATATGGACTACATATGGACTTTATTTGTTCCATTCTAATGTTTAGTGCAACTTAATTTATATTTTATTTTATTTTATTATATTTTGAAGTTAGTTACAGTCTGTACATAAATGACAGCTGTACCTTTATAGTGACAGTGAAGTGTCACTGCCCACCTCTGTGGGCAGAAAGTAACTGGGGGGGGGGGTGGTAGTTGGAAATAGAGATAAGGGTTTAGCTACTGATTTTAGAAAAATGAAACAGTGTTTTCAAATGTTTAATAGCACTGATGAGTCTGCTAAGGTGATGCATATGTAATAAATTGTAGGTCTGAGGTACTTGTATGCATTGCAAAAAGGCACTTGGCTGCTGAGAAGCATATGTACAAACACCTACTCAGTAGCATTGCAAACTTGCCTTTTTTTGGTAATAAAGACTGAAAAATATTGATTGAAAAGGCAAGGCCACAATTTTACTGAATGACAGTGTTGTAGGGAAGGGGTAGAGAGTTGCATGGGTGGTAGTCAAGTCCTCTATGCTTTCTTCCTCATTGGGCACCAAGCAAAAATCACATGAGAGGCCTACCCCAGTGTGGATTCTTCTGGGCTATGCTGGACACCTTATACAGGGTGACTTTATTACACATGGGGTACCTTTGCTTTGTGTCATCTTTATCAATGCCCTAGGAAAAGGCTGAAGCTGCCATGGGGGGAATACTCGACCTTAAGGTAGGCCTCTACTTTTGAAGATGAACGTACCCCATGTACACTTGCACTGCAACTGTTCTCCAGTTAGTCTCGGATCCCCGTGACAATGTACACGTTCTCTGTAATCTGCTTTAGCACTGCACTTTCCACATCCACCTGTCTAGCGGTTTCCACTACTATTTCCCAGTAGCGGAGTGTGCTACAGTGTGCACCCTGCATGGGCTCCACACGTGCACTCAACTCTTGAGCTTCCATACCTCTGTAAAGGATAAGAACCTCAGCGGCTCCTATTGCTCTGGGAGACAGACTGCTGGTGGAAGGCGTGCTGACAACATGCTAAAGGTCACTCTACCTATAACAGGTATACGCTACTGACAGGCTGCTTGTTAAACTTCTATTACCCTAGGTCACCACTTATGTCCTCACACTGCTCCACTCCACACCAATTTCTTCATACCCCACAGTGGTAAAGCCCACTTTTTTAACTATGTGTGCCTGTTACTTGCAATACACCCCTTTTATTAACTTCAGATCAGGCAAGGACAATGTTTCATGACTTTACTTAAGAAAAGTGCAAATTGAACATTTCAAAGTCCAACATACAAAAACAGGATTCACCCTACATCGTTACTCCTAACTACAGGATTGTGCTGCCCCGGCATATCTGCAAAGATGAAGTCCAGCAATTGTGAGTCCTTCAGAGGCATTCTAATGCAGATGTAAGTCCTTCAGAAGCATATTACAATGCTGGTGTCTTCAGGGTGAACATCAAGGTTAAGATGACTTTACATCCCCATGGTGATAATCAAGATCCTTCTGCTCTTGTGGTTATCATTTGCCTTCTCTCTTCCTTACAGTCACTGGTGTCACCTCTCTACTGTGCCTTTGTGAAGAACATACTGTTGGGAGTTACTCAAATCCAAACTGACCTTAGCTTACTCCCCTAGGGTCCAGGGCTCCAAACTTCTAAACTTTCTCTCACTGGGGCTCTCACTTGTGGAACCTAATGCGGGCCTCCTCATGCCACTGTATTTATATATCACAAAATTAGTGGGCCCAGAAAGGAACCTGCCAAAAAAAGAACCAGAGAAAGGCATTAACTCCTACCCTGCCCTGCCGGGACAGCACATAACTGGCTATTCAGACCTGCTTACAACAGTATCAATAATTCAATGAAAACTTCAGTGCCATCAACATCCAATCTAACAGTAAAAAAATATACCAGTCACAGCTTAGCTGCCAGTTCCCAAATTAGTATCACATCCAGGACTGCCTTAACCATTAGTTCAGGCACCTTGTCATCACAAAACCCACAGCATGGTTTACGCAAATAGCTTTGGTAAATGGCAAGGTAAAAGTTCAATTGAAAAAAGCTGTGATGGTAGACAGAAGTGAATAACAGAATTTTTTTTTCTAGAAGATTGGGGGAGTCTTGCTGTGGTGGGGGTCAATGTCCCAAGAGGTTGTGCTTTAGTTAATTTAAAAGCCCACCTACAGATTTTAAATAAACTCCACCTGGTCGATTCCTTTACAAAGCATAAGAGGTACTCAACACTTACTAATTCCTTAGATGTATTTAACATTGCACTCTATTGCCATGCTTTCATACAACCCAGAGTCCCTTGTCTTTTGGTCCAAGGGCTCCTTTAAGACATAGGTGCAAAAATTGTAATTCACATTTGTTTTTAGCATTCTGTGTCAGAAATTACTGCACCAGGCTCCCTGAGCCAAAATGTACTGTAATATACTGCAGTTTGGTACAGGTTGAAATAAATCTGTTAATTTAATAAAGCATGGTTAATTGGACCTTAGCATTCTACTAAAATTAGTACCAGACCACTAAACCATGATCACTTCTGGCAAGTGCTATATATCTTCCATTTTATAAGTCAATTTCTAACGTAAAATGACACCTGCTCTCTATGTCAAGATAAATGTTTATCACTTTCTAGCCCCCAGCGGTTTCCCACTGTGATTCATCAAGACTATGCAATATAGAATATATGATTCCAGAATCTACAGAAGTTTACCATAAGGAAAATTTTATGTCCATATTCAGGGTGTAACATGTTCAAGTACCTGCCCCCCTCTCCCCCTGATCCCCTTCCCCTGTGACAGTGGGCAGAGTGTGAATGAATGATGTGGCTCTACCCGCACAGCCACATAATTCATTCACAGCAATCTGTGAATAAGTAAACTACAGGCTCCGTCTGCCAGCACAGCAGATGTCTTTGTGTTTCTCAATGGACTATAAGTTCACTGATCAGAACTCTTGTAGTCCATTCACTCTTCCTCCAGCCTTCAAACTGAAAGCCTGTATAGAGGCATTGGCAGAAAGCTGGACGGGAAATGTTCAAGAGGCTCTCACTGTAACCAATATCAATAAATCAAGAAATAGTAAATGCACATTATTTCTGTACATATTTGGACAATTATATTTTAACTAAAAGTGAACCCAGACATTAAAGATGATCCTTGTACATACTGTATATGTACAGTATGTATATGCTCTATTTAGAATTGCCACCTGCCCCATCTGTTAAAATATTGTAACTTACAATGTGCTATGTTGGCCAGCTTCATGTTGACATGCTGGGTTTTATACCCCAACCACTAAGAGGGCCACCTTCAATTTTTCTCTGTCTGCCATAAAATGCAGTGCATGCTATACCTTCACCTAAACTGATTGATTGGCAGTTTTTGCATGAAGTATATATGATGTAACTTTTTGCAGCCCTGAGTCTGTGTGATTTGCTTGTGAGACAGAATACACAGCAGGCTATTTTTCTTCTTTTACATAGGTAAAGCTGCCTAAAGATTGATCGAAATTCAGCCAAATCATCTATGGCCAGCCTAAGAAACAAGACAGCAGCAACATTTCAGCATATCTGAGATTCCAGAAACATGCTGTAATAACCAAACAGCAAACATTTTGGGCTTAAAGTTCAACCTTTGTCAAGCAAACAATTATAAATGACAGCATAATAAATGCACTTTAAATACATGAGAACTGGTCATGTTATGTGACATAGCATAGCAACCACCACCATCTTGCTACTGTGTATTGGATTATTTTGCTAAAGTTATTTTATCTCTGTGGACTATTTCATGTCATGAGCATATTTTCCTTAAACTGTTCAATTCACAAACATAAATATTGCAACAGCCTGGAATTAACTTTTTGTAGAAAATGGACATTTAACCATCGCAGGGCTTATCATCTCATGAATTAATAATTTATCTCACAGAGCCTTTTTTTATCGCCACGTCAAAAGGTTCCTTTCTTGCCCTTTTCAATAAACACCTCAGTGAAAATCACAGTTATTGTTTGCCTAAAGCAAGTACTATTGTAAGGCATGAGAACTTGTGCAGAAAATATTTGTGAATTGATTTGTGCACCTGAAATACAGCAAAAAATCTCTAAAATAATATGTGCTCAATTCAGTTGATCTGTACAGTAATGCTTTAGTCAATAAAAAAAAAAATAAAAAAACATTTTTAAATTTAAAGTATAGAAAATAACATATGCTTAAATAATGCATTCCACATATGTGAATATACGTAAGGATCAAATATATATGGATTAGTAAATAAACATAAATTACTATTTATTAAGAGATTACAATAGGCTCATATTTTTTGCTGAAACTAATTTTAACAGAATTTTTCACTATAAAGTTTGCAATGTATATTTTAATGTAGATTACATACTATGGCTGTTCTATTTCAAATACAATCCAAAGAGATTGTTAGTAGGTAAATTCACTTAACCAAGACTGATTTGAACTTATATCTACCATAGTTTGATTTCATACTAAATATTTTATATCAGTTACTTTCCATTAGCTACAGGAATATGATCAAAGCATATCTATGGATAGACTGCAGAAAGCAAACCTCAGTAGTGCAAAATATATTTTAACTGCCTTAAAGATCCCGTCCATCCCTAAAGAAATTTTAGATATAGGTATATATTGGTTAGTTTATTCAATTACCGTGTGTTATGTTTCTCACATACTTTAGCATTAGGAAATCCTTATGAGAGACAGTGGGGTTGATCTTTTAAAGATATATAGACTCTGCACGTTGCAAATGCAGTAGCACTTATTTTCCCTAGAGTTTAGTGAATGTGGTGAAGCTCTGCTGATTTCCATCATCCAATCGTGTGCAAGACAAAAATGCATATTTTTTTTTCTTGCACCTGCTTGGGTATTCTTTACAAAGTGTAGTTCAGCCGCATTCACTAAGCTCTAGGGAAATAAGTGCAACTGCATTTACTAAGTGCATAGTCTATTTGCCTTTAGTAATTTAACCCCACAGAGTTATCCTGGAGCAGCATTAGAGATCCTCCTGCTGGCTTCTTTATAATATAAAATACATTAAAAAAACAGGACAGGGAACATTAGACATCCCTGTTATGGTCACAGAATTAAGCTATAAGCTCAGGTGAAAAGTTTTTACTGTAAGATTCTCTTTGGCTCTTGTGATTATATAATAAATACAAAATCTCATGAATGTTTATTTATCAATGTGTTTTAAAAATGTAATAAAAGATTCTCTATTAATTGTAAGAAGCCACTTTGTGACTCATTGGGCAAGGTTTGCAAAAGGAAAATGAAGCAAGTAGAGATAAACCTCGATGGCATGCTTGAATTGTGACATAACATGCATGTCGGTAAATGTGCTCCTAGTAAACTAGATCCCTAAGCATACATAGAAAAGCATACACTGATTTTGCATGCAGTTTCAAATACTACAACATTTCCTTTCTGTTAAGGTGCACATTTAGTGAATATGTTAACATGGTGCAAAAAAAAGAAAAAAAAAAGTAAAAATAATTATAATAATACAAAAAAAAAAAAAAAATTGCTAAGGAATAAAATATTTATGTTTCAAAATTAGAGGCATCCCCCCTTATGCTATGTTTTCAAAGGAACAAAATCAGTATATGGACTGTAATTTATTATTATAGCCTCACTTTCAAGCACCAATGTGCATGATAGCTAGTGTTTGAATGTTTGGGCATGTGCACAAAAACTGGCACATGCCCAGTACAATATCTCCCCACATATATTTCACAAGAGCTGTTTAAAGAATAGAGCTTTTTTACAGTCTCCTTTAACTCTGTCATTACCTAGGCCATTTTTATTTTTTATTTTTTTACACACATTTAAAAATGAAGCTTTTAGGCATGACGATTACTTAAAAACCCCTAAAAATTATATATATATCCTGAAAGCAGAGACCCTGTAGAATAAAGCTATGGAAGTTAATTTTTTTTTCTATATGTTGCTGTAATTGCATTACAGTTTATCAGACCTATACTTTCAGTAAAATATAATGCTGTGAACAAGGTTGCTCGCCAAAACATGTTTAACCTCCCTGGCGGTGATCCCGAGCGTGACTCGGGGTTGATTTTTTCTATCAGGAGCGGTAACCCCGAGTCACGCTCGGGGTAGATGTGCAGAGAGCGCAGCGGTGTTCTCTTACCTTCTCCTGGCGATCCAGCGATGATCTCTCATTGCTGTGACCGCCAGCCGAGAGTCCCGCCGCTCCTCCGTCCTCCGTCGGTGTGATGACTTCCTAGTTCCGTTCCCTGCAGCAGCAATGCTGCATGGGAACGGAACTAGGGAGGGAAATTCAAAAAAAAAAAAAAATGTTGCACAAAACACAAACACATAACACATTTTATATTATATTGTCTTGTTGGAAGGTAAACCTTCGGCCCAGTCTGAGGTCCAGAGCACTCTGGAGAAGGTTTTTGTCCAGGATATCCCTGTACTTTGCCGCATTCATCTTTCCCTCGATTGCAACCAGTCGTCCTGTCCCTGCAGCTGAAAAACACCCCCACAGCATGATGCTGCCACCACCATGCTTCACTGTTGGGACTGTATTGGACAGGTGATGAGCAGTGCCTGGTTTTCTCCACACATACCGCTTAGAATTAAGGCCAAAAAGTTATATTTTGGTCTCATCAGACCAGAGAATCTTATTTCTCACCATCTTGGAGTCCTTCAGGTGTTTTTTAGCAAACTCCATGCGGGCTTTTATGTGTCTTAAACTGAGGAGAGGCTTCCGTCGGGCCACTCTGCCATAAGGCCCCGACTGGTGAAGGGCTGCAGTGATGGTTGACTTTCTACAACTTTCTCCCATCTCCTGACTGCATCTCTGGAGCTCAGCCACAGTGATCTTTGGGTTCTTCTTTACCTCTCTCACTAAGGCTCTTCTCCCCGATAGCTCAGTTTGGCTGGACGGCCAGCTCTAGGAAGGGTTCTGGTCGTCCCAAACGTCTTCCATTTGAGGATTATGGAGGCCACTGTGCTCTTAGGAACCTTAAGTGCAGCAGAAATCTTTTTGTAACCTTGGCCAGATGTGTGCCTTGCCACAATTCTGTCTCTGAGCTCTTCAGGCAGTTCCTTTGACCTCATGATTCTCATTTGCTCTGACATGCATTGTGATCTGGAAGGTCTTATATAGACAGGTGTGTGGCTTTCCTAATCAAGTCCAATCAGTATAATCAAACACAGCTGGACTCAAATGAAGGTGTAGAACCATCTCAAGGATGATCAGAAGAAATGGAAAGCACCTAAGTTAAATATATGAGTGTCACAGCAAAGGGTCTGAATACTTAGGACCATGTGATATTTCAGTTTTTATTTTTTAATAAATCTGCAACAATGTCAACAATTCTGTGTTTTTCTTTCAGTATGGGGTGCTATGTGTACATTCATGAGGAAGAAGAATGAACTTAAATGATTTTAGCAAATGGCTGCAATATAACAAAGAGTGAAAAATTTAAGGGGGTCTGAATACCTTCCGTACCCACTGTATATATATATATATATGCACACACACACACACATATATATAAAATTATATTATTGATTCAATTATAATTCATGCGATTATATATATTATTGATTTGATTATAATTCATGCGTTTGTGTTTCAAATTTATCACATCTGGGATGTCTACTAGAGTCTTGTTTTGGTCAGGTTTAAGTCAGTAATTACTAAAAATTGTAGGCCTATAATACATAACGCCAAATTTCCATGAAAAGAATTGTACCGCTTTTGGTATGTAATTCCTGACAGAATCATACCGCCAGGGAGGTTAAACAGATGTTGGAGTTGCAGGCCACATTTTTTGCTTCACATTTAGTAAAATATACTCAAATCAATTTTAGTGTGCACAAAATATCGTATCTAATTTTCTGGTAAAATATAAAAGGTTACTGTAAATTAATACAAAAAATGCTGAGCCTCAAAGTTGCACGCAGCCAAGAAACAGTAAAAAACAATGTTATCTAGATTTGTCCATAGGCAGCACTTTAAAAACCTTTACAGCTTATCAGCTTAGAGTTAACAGTGAATGGTGGCCCTAGAATTATTTATCTCATTCTGGCATATTCAGCAATACCTAAAATGTGTTGTGCAATAATATTTTCTTTTTGCAATAGTGCCCAATACAGGAGTACATATATGTGAATGTATGCGGGGAAGGAAAACCTTTTTGGGATTTAAAAAAAAATAAATATTACAGTATATTAAACTTTAGTTAGTTAAACTTTTATTTTTACTTATTTTTATTGCTATCACAAGGGGGTGAGAAGCATAGTGCCGATGGCAAATGTCTATTGGATCCTACTGTCACCCCTTTTCTCTGTTGTAACTGATCAAGTGCAGACTGTGCTATGTCAGCTTTTTTCCCAGCCAGAGCGGCCAAGGTTTGACAGCTCTGAACCCAGAAGTGTTTAGAGTTGGGAAAGTTCAGTGTAGAAGATCTTTACCTAAGGTTCATACAACTTCCATCAAAGAATCACAGATTTTGGGCGAAAGTTGGGAGGCTATTGCGTAAAAAATAGACCTCTACATGTTCTACCAATGCCTGCTGCAGAAAAATGCAGGGAGATGCTAATGGCGCTGAAGACAGAAGGAAACTCATTTTTGTAACAGTTTGATGGCAGCAAAAGAAATGTAAGAAGGAAGAGGCAAGAATATCACTGCTGATTTGATTTACACACGAACTGTCAAACCTTTTCTTTAATTTTCTGGATATAAAGAAAGTTTTTTTTTTTTTAATTCTCAGACATTTCTCAAACTCCTTTAAACCAGAACAATTATTATTTATACATTTTAATTTATATCAGAGCAGATGGAATCAATAATGTTGAGATATCTTGGCAAATGCATTACAGTGTGTACTCTATTTTTCTCCAGTGTTTTAAGTCAGTATGCATCAGCAGCAAGTTATCAAGAAAAGTTTTTTTTTTTTTGTTCTTCCAGCTCCAAGGTGATTAATCTTCTTTTGATGCAGATATGGTGAATATAGATAAAGTACTTTACATTTCACTTTAATAATGCAATAGCTCTGTCTTCAAAGCTTTCTGTAACCACTCTCTAAAGAACATAAGTCTGCAGTTTGAGCAAGATGGAAAACGGGAAAACGGCAGCAAAGTGCTAGGAATTAGTGAAATATGCAAGAGTACCAGGTCCCTGAAAATATTTGTCCCTGGAAACATTTTCTGAGTGATCTTTTTCAAATTCCTAGCTAGCTTTGTATCACAGCTTCAACAGAAATGGACCTAGGAAATTGTTTTTCAGTCAGTACAAGCATGGTTCACCTCCTTCATTATAGCCATTTACTAATTTTAACAACAGATGGAGCTTATGGGGGTACTTAATAACCACTGAATTTTTATGTTTATTATATAAAAGAAAAAAGATCAAAAACAAAAAAATTCCCTTACTTTCTGTATTAAAACATTTCACATAAATATTCTTTCTTCATATGTAGCAGTACTCCCATGGGAGCTGCTGAGTGTGGGTTCCCCAGGGTTTCCATTAGCAAAAGTAGGACATTTAAGCATGTTTCCAAGTGTGATTTCCTCAGACAAGAACCAGTCCATTTTCTTTGGTTTTTAGGGTTTATTGAGAACTTGGATAGGAGAAGGAATGAGTGGGATACTCCAACAACTGAACTATGAACACATTAGTCAGGGACTATATAGAATTGCTGATTGACGCTGGTTAGAGCTGACTGACGCTGATTTACACTGACTGCCACTAGTCATGGCTATGCCGCTTACTTTAGCTTCACCTTTGACTGTGAAAAGTCCTTTAAGCTCCCTAAGGTACTCTTTTCTGAGATAGCTGACTTGTAGTGCAGACTGTACTGCTGAGACACTTCAGGGCCCTTCCTGGCGCCCTTTTTATTCCCCCTACTTTAGAGTTTCACAACGTGGCACCCCCTTTACTGCAACATCCCGGGTTAGCTGGCTCTCTGATCCCCTTGACCTCTCTGGAGTTGTCCCCGCTCTTAGGCAGACCCCTGGGCACATCTTGAGTACTCACAACACTGATTTTCCAGAAGAATCCTGCCCCATAGCTCCACTTGGCCAGCACACACTGGATCCTCCACAGCACAGCTCATCCCCTGGTCCCTAGGCCTATTGACTGGACCACCGTCCTCTGCAACAGGAGGAGAGACAGCCATCACCCTCCTCCTGGAACCTGGCTTCCCACCCAAAGATCCCCTGTCACATGCTCCCCTCCTATTTATGTGCAATCCCAGGATACATTGCAGCAATACCCTCCCACTGGAACTGATATAAAACAGAGTGTGTCACTGGCTTGGTTTCCTCCACTGTCCAATGAGCTCTCTCATTGGCTGCAGTGGGGACACTCATTCAGACCCAGTGAATCACACTTGGAAACATGTGACAGGCTCAACTAACAGATCAGACCCCCCTGATAAGCAGAACAAGGCCATAACTATGCTTTACCTAGCACCTACCGAGGAGGGTGCTACACATACATTTAGGCCAGAACTTATTTTGCTACATTTCATTGTTAAAAGAAAAAAAAAAATGTGTATATTACTTCACTTGAATGAAAGGTAAAATATATGGTGTGTGTGTGTGTATATATATATATATATATATATATATATATATATATATATATATATATATATATATATATATATATATATATATATATATATATATATAGTGGGTACGGAAAGTATTCAGACCCCCTTAAATTTTTCCCTCTTTGTTATATTGCAGCCATTTGCTAAAATCATTTAAGTTCATTCTTCTTCCTCATGAATGTACACATAGCACCCCATAATGACAGAAAAACACAGAATTGTTGACATTGTTGCAGATTTATTAAAAAAGAAAAACTGAAATATCACATGGTCCTAAGTATTCAGACCCTTTGCTCAGTATTTAGTAGAAGCCCCCTTTTGATCTAATACAGCCAGGAGTCTTTTTGGGAAAGATGCAACAAGTCTTTCACATCTGGATGTGGGGATCCTCTGCTATTCCTCCTTGCAGATCCTCTCCAGTTCTGTCAGGTTGGATGGTAAACGTTGGTGGACAGCCATTTTTAGGTCTCTCCAGAGATGCTCAATTGGGTTTAAGTCAGGGCTTTTTCTGGGCCATTCAAGAACAGTCACGGAGTTGTTGTGAAGCCACTCCTTCGTTATTTTAGCTGTGTGCTTAGGGTCATTGTCTTGTTGGAAGGTAAACCTTCGGCCCAGTCTGAGGTCCAGAGCACTCTGGAGAAGGTTTTTGTCCAGGATATCCCTGTACTTGGCCGCATTCATCTTTCCCTCGATTGCAACCAGTCGTCCTGTCCCTGCAGCTGAAAAACACCCCCACAGCATGATGCTGCCACCACCATGCTTCACTGTTGGGACTGTATTGGACAGGTGATGAGCAGTGCCTGGTTTTCTCCACACATACCGCTTAGAATTAAGGCCAAAAAGTTCTATTTTGGTCTCCTCAGACCAGAGAATCTTATTTCTCACCATCTTGGAGTCCTCCAGGTGTTTTTTTAGCAAACTCCATGCGGGCTTTCATGTGTCTTACACTGAGGAGAGGCTTCCGTCGGGCCACTCTGCCATAAAGCCCCGACTGGTGGAGGGCTGCAGTGATGGTTGACTTTCTACAACTTTCTCCCATCTCCTGACTGCATCTCTGGAGCTCAGCCACAGTGATCTTTGGGTTCTTCTTTACCTCTCTCACCAAGGCTCTTCTCCACCGATAGCTCAGTTTGGCCGGACGGCCAGCTCTAGGAAGGGTTCTGGTCGTCCCAAACGTCTTCCATTTGAGGATTATGGAGGCCACTGTGCTCTTAGGAACCTTAAGTGCAGCAGAACTCTTTTTGTAACCTTGGCCAGATCTGTGCCTTGCCACAATTCTGTCTCTGAGCTCTTCAGGCAGTTCCTTTGACCTCATGATTCTCATTTGCTCTGACATGCATTGTGATCTGGAAGGTCTTATATAGACAGGTGTGTGGCTTTCCTAATCAAGTCCAATCAGTATAATCAAACACAGCTGGACTCAAATGAAGGTGTAGAACCATCTCAAGGATGATCAGAAGAAATGGAAAGCACCTGAGTTAAATATATGAGTGTCACAGCAAAGGGTCTGAATACTTAGGACCATGTGATATTTCAGTTTTTCTTTTTTAATAAATCTGCAACAATGTCAACAATTCTGTGTTTTTCTGTCAGTGTGGGGTGCTATGTGTACATTCATGAGGAAGAAGAACAAACTTAAATGATTTTAGCAAATGGCTGCAATATAACAAAGAGTGAAAAATTTAAGGGGGTCTGAATACTTTCCGTACCCACTGTATATATATATATATATATATATACACATACACACAGTATCTCACAAAAATGAGTACCCCCCCCCCCCACATTTTCCCCCACATTTTTGTAAATATTTGTTTATGTCTTTTCATGTGACAACACTGAATAAATTACACTTTGCTACAATGTAAAGTAGTGAGTGTACAGCTTGTATAACAGTGTACATTTTCTGTCCCCTCAAAATAACTCACACAGCCATTAATGTCTAAACCGCTAGCAACAAAAGTGAGTACACCCCTAAGTGAAGATGTCCAAATTGTGGCCAAAGTGTCAATATTTTGTGTTGCCACCATTATTTTCCAGCACCGCCTTAACCTCCTTGGGTATGGCGTTCACCAGAGCTTTGTAGGTTGCCACTGGAGTCCTCCTCCATGATATCACGGAACTGGTGAATGTTAGAGACCTTGTGCTCCTCCACCTTCCATTTGAGGATGCCCCTACAGATGCTCAATAGGGTTTAGGTCTGGAGACATGCTTGGCCAGTCTATAACCTTTCCCCTTAGCTTATTTAATAAGGCAGTGGTCATCTTGGATGTGTGTTTGGGGTCGTTATCATGTTGGAATACTGCCCTGAAGCCCTGTCTCTGATGGAAGGGGATCATGCTCTGCTTCAGTATGTCACAGTACATGTTGGCATTCAAGGTTCCCTCAATGAACTGTAGCTCCCCAGTGCGGGCATCACTCATGGAGCCCCAAACCATGACACTCCCACCACCATGCTTGACTTTAGGCATGACACGCTTGTCTATGTACTCCTCACCTGGTTGCCACCACACATGCTTGACACCATCTGAACCAAATAAGTTTATCTTAGTCTCATCAGACAACAGGACATGGGCAAGTAATCCAGGTCCTTTGTCTGCTTGTCTTCAGCAAACTGTTTGCAGGCTTTCTTGTGCATCATCTTTGGAAGAGGCTTCCTTCTGGGACGACAGACCAAATTGGTGCAGTGTACGGCGTATGGTCTGAGCACTTACAGGTTGGCCCCCCCACCCCTTTAACCTCTATAGGAATGCTGGCAGCACTCATACATATATTTCCCAAAGACAACCTCTGGATATGATGCTGAGCACGTGCACTCAACTGCTATGGTAAACCATGGCGAGGCCTGTTCTAAATGGAACCTGTCCTGTTAAACCTCTGTATGGTCTTGGCCACCGTGCTGCAGGTCAGTTTTAGGGTCTTGGCAATCTTCTTATAGCCTAGGCCATCTTTATGTAGAGTAACCATTCTTTTTTCAGACCTGCAGAGAGTTCTTTGTCATGAGGTGCCATGTTTTTTTTTTTTTTTTTAAACAAATTTTATTGGTGTTTTGCAAACAGAAACAAACATACAGTAAATGTGATGAATCCACAGAATAAAGGAGTATGAACTGTAACTAACAGCCAGTAAACTGGAAATAACAAAGAAGATAGGATCCATTAGGTGGAAGGGGAGCAAAATAGGATGGGGGGGGAGAGAAACATGGGGGGGGGGATACCTTGGTGAGGGATAAAGACAAATGAATAAATCTGGAGACATTCAAGTGGAGACACAGGTATCGGTAGATCTTGCAGCACATTGGGTAGGGTTGGGGATGGCCTGGGGAAAAGCTGCTAGGAAAGGGATCCATTTGGGGAGGATATAATGGGAGGGACCTGAAAGAAGAATTGAGTCCAAGAGTTCTTTGGTGTACAGCTTTGTAAGTTCTCACATGACATCCTGGATTTCGGGGGGGTGGGGAACTGTGCACTTCCTGAGTATAGTTCGCCGAGCTATCATGAGGCACGTTGAGATCCAGGCCTTGTGGCGGTTGAGAGATATGGTCTGGGAACGCTCCACAGCCAAGGAGGGACCATGTAGGTTGCCAAAGACCAGAAGAAGTGGGTTGTTCATCAGGGTCAGGCCTGTTGTGGTAAGGATCAATTTTTGAACCTCAGACCAGAATGCCGGGATGATAGGGCAGGACCAGAGTCTGTGGGCTAGGGTGGACCTGTGAAGGTGGCACCAAGAACATGACTGCATGTCTGGTACGTCTGGGGAGAAAGAAAAGGGGGAGTAGGCCCTGTGCATGATCTTCAGCTGTTGTTCCCTCCAAAATTAATTTACGTTGAATTTACATATCATATTATACCCTTATAGGATGGAGATCCCAAGGTTTGGGTAATCAAAGTCCTTGTTCCAAGGGGAGGAGGTTTTTGAGATATTCTGTTGTGAACGAAGATCCAGGAGTGGTTTGTAGATGTCCGAAAGTTTAAGTTTCGGTTTTAGCAGTAGTACATCCAGCAAATACTACCGGGTGCGCTTGAACTGTGTTGGACATAGATCCTTTGCAAATTAGATTGCTTGCCGTAAATGAATAAAATGATGACCTGGAATGTTGTAAGTAGTGCAAAGTTCTGAGTGAGGGCGTGGAAGACCCGATATCGGGTCGAAGAGTTGGGCAAAATGCGTGAGTCCGCCTGAAAGCCAATGAGAGAAAGCTTGGTATTGTCTGGTTTGGGGGAATAGGGGGTGCCCCAAAATGGTAAGGTATTTTGAGAAATAGAGTGATAGTTTCAGTTTCTTACTGAGTTCCCCCCAGGCTATGATGGTGTCCCGCAGAAGAATGTTGTTCTTGATGTTGGCTGGTAATGTATATAAAGGGCAATGGGTGCGATTATTTGGGACTCGAGGTCAATGTTCGAAAACCTGGGTACCCCAGAGACCCAATCAATGCCCACCCTCATGAGACATGATAAATTATGTAACCTTATATCTGGGATGTTGGCGCCCCCCTCCCACCTGGGCATCTGGAGTTTCTTTAACCGCTTGCCGCCCGCCTTCATATTATGGCAGAGTGGTGCGACCATTGTTCTGGGCAGTGCGCCGCCCTGCACTGCCGGTGTCGCCGTGTCCACGGGACACAGCCGGTCACCGGCAGGGGGGAAACAGCCAATGGGCATGGCTGTTTCCCACGTGATCGGCTGTGTTCCAATGACACAGCCGATCACAATAGAGGAGTGCAGGAGAAGACCGCGCATGCGCGATCAGGAGCGCGCAGCGCGGTCATGTCGGTGGCTCTGTGTTCCTTAGGAACACAGCTAGTCACCGGCAGTAGTAAACAGTCACTGACAGTGACTGTTTTCTATGTGATCGGCTGTGAATCCATTCACAGCCGATCACAAAATGTAAACACAGAGCAGTAACTCACTGTTACTAGCTCTTCTCCCCTCATACAGTTTCCAGTGTTAGGAGAGCAGAGCCAGAAACAGTGATTTACTGCTCTGTACACATGTCACAATGTAAAATCACAACAATAAAGGTCCCCACACAGTCCTCAGCCCCCCCCCCAATTGCACCTGTCACCCAACAGTCACCTCATCAGTGCCCAGAAATTGACACATGTGTGATTCTGCCCGCGATCTGGAAATCATTGCAAATCGCGGGGCGCCTGTGCGTTGCCCGTGATTTGCAATAAGCTGTGCGATGTTGCCGCCATTTCCGCCTGCCGAATCGTGGTAACATCGTGCAAACATCGCATGACGCCCGACGCCCAAAAAAGGTACAAGAGCTGGGGTCAAAAAGACCTCACAACTACACTATAAAAGAAAAAAAAAATTGTTGAAAAAGAAAAAAAAAAATTCAGATTCGGAATTTGAAATCGCTAATAGTAGCGGATCGGAGATGGACTCGGACTATTCCTGTACACTTTCCTTTATAGAATGTATTTTAGGGTGCAATTTTTGCTATATACATGCAACCACTTACCGACCGCCTAACGACTATATACGTCGGCCATTTAAAGCTAAATACTGGGGTTATGGCAGCAGATAGCCCCCATAATCCCAGTATTTTTTTAAACGGCGGGCGGTCGGCTTTCAGATAAGGGTGGTCCCAGTGGCGGATTCGCCGCGGAATTACCCTTACAGTGCAGGGGAAGAGGTGACCCCCCTCCCGCCGCGTCCCAGACGTTTTCCCAGCTTACCGGACCCGCCGGCAGCGGGGAAAACTATCCGGTCCCGGATCCTCAGAGACAGGAAGTCGAGTGAGGGCAAGATGGACCTCACTCGACTCTATGGTCTTGGAGGACCGGAGCTACGTCAAAAGTCGTTGCCTAGCAACCGGTTTAAAGGGCCGCTTTTTTTTTTCTTTTTCAAAAATTTTTTTTTCTTTTATAGTTTAGTTGTGAGGTGTGAGGTATTTTTGACCCCAGATCTCACCATCAGTGACCATCGCCCGTCACCTGTCACCCCATCAATCAACATCACCTGTCATCCCATCAGTCATTGTCACCTGTCACCCCATCAATCAACGTCACCTGTCATCCCATCAGTCATTGTCATCTGTCACCCCATCAATCATCGTCACTTGTCACCCCATCAGTCATCGTCCTCTGTCACCCCATCAGTCATCGTCCTCTGTCACCCCATCAGTCATCGTACCCTGTCACCCATCAGTCATCGTCACCTGTCACCCCATCAGTCCTCGTCACCTGTCAACCCATCAGTCATCGTCACCTGTCACCCCATCAGTCATCGTCATCTGTCACCCCATCAGTGATCGTCATCTGTCATCACATCAGTGACCGTCACCTGTCACCCCATCAGTCATCGTCACCTGTCACCCCATCAGTGACCGTCACCTGCCACCTATCAGTCACCTGCCACCCATCAGTGATCATTCGCAGTCAACCGTCACCCGTCGCACAGCCCATCACAGCCAGCATGTCAAAAAGGATGTACAGCAGCGAGGAGGCCCTTCAGGTCCTCTCCATGACTGATGAGAGCACCGGGGAGCTCTCATCAGTATCCGAATCCAATTCCGAATCCGATTCGGAATTTGAAATCGCTAATAGTAGCGGATCGGAGATGGACTCGGACTATTCCTGTACACTTTCCTTTATAGAATGTATTTTGGGGTGCAATTTTTGCTATATACATGCAACCACTTACCGACCGCCTAACGACTATATATGTCGGCCATTTAAAGCTAAATACTGGGGTTATGGCAGCAGATAGCCCCCATAATCCCGGTATTTTTTTAAACGGCGGGCGGTCGGCTTTCAGATAAGGGTGGTCCCAGTGGCGGATTCGCCGCGGAATTACCCTTACAGTGCAGGGGAAGAGGTGCCCCCCCTCCCACCGCGTCCCAGACGTTTTCCCAGCTTACCGGACCCGCCGGCAGCGGGTAAAACTATCTGGTCCCGGATCCTCAGAGACAGGAAGTCGAGTGAAGGCAAGATGGCCCTCACTCGACTCTACGGTCTTGGAGGACCGGAGCTACGTCAAAAGCCGTTGCCTAGCAACCGGTTTAAAGGGCAGCTTTTTTTTTTTTTTTCTTTTATAGTGTAGTTGTGAGGTGTGAGGTCTTTTTGACCCCAGATCTCACAATAAAGAGGACCTGTCATGCCTATTTCTATTACAAGGGATGTTTACATTCCTTGTAATAGGAATAAAAATGATCAAAACATTTTTTTTTAAAAAAACGGTGTAAAAATAAAAAATGAATAAATAAAATAAATAGGAAAAAAAAAAAAATGAAAGTGCCCTGTCCCCGTTAGCTCGCGCGCAGAAGCGAACGCATACGCAAGTCCCGCCCACATATGTAAACGGTGTTCAAACCACACATGTGAGGTATCGCCGTGATCGTTAGAGCGAGAGCAATAATATGAGTGCTAGACCTCCTCTGTAACTCTAAGCTGGTAACCTTTAGAAATTTTTTAAATGTTGCCTATGGGGATTTTTAAGTAGCAATGTTTGGCGCCATTCCGTGAGCGTGTACAATTTTGAAGCATGACATGTTGGGTATCTAATTACTCGGCGTAACATTATCTTTCACATTATGGAAAAAAAATTGGGCTAAATTTACTGTTTTCTTATTTTTTAATTAAAAAAATTATTTTTTTTTCAAAAAAATTGCATTTGGAAGACTGCTGCGCAAATATGGTGTGATAAAAAATATTGCAACGATCTCCATTTTATTCTCTAGGGTCTCTGCTAAATAAAAATATATAATGTTGGGGGGTTCTAAGTAGTTTTCTAGCAAAAAAAATGATTTTAGCTTGTAAACACCAAGTGTCAAAAATAGGCCCAGTCTTAAAGTGGATAAATGGACAACTTTGTGTAAAGTGCTACTTGGATGTTAGGCGTCTGTATGTGGCTAAGCTGTGTAAACGTGTTACACATGTGGTATCGCCATACTCAGGAGGAATAGCAGAATGTATTTCGGGGTGCAATTTTTGCTATGTACATGCTATGTGTTAGAAATATTGCATAAATGGACAGCTTTGTGTAAAAAAAAAAATGTGTTTTAATTTTCTTTCCACATTTTCCAAAAACTTGTGGAAAAAAGACATATTCAAAAGACTCATTATGCCTCAATAATTATACGTTGGGCTGTTTGCTTTCCAAAATGGGGTCATTTTATGGGGGTTTACATTGTCCTGGTGCTCCAGGGCCTTAAAAAGTGCGATAGGTTGTCGGGAAATTATATGTGAAATTTATGCTCCTAGAATGCCGGACGGTGCTACTTGGATATTAGGCCTCTGTATGTGGCCAGGCTGCGAAAAAGTCTCACACTTGTGGTATCGCTATACTCAGGAGGAGTAGTAGAATGTGTTTTGGGGTGTAGTTGCAAGTATATATATGCTGAGTGAGAGAAATAACATGTTAATACGTCAATTTGTAAAAAAAAAAAAAAAAAATCTTCATTTTGCAAAGAATTGTGGGAAAAAATTACAACTTCAAAAAACTCACCATGCCCCTTATTAAATACCCTGGAATGTCTACTTTCCAAAAAGGGGTCATTTGGGGGGTATTTGTACTTTCCTGACTTTTTAGTGTCTCAAGAAATGAGATAGGCCTTCAGTACATCAGGTGTGGTCAAGTGTGATCAATTTTCAATGATTAGGACCATAACTTGTGGACTCTATAACTTTCACAAAGACCAAATAATATATACTTATTTTGGTTATTTTTACAAAAGATAAGTAGCAATATAAATTTTGGCCAAAATTTGTGAAGAAAAAATACTAATTTGCAATGTTTTATGACAGAAACAAAGAAAAATGTGTTTTTTCACAATATTTTCAGTCTTTTTTTATTTATAGCACAAAAAATAAAAAACCCAGTAGTGATTAAATACCATCAAAAGAAAGCTCTATTTGTGTGAAGAAAAGGACACAAATTTTTTATGGGTACAGTGTTGCATGACTGAGTAATTGTCATTCAAAGTGTGAGAGC
The DNA here is from genome assembly GCF_965119305.1 of Pelophylax lessonae. Classification (NCBI taxonomy): domain Eukaryota; kingdom Metazoa; phylum Chordata; class Amphibia; order Anura; family Ranidae; genus Pelophylax; species Pelophylax lessonae. Next base: position 132,808,799 of record NC_138774.1, read on the forward strand.
GCTGAAAGCTGAAAATCGGTCTGGGCAGGAAGGGGGTGAAAGTGCACTGTAGGCAAGTGGTTAATGATATTCGACGGCGTTTGTTGTGCCAAATAAAAGCTGAAAGTACTTTATAGAGAATCTGAGTATCTTTGTGCTTTAGAAGAAGAGGGATGGTTTGCATAGGATAGAGTAGTTTCGGGTAACTAACCATTTTAAATAGGTGACATCTGCCCAGGAGGGAGAGGGGTAATTCCGACCAAGACTCCAATTGTTTCCTAATTGCTTCAACCACTGGAGGGAGATTTAGTGTGTAGATAGATGAAGGTAGTCTTGCTCTTTTTATACCCAAATATTTGATGTGAGACTTGGCTATGGAGAAAACAGAGCATTCCGACCACGACTGGGATTTAGAGTGGGATAGGGGGAGGATCTCGCTCTTAGCAAAGTTTATTCTAAGGCCTGAGCAGGCTCGGAATTTGTTGAAGATATCGTGTATGAGGGGAATATCTGATGAAGGATCTGACGTAAAGATGAATATGTCATCTGCAAATAGGGCCGTGCGAATTTCCTGGTTACCTATATGTATTCCATGGAGCAATGGGTGGGCGGAGAGATAGCGGGAGAGGGGTTCAATTGCAATATTAAATAGTAGCGGGGAGAGTGGGCAACCTTGCCTGGTGCCTTTATAGAGAGGGAATGACTCCGAAATTTGGCCACAAGCAACTATGTTGGCTCGAGGGGAGGAGTACATAGCCGAAATTAGATGCAGAAAAGAACCACTAAATTCGAACCTCTCTAGGACCAAATGGAGCCAAGAGAAGTTGACGTTATCAAAGGCCTTTTCTGCATCTAACGTGATTATAGCCATATCATTAAGGGGATCTATGTGGGCCTTGTTCAGGACTGCCAATACCTTCTGGATATTTTAGGTGGCTGAGCGGCCTTTAGTGAAGCCTGATTGTGTAGGGAGGATGAGCGAAGGCATTATATCAGCTAATCTGTTGGCAAGCAACTTAGAAAGAACTTTAGTGTCGAGATTCAATAGAGAGATCGGGTGATAAGAGCTGGGTTCTGAAGGGTCTTTCCCTGGTTTCGGTATAGGTTTGATATGAGCTTGAAACCCAGTGGGTAAGTAAGGACCTCCATTCATAATATGAGTGTATACATTGGTTAGGATGGGCGAGATGAAATTGGTGGTCAGTTTGTAGAAGTCTGAGGTGTAGCCATCTGGGCCTGGGGCTTTCCCGGGGGTTAGAGAGGCTATGATCATTTGGACTTCATCTAAGGAAATGGGGGCATTAAGTTTGGAAAGAGCAGATGGGTCTAAAGTGGGAATATGGACTTTTTCTAGGAAGGCCTTGGCCACGTCCGGTCCGATGGGGTTGGGACCATAAAGGGATGCAAAGAAATCTTTGATCACAGAGTTAATTTCTTTGGGGTACACAGAGTATCCCCGGCCGTTTTTTTAATGGACGAGATATGTGTGGAAGAGCGTGGTCCTTTGCATAGGTGGGCTATGAGTTTCCCGGATTTATTGCCAAATTTGTGCAGTCGGAGGTCTAGTAGTGAGTGGTGAAATCTCTCCCTGCCCTCCGCCCAGAGATCAAATGTGGACTTCGCTTCTTTCCAAATTTGGCGATTTGAGAGGGAGTTGTCATGGGCAAACTGAGCTTGAGCCAGGCGCACGGCCTTTCTAGCTTCCTGAAAGCTAGCATTGGCTGCCTCGGATAACCGCCTTCCCCGTTTCCCAAAGAAGGAGGGGGTCATCAGTATGTGGTTTGTTATCCTTTGGAAAAGAGGACCAGGAGGATTCTAAAAGGTTTTGCAGATCCCCATTGTCAGATAGGTAAGATGGAAAGCACCAGATGGGGTTAGAGGGGGACATATTACGATCAGTAAAGGAGATGGCGATTGGGGCGTGATCTGAAATGGCCATTTGTTCAATAGAGGGGTCTGAGGTGGATTTAAGGAACAAATGATTACATAAAAAATAGTCTATGCGAGATAGACTGTCATGAGGAGGGGAGAAAAAAGTATATTCCCTAAGATAGCCTCCAGGCATCAGTGAGGTGAAGAGTGGAAGCGAAATCTGAAAGGGACGTGGAGGTAAGGTGGGGTTGGGGTCTAGAGTGAATATCCCTAGATCTATCCTCCGCAGGATGCATTACCATATTAAAATCGCCCCCCAACAGAAGGGGGAAGTGTACATAAGGAGCTAGTTTGGAGGATAGGTCTGTAAAATAAGTTTTGGTAGGTGAGTTGGGAGCATAGATATTTGCAATAACTAGAGTGGACGAATTAACTTTAATCTTAAGGATGGACAATTGTCCTAGAGTGTCCGATTCCTCTGAAATTAATTTGCAAGGTAGATTTTTGTTGATGAGTATAAGGACTCCTGCCTTTTGTTTCTCCGAGGCTGAGCCGAAGACCCGGCCCATCCATAATTTGCACATTCTGTGAAAGTCGCTTTCTTTTTTTTATTTATTTCTCTTGGAGTAGAGCAATATAAGCTTTTAATCTTTTTAGGTGCCTGAGGATGGCCATCCGTTTGTGTGGGGAACGCAACCCCTTGATGTTCCAAGACAATATTTTCATATTATGGCGGAGCTGAGGGGTTGGTGTAAGTAGTAGAGGCATTATATAGGTTAAATGAGATGGAATATGGGAGCAACCTGTGCAACGGCCCCTGAAGGCCTAGTAATGGTAGGTGAAATGTCTCATAGGATGTGAAGGGCAAGTAGGTATTCCCTGCGGAAGAGGAGGGGGGATCTACAGCTAATAAAACATAACCAGCAACAAAAAAGAAAAGAACAAAAGTAACACATACCATCATAGTTCTGCACTTTGCTTTTTTCCCGATGAGGGTTACCATCTCCCGATGGCGTTACCGGAGTAGCAGGGGTGGCCACCCCTGGGGGGCATGAGGAGGGAATGAAGCAGATGGGACAACTCTTAACCTCTCTGTGACGGGGAGGCATTGCAAAGAGATACACACCAGAGAAATGGGTGCTTCCTTCGGGTTCTGGAGCAGAACACGGGTGTCGGTGCAACTTAGGTAAGGCTGTTGGGGTTTGCAGGAGAAAAGAAAATAAACGTAAGTAGGGGAGCAAACCAGGTCACACGCTAGGTACATAAATGAGGAATGCATCAAACAATAAAACCTTATAGCATCATTTTTGCACTTGAGAGAAGGCAATAAAACATGACTAACTAGCCGAGAGCCTCACTGTGGAGGCATATACTGTTGCCAGACGGGGTGAAAATTTCCTAGGGAGGAATGGAGATCCAGTGAGGTTACCATAGGTGATCACTTGTATAATTTATGTGCATAACAAGGCCTTTTGGGGGGAGTCCTTTTTGGGACTGCGCATGTCTCTGACTCCCGGGGAGAGGGAGGGAGAAGGAGAAGCTTGGGCCTCCATCGGGATTTGCATTTACGCCTGTATATAATTTGCCGCTTCATCCAGGTGGGAAAAGGATTCAGCCTCGCCTGTTAATGTGGAAAAGTGAAGCTGGGTAGGCCAGCGTGAACTTGATTCCTTTGTGAAAAAGTGCGGAACAAATCGGTTGGAATGCTTTCCGTCGCCTTGCAACCTCCTGCGAATAATCTGCGAATAGCAGAATTTTGTGACCATCCAGTTGCAAAGATTTTGCGTTCTGGAAAGATTTTAAAACAGCCACCCTGTCAGCATAATTAAGGAATCGGGCAATTACAGGGCGCGGGGAACGCCTGTCGTTAGATGGGGGGCCCAAGCGATGTGCCCTTTCCACTGTGCACGGAGCAGGAATCCCCAAGGCCTGGGGAATCTTTGAAGAGATATATTCTTCTAATGCTGCATTTGTAACAGTTTCTGGAACTCCAATAAAGCAGAGATTGTTCCGGCGGGAACGGTTTTCCAGATCTTCAAGTTTCTCTAGTATAAAGTGCTGGGTCTGGGGACAGCGTTGGTCGTTGGCCATATTGGCCTGAATTTCTTCCTCTACATCAGATATGCGTGACTCTATATCAGAGATTCTTTTAGATTGCTCTCCCATCTCCTTACAGAGTTGCACTATCCCTGCAGTGACTGCCGAGGTAATTGTGGGGGATAATAGGGCTGCCACAGCTTGAGCAATGCCGGAGTATTGGTCATTCTCTGGGGTCAGCGCTGAGGTAAAGAGAGGCATCAACCCTGGCTCTGCCAAACCTGCTGCGGGGGAGGTGCAGCATCCGCGATATTAGCTGCCTGTATTGCTGGAGCGATAGTGGCCAATCTGGGATCTCCGGGCAGCAGATTGCCGTGTGTGACATACCAGTCCATTGCTAGCCATTACTGGAGGGTGCGGGGAGCACAGAGGAGGTAGTCTGCCGCCTGCAGGGGTGTTGTGTGTGGGTTTTTTATGCAGATTAGACCAGAGCCACTGCTGCCACATCTACCTCATCAGGCGCCGGAACCTGAAGTCCTGAGGTGCCATGTTGAACTTCCAGTGACCAATATGAGAGAGTGAGAGCATTAGCGATAACACCAAATTTACCACACCTGCTCCTCATTCACACCTGAGACCTTGTAACACTAACGAGTCACATGACACCGGGGAGGGAAAATTGCTAATTGGGTCCAATTTGGACATTTTCACTTAGGGGTGTATTCACTTTTGTTGTCAGTAGTTTAGACATGAATGGCTGTGTGTTGAGTTATTTTGAGGGGACAGCAAATGTACACTGTTATACAAGCTGTACACTCACTACTTTACATTGTAGCAAAGTGTCATTTCTTCAGTGTTGTCACATGAAAAGTTGTAACAAAATATTTGCAAAAATGGGAGGGGTGTACTCATTTTTGTATGACTGTCTATCTATCTATCTATCTATCTATCTATCTATCTATCTATCTATCTATCTATCTATCTATCTATCTATCTATCTATCTATCTATCTATCTATCTATCTATCAGCACACAGTATATTACCAAAAGTATTGAGACACACACACACACGAACTATATTGGACTCCCAGTCTACCCGGTGAGATATATTATTATCTGGAGAAGAATTAGATACACCTTCATTCCACTATATGCTTTCATTGCTGTTGGTACATGGACTTATTTCCATTTTGAACCTTATGGACTATTCAATTCTCTGTTTGATTGTATATTGATACATTTTCAGCATTCATTTATGGCCTAGTATCCAGAAGTGCACTATTATTTGTGTATATACACTATATTACCAAAAGTATTGGGACACCTGCCTTTACACACACGTGAACTTTAACTAGTTTCCCACCCGCCACAGTTTTACTGCAGCAAGGTGGCTCAGCTGTGCAAACTGACGTAACTGTACGTCAGGTGCACGCAGGACTAGGGGGCGTGCCCCTGCCTTCCCCAGGATGTTCTGGTTCAGCTCAGAACCGATCAGTCATCAGGTCCAGGCCAATGATTTTTGGCCTGTACCTGGATATCAGTTCTGACCAATTGCAGAATATCTTGTGTCTGTGTAATGTAAACACAGGCACAGGAAATTATGCAATCTTCTCTCCTGGAGCCCTTTTTGGTTCCAACGTGAGAAGAGAGAACATCAACTGAGAGTACACAAGCACTACACTGATACCAGTACACATAGGCACACATTTAACCCCCTGATCACCCCCAAGTTAACCCTTTCACTCTCTGTCACAGTGTACACTATATACAGTATACAGATAATTTATTGATCACTGTATTAGTGTTACTTGTGACTTCAGTTAGTGTGAAAGACAGTTAGTGGTAGTTAGAGGTAGTCCCAGATAGGTTTAGGGTACCTGCCATATATCCCCTAATAAATATTTAACCCCCTGATCACCCCCAGGTAATCCCTTCATGGTCTGTCACAGTGTCACTATTATAGTGAACACATCTTTTTCTAAACACTGTATTCGTGTCACTGGTGACATAAGCTAGCATTAATGACATCCGCTTTTTTTTGTCCCTCCTGCCCTGGTCAACCTGGTCTCTGCATCGGGGACTGTTTCCGTCTCTACCACACACACTAGTAGAGTATTAGTATAGGGAATAGCATGGCACAGTCTAGGGCACCCTTTCACACAGGGTCTCGAAAGATGTTGGCTATCACATTTTTAGAGACACTAGCCTGGAACAGTTTTTTTTTACAGTTACAAAAAAGTGTAAAAAAAAGTTTAAAAAAAAAAAAAGCCAAAATGAGTTGTAGTTTTATTGAGTTCATTTTCTTTTCTTACTCTACTTTTCTACGCTTTCTACTTTTACTGCACTGTATAATATACTGTTATATTGTAATATTTTATTGTTACTGTTTTTCATTGTTAACCATAGTTTTCTTTGCAAATACCACCACTCTACCTTACTGTATGCTATTATAATGTACTGTTTTTTGTTGCTGTATTTTACTGTTATTGTTAGCTATTGTTTGCTTTGCAGGTACGTCCATCAGCTGCAGCACCAATTTGTTTAATCTGATAACAACAGCGTTTTTTCTCAGAATATACATAAATCAATGATTGCAGCACTGTAGGAGGTGATTTTACCACTGCAGTAAAAAAAAAAGAGCATATATGGTGAGCGTGCATCTCCCCTATGCTTCGCCATATATTTTTAACACTTTTCTTGGCAGATATTTCTTCATTCCCATCGATCAATTTGAATGGAGGAATATGCTATGTTCTATTTTTTGCTGAACGAAAAAAAAGAACATTGCATGTATGCCCTTCATTAGAAGTGGTGGATGCTTTGAGCTATAATGGTGGGCATACCACACACTTTCTGGTATTGTTTTTTACAGCCAGCGGTTGGCTTTCATGTAACAGCAATCCTAGCAGATAATTAGCCACTAGACTGCTTTTACAAGCAGTGGGAGGAGACTCCCCCACTCCCGTCCCATTCCATGATTTTCTTGGGCTCTCCTGTCCAACCGCTTAACCCGAGACTGCAGCCGGTGGTTCTGTCAGCTGGCCATAGAGCTGATTTGAGACCAGAATGGCTCCAATCATCTCTATGGCCTAAGATACCAGAAGCTATGAGCATTTCATGACTTCAGTTTTGCCAGATATAAACAGCGCCATTGGGAAATTGGGAAAGCATCTTATCACACCAATCTTGATGTAGTCAGATGCTTTAAGGGGAGAGGAGAGATCTAGAGTCTAATAGACCCAATTTTTTTCACCTCTTACTACTTATCATAGGGTATAATTAAATTCCCTCTAATAACAATAAACATGATTAAAATAAATAAATAAATGAAAGGGAATGTGTCAAAATTAAAAAATCAAAATAAATAAGAATAAAAAACAAAATTCAAGCACCCTGTCCCCCCGTGCTTGCAAGCAAAGGCGAACACAAGCATCGGTCTGGTGTCATATGTAAACAGCAAATGCATATGCATGTGAGGTATCGCCGCAAATTTCAGATCAAGGACAGTAATTCTTGCAGTAGACTTCCTCTGTAAATCTAAAGTGGTAACCTGTAAAGGCTTTTAAAAATGTACGTAGTTTGTTGCCGCTGCACGGGTGTGCGCATTTTTAAAGCATGTTATGTTTGGTATCTATGTACTCGGCTTAAGATCATTTTTTATATTTTACCAAACAATTGGGCAATATATAGTGTATTTGTGCATTAAATTTTAAAAAAGGGTTTATTTTCCCAAACAACTGCATTTGGAAAATCTCTGTGCAAATACCATGTGAGAAAATTGCAACACTCACCATTTTGTTCTGTAGTGCCTCTGCTTTAAGAAAAAATTAAATGTTTGGGGGTTCAAAGTAATTTTCTAGTAAAACAAAAGTGTCAGAAAAAGGCTTGGTCTTTCAAGTGGTTAGAAGAGTGGGTGATGTGTGGCATAAGCTTCTAATATTGGACATAAAATGCAAGGACAGTTCAAACCCCCCCCCTTCCCCTCCCCCTCCAAATGACCCCTTTTTGGAAAGTAGACACCCCAAGCTTTTTGTGGAGAGGCATGTTGAGTCCATGGAATATTTTATATTTTGCCACAAGTTTTGGCAAAATAACATTTTTTTTTTTTTTTTTTACACAAAAGTTGTGACTAAATGATATATTGAACAAAAAAGATATTAGGGGGCACACTCTAAACACACACTTCTATGGTTGGTACTGCTAAAAGACCAATATACAAGTTGAACAATATAATAGCGCACACATACACAAAAAAAGTTGCTTTCAAATCTTGCAAGGCTACTTAAAAATACCTGCTCTTATTAAGTAAATATGGGAATTTAGTCACACCATATGGCCATATTTTGCTTAAGCCCACCAGTACGTCAAAGTACCCCATTATCAGTGGGTCCTACACTATTCATAGAAAAGATAACAACTTCTCAGAACCATAGGGCATACTCACTCCTTGCATGGGAGAAGTTTGCTAGCTGCAGATTCCTCTTCCTTTACTTATTAAAAGCAGGTGTTTTTAAGTAGCCTTGCAAGATTTGAAAGCAAATTTTTTTGTTATATTGTTCAATTTCTAAATTATATATTGCTCACATATTCCATGGGTATATATGGAATGACACCACAAAATACATTCTACTGCTTCTCCTTAGTAAAGGGATACCATGTGTGAGACTTTTTGGTAGCCTAGCTGTGTACGGGACTTCGAAAACCAATCACCAACTTCAGGTTTTCAAATGGCGTAAATTGCTAATTTTCTTTCCTCACTACCTATCACAGTTTCGGAGGCCCTGAAATGTCAAGATAGCAACCCCCCCCCCCCCAAAAAAAAAAAACCTCAATTTGGAAAGTAGACACTCCAAGCTATTTGCTGAGAGGCATGTTGATTTCATGGAATATTTTATATTTTGCAACAAATTTCGGGAAAATGACAAAAATGTTTTTTTTGTTTGTTTTTTTTTTACACAAAGTTGTCACTGATATATTGCTCAAACATGCCATAGCTATATGTGAAATGACACCCCAAAATGCCCTGCAGTGCCCAGACAGTAGAAACACCCTCAAGGGGGGGCGTGGCCGAATTGCGGATGTGAGAAGACGTGAATGCTGTGAGCTCCACTGCTGATCCCTGCCATTAGCCTGTGTAACTTCATATCCTGCTACGATTTCTGCAATCCGCCGGTGCCCTGGGTCCCCTGGAGTGCCGTGATCACCCGGTGAGTCCCCCATCTTCTTTCCATGATGTCTAAAAAGGGTAAAGAGGGGAAAAAACTGCACAGGCCGGCCCGATCCAAGATGGCGGCGCCCCGCAGCGCGCAGCACAGAAGGCCACTTATCTGGAGGCTGCGCAGAAACTGTTTGCTAAGCCTGCTGCCCAGGACCCCCAAATACAGTCTGGGGACCATCGTTCCAGCTCACCGGGGTCACATTCTGATATGGATGACATTGTACCACTGGGGGATCTCTCCCGCCAGATTGCTGATTGGGAGGCTGCTGTTGTGGACCAGGCCCAGAGGCAGTCATCTCCAACCCCAGACTCAGAACCCACGTTGCGGGATATTATGGCTGCGGTTACCACCTGTACCACTTCGATTATGGCCCTGACAGCGGAGTTAAAGGGGGTTAAGGCTGAGATATTGTCCATGCGACATGATATGCAGAAATTGAGGGAGAGGACAGCTGCGGTGGAGGGCAGGGTTAGCTCCTTGGAAGATGATATGGTGCCTTTGCAAAGGGAAGTGAAACATACTGCTCTGCTCTCAGCCCAACAAGCTGCACGTCTGTATGACCTAGAGAACAGGATGAGACGGAGCAATATTAGAGCAATTGGGATCCCTGAGCGGGCGGAAGGTAAAGATCCTGTGGCTTTTATTGAGAACTGGCTGCTCTCTACCTTTGGGCAAGAATCCTTTACCACCATGTTTTCAGTGGAACATGCTCATCGGGTGCCTATGCGACCTCTCCCTCCTGGAGCCCCCCACGCACTTTCATCTTCAAACTCCTCAATTATAAGGACCAAGACAACATCCTCACTAAAGCCAGGGGCATGCAGGGGAGGCTCAAAATTGACAACTCAGGATCTCCCTGTTCCCAGATTACTCTGCGGAGGTGCAAAAACAAAGGGCGAAATTCATGGAGGTAAAGAGGAGATTGAGGGACTTGAATGTTCAATACGCTATGCTGCACCCTTCCAAGCTCCGGGTGGTGGCCCGGGATGAGGTATTATTCTTCGACAAGCCTTCTGCTGCTGTTCAATGGCTGGATGCGAATGGTGGGGCCTTGAGGGCGGTTGCCTCCCCTAGGCGAGAAGACCCTTAAGGAATGCTCCTGTTCTCTGGGGCTTTTGGACTCTGTTTGGCCGGTAATGGATCCTTCCTGTTCTCCTACCAGTACCTGGCCCTTGATGTTACACGCACTTTTCCTGTTATGGCGGGAGCTCTTCTGCTGCACACATGGCTCCTACCCTTCACATGGTTGCTAACTTGGAGGAGACTGCAATGGCATCTGTGGTCCCTCTCCAGTTTCCCCCCCTTGGTCCTGACTGGATATACCCCATTGACTCATCCCTTTCCCCACACGTGGCAGACGTGTATTCCCTTTTTATCCTCCTTTTTTTTTCATTTTTTTTTGGTCCTGGACTTTGATTCAGTTTTTATTTTTCCTGCATGCTCTCTATTGCTTTACTGCATTTATGATATCCTGTATTGAGGCTACTCCTACTGAATGCTTTCTATGCTGGGGCTACACCTGTCCTATGTGGGCTGGGCAGTCGCACCTGTTACTGTCTTTATATAACAAGACAAAAAGGTTTCCAAGCTCTCCTTACCGACCAATCTGCGACCAACCAAATTGACCTGTCCAACAGTACGTGTTAAAAACAGGGGTTTAGTTGCACACATTTGCAAATACATGCGTAAGCCACAGAGCCCCGTCAAGGCACCCCATTATCTGTGGTCCTAACTCTAAATTCTGTGAGTCTCCAACAATGAAAGCACATGCATTTAATGGACAGGTGTAGGACAGATATACCTGAAGGGAGCCCACTCCCTTCTTAAAGGCACAGGGGCACACTGAACACCCAGCCTATAGCACAATGGCAGCAAAGATGTCAGTGCGTTGCCTGGTCAATATAATCTATAACAAAAACAACTGGTTGTCATTATATGGCTGGGATGTGCTGATGGGGTGTTGTGGGTTCACCCTGTCTGGGTGCCCTATGTTGTCTCTCTGGCCGGCATGCCTGACGCACCATGTATGTCTACACTTCGATTATGGCTGATAGTGTCTGTGTAATGTCCAGGCCTCGGCAGCCCGGTCAAGAGGACAGCGGTGCTCCGCACCATCAAATGCCTGCGGGCGGACGTGGTTTGCCTGCAGGAGACCCACATGTCTCCCTCCACTACCCCGAGTTTGGCTCCTAGTGTAGGTAGGGGTGGTGTGGGATGCGGCTAAGGCGTTTATGAGGGGTCAGTTTATACGTACAGTTAACGGCATTAAGTCGGACACCAAGCAATGGGAAAATACTGTGTTAGACGCGGTAACTAGGGCGGAGGAAACTTATGTCAGGGACCCATCGGAGGATACTCAGAGGTCATGGCTGGCTGCCCAATCTATGGCCAAATCGATCTCGATTCAAAATGCTGAGAACAAGCGTTTCTTCTTGCAGCAGAGGTATTTTGAGGAGGGAGAAAACACGAGTCATATGTTAGCCATGCTGGTTCGCTCGCAGCAACCTGCGGCCTTTATACCCACGATTAAGGATCCTCAGGGGGTGCTCTGGCACGCCACGGCTGACATAGGGAGAGTGCTTGGGGAGTTTTATACGGATCTTTACTCCTCTAAAATTTTGGCTGACTCCCGAGAAATTGCTGATTTTTTAGCCTCCTGTGATTTGCCTTCTCTGTCTGCCTCGGACGTGGCTGTGCTTGGGGCTCCCCTTATAGAGGATGAAATCTATGCGGCCTTGAAATCTGCTAAGCCTGGTAAATCTCCGGGGGCAGATGGTATCCCGTCGGAGGTTTACAGTCGCTATGTTGAACAGTTGGTGCCTATGCTACTACGTGTATATAACGAAGCCTTTCGCACTGGCCGCCTTCCTGCCTCTATGTCCAAAGCCATCGTTGTTTTACTACTGAAGCCCGACAAGGATCCGCTGTTGGCGGATTCCTATAGGCCCATATCTCTACTTACAACGGATGTTAAAATTCTAGCTAAGATACTGGCTAGGCTGTCCTCTGTTGTCCAGGGGGTTGTCCATAGGGATCAATCGGGGTTTATCCCGACCAGATCGACGGCACTTAATCTCTGCCGGCTATTTCTGAACCTTCAGATCCCGGTGGACAATCCTGGGAACCGGGCAGTCTTTTCGCTAGATGCTGCTAAGGCATTCGATAGTGTTGAATGGGTGTACCTCTGGGAAGTTCTCAAACGCTTTGGTGTGGGAGAGAACTTTTTGAACTGGGTGCGGGTACTGTATGCTGCCCCCACGGCCAGACTGAGAGTGAACGGGGAACTTTCTGGGCCCTTCTGTTTGCACAGGGGGACTAGACAGGGCTGCCCACTATCTCCATTGCTGTTTGCCATGGCACTGGAGCCTTTAGCGGCGCGGATTCGGTCCTCCGTTGACATAGTGGGGTTCAGAAGGGGCTCACATGCAGACGTTATCTCACTCTATGCAGATGATACACTGCTCTATCTAGGTGATACAGGGGAATTCTTACAGGCGGTAATGTCCCTTATTAACTATTTTGGGTCCCTGTCGGGATTTTCCATAAATTGGGATAAATCAGTTTTAATGCCCCTTGATCCCATAACTCAGTCTCTTCCTGACTGTGCATCCACAGTGCGAGTGGTTGGGGATCCATGTGTCTCCTGATCCTGCCCAGTATATCACACTTAACCTCATACCTCTGCTGCAAAGGTTCCACTCCAGTTGCGGCCCGTGCATAGGGGGCGCCAGGGTGCCGCCCCCCCCCTACCCCTAAAGAAAAGAAAAAAAAAACGACCAAATAAAGTTTTGGAAAAAAAATTACAAAACAAACAAATAAAGTTTTGAGAAAAAAAAAATTGTGTTCGCCGCTACCCCGGCCTATGTGGTGGCTATGGGGGGGTGGGGTTTATGACCCAGAAGGGCGCCGATTGGCTGCCTTCTGGGGGCGTAACCTGAGCGCAAATCATTGCGCTTGGGCACCCCCACTTTCCTGATATCCTGGCTGTGATTGGTCCAGTCTACAGCCTGGACCAATCATCATCCAGGACATCCCATGGCCCCATGCTGACCCCGCTGACGTCGCGTGGACCGGCATTGCAGAGAGAGGAGCGGAGAGGAGACCGGAGAAGAGGAGAGGGAGAAGCCGAGCCTCCAGGTAAGTGCACTGCTCTGTCGGGCACACACGCATAGCTCTGCATTGGGGGACATATACTTGTGGTCACTGCATTGGAGGCACGCACGCATAGCTCTGCATTGGGGGATGTATACTTGTGGTCACTGCATTGGAGGCACGCACGCATAGCTCTGTATTGGGGGACATATACTTGTGGTCACTGCATTGGAGGCACGCACGCATAGCTCTGCATTGGGAGAGATATACTTGTGGTCACTGCATTGGAGGCACGCACGCATAGCTCTGCATTGGGGGACATATACTTGTGGTCGATGCATTGGAGGCACGCACGCATAGCTCTGCATTGGGGGATGTATACTTGTGGTCACTGCACTGGAGGCACGCACGCATAGCTCTGCATTGGGGGATGTATACTTGTGGTCACTGCATTGGAGGCACGCACATAGCTCTGCATTGGGGGATGTATACTTGTGGTCACTGCACTGGAGGCATGCACGCATAGCTCTGCATTGGGGGATGTATACTTGTGGTCACTGCATTGGAGGCACGCACGCATAGCTCTGCATTGGGGGACGTATACTGGTGGTCACTGGAGGCACGCACGCATAGCTCTGCATTGGGGGACATATACTTGTGGTCACTGCACTGGAGGCACGCACGCATAGCTCTGCATTGGGGGATGTATACTTGTGGTCACTGCATTGGAGGCACGCACGCATAGCTCTGCATTGGGGGACATATACTTATGGTCACTGCATTGGAGGCATGCACGCATAGCTCTGCATTGGGGGATGTATACTTGTGGTCACTGCACTGGAGGCACGCACGCATAGCTCTGCATTGGGGGATGTATACTTGTGGTCACTGCATTGGAGGCACGCACGCATAACTCTGCATTGGGGGACGTATACTGGTGGTCACTGGAGGCACGCACGCATAGCTCTGCATTGGGGGACATATACTTGTGGTCACTGCACTGGAGGCACGCACGCATAGCTCTGCATTGGGGGATGTATACTTGTGGTCACTGCACTGGAGGCACGCACGCATAGCTCTGCATTGGGGGACGTATACTTGTGGTCACTGCACTGGAGGCACGCACACATAGCTCTGCATTGGGGGATGTATACTTGTGGTCACTGCATTGGAGGCACGCACGCATAGCTCTGCATTGGGGGACATATACTTGTGGTCACTGCACTGGAGGCACGCACGCATAGCTCTGCATTTGGGGATGTATGCTTGTGGTCACTGCATTGGAGGCACGCACGCATAGATCTGCATTGGGGGACATGTATACTTGTGGTCACTGCATTGGTGGCACGCACGCATAGCTCTGCATTGGGGGACGTATACTGGTGGTCACTGGAGGCACGCACGCATAGTTCTGCATTGGGGGACATATACTTGTGGTCACTGCACTGGAGGCACGCACGCATAGCTCTGCATTGGGGGATGTATACTTGTGGTCACTGCACTGGAGGCACGCACGCATAGCTCTGCATTGGGGGATTTATACTTGTGGTCACTGCATTGGAGGCACGCACGCATAGCTCTGCATTGGGGGACATATACTTGTGGTCACTGCACTGGAGGCACGCACGCATAGCTCTGCATTGGGGGATGTATACTTGTGGTCACTGCACTAGAGGCACGCACGCATAGCTCTGCATTGGGGGACATGTATACTGGTGGTCACTGGCTGCACTGGATGCACGCACGCATAGCTCTGCATTGGGGGACATATACTGGTGGTCACTGGCTGCACTGGATGCACGCACGCATAGCTCTGCATTGGGGGACATATACTGGTGGTCACTGGCTGCACTGGAGGCACGCACGCATAGCTCTGCATTGGGGGACGTATACTGGTGGTCACTGGAGGCACGCACGCATAGCTCTGCATTGGGGGACGTATACTGGTGGTCACTGGCTGCACTGGAGGCACGCACGCATAGCTCTGCATTGGGGGACGTATACTGGTGGTCACTGGAGGCACGCACGCATAGCTCTGCATTGGGGGACGTATACTGGTGGTCACTGGAGGCACGCACGCATAGCTCTGCATTGGGGGACATGTATACTGGTGGTCACTGGAGGCACGCACGCATTGCTCTGCATTGGGGGATGTATACTGGTGGTCACTGGCTGCACTGGAGGCACGCATGCATAGCTCTGCATTGGGGGACGTATACTGGTGGTCACTGGAGGCACGCACGCATAGCTCTGCCTTGGGGGACGTATACTGGTGGTCACTGGCTGCATTGGAGGCACGCACGCATAGCTCTGCATTGGGGGACGTATACTGGTGGTCACTGGCTGCACTGGAGCCACGCACGCATAGCTCTGCATTGGGGACATGTATGCTGGTCACTACATTGAAAGGGGGCATTTATACTTGTCACTATATTGAAGGGGGCATGTACTGTGGGGTTTGTGCTTGAGTTGTTTGTGCGGGGTTTGTGCCTGAGGGGTTTGTGCTGGGGGGGTCTGTACTGTGAGGTTTGTGCTGGGGGGGGGTCTGTACTGTGAGGTTTGTGCTGGGGGGGTCTGTACTGTGGGGTTTGTGCCACTCTCAGTCCATGTATCCCATAATAGGATGTCTCTCACAGTATATCCCATAATTGGGCCCCTGTTCCCTATTATGGGATATACTAGTACTGATGAACCCCTTAATATGTGATATATTGGGAGAATTGGTTCACGCAAGCAAAATACAGGGGACAAAATGGGTGGAGTCTATAAGGGGTGGGGCTTCTGAGAAATGGGAGGGGTCAAAATGGAAGGGCGGGGTCTTGCACCCCCCCATCTTAAAACTTCACCAGCCGCCACTGTTCCACGCTAAATGCACGAGTTGGTGCAAACTCCCCTTGTCGGTGGCTGGGCGAGTCAATCTGATTAAGATGGTGTGGGCTCCTCAACTTCTTTATGTCTTGCATAACTCTCCAATTTGGATACCCCGGAAATGGTTTTATAGAATAGAATCCCAGTTTCGAGAATTGATCTGGTGCAAAACGGTGGCTAGGATTAAGCTTGCTACTCTTCAGATGGGCAAGGATAGTGGTGGGTTGGCAGTTCCTAACCCCAGAGTATATTTTCTGGCCTCCCAGGTTCAGCATATGGGGGGCTGGGGTCTTTTGGATCCCTTAGATCCTATTGGGTCCCTTTTGGTCCCTCCTGACTCTCCTCACCCTGTCCTTGTCCATCTTGAAGCGGGGTTCTCCAATATGGTGACGAAGTTACCAACACTCACCTTGATTCGCATGGTGTGGCGCTGTGTCAGGGGGATGTTGAAGATCACGGGTTATCTTCCTCAAACTCCGATTTGGCATAACCGCAACATTTCAGAACTGTTCCGTTTAGAGGGCGCTGAGGTGTGGGAGGCCCATGGTGTATATTTTATGGCACAATTATTCCGAGCTGGGGTACTGAAATCCTTTCAAGATATAAAGAGGGAGTTTGATGTTTCTAGGCACTGTTTCTTTCGCTACCTACAATTGCGGCACGCGATTACGGCCCAGGCAGGTTTGTCTACCTTGATACCCAACACTTACCGCCTGATGGGTGAGGTATTTCAGGTCTCAGACAAAAAGGGTATGATCTCTCAGGTTTATGCACTTCTGTTGGGATCCTTGCAGGACCCCTCTTCCCTCCCTGCTCGTGCGGGGTGGGAGGGGGATCTTGGACCCATAGATGGGGAGACGTGGGATCTGTGCCTCTCATCGATCCCTATGGTGTCAGTGCCGGCCTCCCATAAGATATCTCACTTATTTCTGTTTCACAGAGCATACAGAACAGCTGTTCCGTTGGGGACGCAGATCTACCCCTTTGTGCCCCAAATATGAGCGGGACCAGGGTACACTTATACACATGTTGTGGAGATGTCCCAAGCTCTTGCGCTACTGGGGGGAGGTGATCGACACGATCTCTAGAGTATACAATTTTCAGCTGCTCAGGGATCCTGTGGTCTGTTTGCTTGGTGCTCTGGAGATGGACACTCTGACCCCAAATGCTCATGTTGCCGTGTTGAGATTGTTATACATTGCTCGCAAATTAATTGCTAGATTTTGGATCTCCTCCAGGCTACCGAGCAGGGGCCAGTGGATAACACAGGTCAATGCCTCTTTGATTAGAGAAAAGCTGACGTACCAGCATCGAAGGGCTCACAAGAAATTTGCTGCATTGTGGCAGCCTTGGCTGGATGATCCAGCCTTGGCTCCCTCCCAGCTGGTTATGGATCGGCTGCTCATGGGATAGGGTGACGTTTCTTGAGACGGTCTAGCATGCAGTGTCTTACCATCCTTTTCTTTCCTTTCCCCCTCCCCCCCCCTTTTTTTTTTGTTTTCTTTCTCCTTTTCCCTTTAGGTTTTCTGCCACTGTTCTTTCCCTTCCCTTTTCCTTTGCACTTAGTATTACAGGTGGGTTTTTGCAAATGTATGGAGGTATGTGCTATACCGCTGGATGTGCATGGTTCTATTACTAATATGTGGGAACGACTGAATGTTTTTGTTTATACCTATCTTATGCACATATGCACATGCTCAGGATTGTTTACTTTGATGCACTATACACCTGAGTGTGATATTTTATAGATGATGTTTTCCTTTATTGTTGCTGTTATATCCTTTATACTTTTGTATTTTTCCGAACACTGGTTCTGTAACTGGTTATGTCTACCGTTAATGTTATTTATACAGTGTACTCTTTATACTCAATAAATAATATATTTTTCTTGAAAAAAAAAAAGAAACACCCTCAAAATGATCACATTTTGTAAAGCAGAGACCCCCAACTTGAATAGGTAAATGTTATTAATGTATAAGATTAATGACATTGGAGAATGACATTGGATATGCTGGTACTGGCTGCAATCAATGGTGCTGGGAATGCTGGTATTAGCTTTGATCAGAGATGCTGAAAACTCTGACCCTGGCTGCAAAAAGCAATGCTGAAATGTTTGGCTGAAATCAGCATTACAGGAAATTCTAGTGCTTACTGCGATCAGCGATGCTAAAAATGCTGGCTGTGATCAGTAACATGGAAAATGCTGACACTGGCTGTGAACAATGACATTGGAAACATTGAAGCTGGCTGTAATCTGTTTTAAATAAGCACAGCTGCTTGCTGTGATCAGTCACCCTGGGAACACTGGTACAGACTGCAATCAACAAGGCAGGAAAAACTGCCATTGCCCACAATCAGAGACACAGAAAACACTGAAGCTGGCTACATTTAGATATGCTGGAATCTCTGGCACTGTCTGTGATCAGCAATGATGAAAACACTGGTTTTGGCTGCGATCACTGATACTGGAAACAGCTGTGATTAGTCACACAGGAAACCCTGGTGCTGGCTGTGATCAGAAATGCCAGAAACACTGAAGGAGAATTATTAAAACTGGAGAGTGCAAAATATGGTGCAGCTCTCCTTAGAAACTAGCTTCCAGGTTTTATTGTCAAAGCTTAATTAACCAAGCTGAAGTTAGAAATTGATTGGATACTATGCACAGCTGCACCAGATTCTGAGTGATCCAGTTTTAGTAACCCCCCATTTATCGCCAGCTTTGTTAAATTCCTGCCATTGCCAGTGTGTGCAGGGCTATGACCTGCGATCAGCAGCACTGAAAATACTGGCACTGGCTGCAATCAGGTAGGGGCTCTGTGATAATGTAAGGGCTGTGTAATCAGGTAGGGGTAGTGTGATTAATTAGGGGCTGAGTGATCTGTGAAAGGCAGTGTGATTAGGTAGGTGTGTTTTTGATAGGAACAGGGTCGCTGATTGTATCTTTTGCATGTAATATGCACTCCACTCACTCTCAATGACTGTGCCTGGAGAATCTAATAAATGGATTCATTCATTAAATCCTCCTTTCCCTTTTGTTATTGGCTGAATTACCAAGAGAAAACAGAGGGAGAAAAAAGTCTACATTACATTCTTCAATTACATTCAATCTACATTTTTGGTTGTGGTTTTAATACCACTTTAACCATCTTGGACCTCATTAGCCTCAAAAAGTTATATTTTTCTCATAACAACAAAAAAACAGACGATGAAAAAAAAAAAAAAAACATAAAAAATAAAGCAACAGCACATAGCTAACTCTAAAATACTCAAAATTATGTAAAAGAAAGTCACTAACAAACTAGCTAGCTCAATGAGCAAAATGGAGACTTTCTGAAATTTTGTCTACGGTAAAATTGGTTATTTCACTTGAAATGTTTTACTGGCTTCCCAGTCACCCAAGAAAAATGATTTGAATGAATTAGACCTCATGCGCACTGAATGTTTTTACAGCTTCTGTTTTTGGCTTCAAGCATTTTTTTAATGGGTTTTAGGAGTTTTTTAGCTGTAAAAAAGCTCTAAGAGCTCATATACACAGGGCAGCTGAAAACCTTTTCTGAACACTTTAAACTTAACAGCTGGAAACCGATGAAGAAAAACATCATTTTTACAGCTTTTACATATCACGTTTATGCAAACTTAGCAGTGGTTATGAGCATTTAGGGGTTAGAAGCATTTTATTAAAGATAACCTTAGGAGACCCTCCCAAATACCCACAATGAATGAAAAACACGTAAATATTAACTATTTCAGCCTATCTGTGAGAGAAGAGAGAGTAGCAGCAGAGAGATCGGAGTTCTTGTAAATAGCTGTCTTATTTCATGTGTTTTCATGAGCATTTATGAGGAAATGCTCCTGATGTTGCTGAGGCTCTTAAGACCTAAATAATTGCTTTAGAGAATCAGAGTTTGTTGCTACTGGACTCATCTATTAATGCAGGCAACAGCATGTGGTGAAATTTGTATTTTTTTCAACATTTTTACAAGTTCAAAAAGTATCAGAAATGTTTTCCCTTTGGTGTTGTTTTTCAGTCGTTTAGTAGTGTCCAACTCTTCATGACCTCATGGACCATAGCACGCCAGAATTTTTTGTCCTCCACTGCCTCCAGGAGCTTGCTTAAAGTGATTGTAAAGGTAACATTTTTTAAAATAGCCAAAATGTTATACTTACCTGCTCTCTGCAAGGGTTTTGTACAGAGCAGCCCTGAGCCTCCTCTTCTGGGGTGCCCGGCCTCGCTTCTGGCTCCTCTTCTTCATCGGGTGCCCCCATGGAGAGCCCCTTTCTGTGGGGGCTCCCTAGTCCTGCTGCTGCATCTATTGACACAGACAGCAAGACTCGGCCCCACCTCCCAATCTTATGTCCCAGAATATGATTGACAGCAGCTGGAGCCAATGGCTCTCGCTGCTATCAATCTATCCAACAAGGACCCAAGACAGCGGCTGGAGCTGCTGGGCTCTTGCTTGTCGCTAGAATGTTTGGGCTTAGGTAAGAATAACAGGGGGGTGTGGGGGGCAGCTGAAACCAAGAAGGTTTTTCACCTTCATGCATAGAATGCATGAAGGTGAAAAACCCTGAGACTTTAAAACAACTTTAACTTCATGTTCATTGTTTCGATGATGCTACCTATCCATCTTGTTTTCTGTCTGCTTCAGGATCTGTCCTTCCTGTGAATATTTCCCCTTTAAAAACACTTATCAATGCAAACGTGCATAAAAGCAGTTTACCGCAGTTAGACGCTGTTTTTCAAGCATTTTGCATTTGAAATGCGTTTGAACTACATTCTTGAACTTGATTTTTCTGCTTTCAAAAAAATGCCTGTAACCTCAACTGCCTCTAAACTACTATAAACAATTGAGTGTACATGTACAAATAAGATAACATTGAGGAGAGTCCAGGGGCTGCTAGAAAAGACACGTAACTGCTCCTAAACTTCAGTTTAGCAGCTGTAGTGTACATGAGGCCTAATAAACACAGCTTTTCGATGTTTGTGAGCATTTTTGAGCCATAAGCTTTTGTGGGCACTATAGTTATGCTAAAAAATGCAAATGCTAAAAAATGCTAATGCAAAAATGCTGCAAAACGCAATAAAACTTGCATATTTAATGTAGCATTCTACAGCTAAAGCTACTGCCATTTTCATAAAATCCAGTGTGCATGAGGCCAAAATATTCAAAGGGCTAAAACCCAGTCTAGTGCAATGAAAAAAAATAAATAAATAAATAAAGCAGGATTTCTGCTTTCACATGCTGGCAATATGTTTGGTTGAATCTGTGTGTGTGTATTCTGCAAAGATTGAATGTGGTTGGTTAACTAAAGAAAAGGAGGTTGGTCACTTTTCAAAGTATATGTTCGGAGATAAAGAGAAGTTGTGTGCATTATGAATAGTCAACCACATAAAGGAAATTAAAAAAAAGTTTTTTTGCTAGAACATGATTAGTTGACTGGCATGTTCAGCATCATCTTAGTTAGTAGGGTTGAGCGAACAAGGACTGTATTGTTCGGGATCGTACCGGACTTTTGGGTGTTCGGTACCCGGACACGAACCCGAACATTTTACTGTATATTCGGGATACAGTCCGTTGTTCGGTAATTTTATTTCATGTTTTGGTGTGGTTTTAATGTTTTGGCACGGTTTTAATGGTGCGGTTTCAACAGCTGCAGGGCAGCCAATCAACAAGCGTTTAACTAGTGTGCCCTTAGAAAACATCACAGCCATGCCTACTAATGGCATGGCTGTGATTGGCCAGTGCAGCATGTGACCTAGCCTCTATATAAGCTGGAGTCACGTAGCGCTGCACGTCACTCTGCTCTAACTACTGTAGGGTCAGGTTCCTGCTGCTGCTGATATGAGGGAGAGATAGGAGATTATTGTAGGGGCAGGCTGGAGATTGCTTTCGGGTTAAGAATAGGAGAATCTTCTTTAATCAGACAGCGATCTACATCGATTTTATTGTGTGGGGGTGCAGTGCACAATCTTTTTGCCCTGACCTGAGCCCAGTGAGGAGGAGGGAGAAAAAAAACTTTTATCAGTCTGTTAGGTGTGCGATGTGCGGCGTGTAGCAGCCATGTAATGCAAGCTCAGTGCATATGTGTCTGATTAATCTGGATTTAAAAAAAAAAAAAAAACTTTTTTCCTTCATATTTTACTGTGACATACAGTGTTTAGACACTGCTGTTCTAATCTGCTATTCAAAAATCAACAATTTAAGGGGAAAAAATAATTTTTTCAGGTTTTCATTCAAATGTTTTTTTTTTACTCAATAGCGGCATAGAACAACAACTGTATCCAACCTGTTAGGCATACGGCGTGTAGCAGCCATGTAATCCAAGCTCAGTGCATATGTGTCTGCTTAATATGGATTAAAAAAAAAAACATTTTTCCTTCATATTTTACAGTGACATACGGTGTTTAGACACTGCTGTTCTAATCTGCTGTTCAAAAATCAACAATCTAAGGGAAAAATAAAAATTTTTCATTCATACATTACTGTGAGATACACCCGTTGGATACTGTTGTTCTATTCCGCTTTTCAATAAAAACCCATTTAGGGAAAAAATATGGAATTGTGGCCTAGTCTGTATCTGTACGTGTGAGATACACCCTTTGGATACTGTTGTTCTATTCTGCTATTCAATAAACACCCATTTAGGGGAAAGAAAGATATTAAATTGCGGCTTAGTCTGTATCTGTATGTGTGAGATACACCCTTTTAGATACTGTTGTTCTATTCTGCTATTCAATAAACACCCATTTAGGGGAAGAAAGATATTAAATTGCGGCTTAGACTGTATTTGTACATGTGAGATATACCCTTTTAGATACTGTTGTTCTATTCTGATATTCGATTTGTAGGTGTGTTCCCGCTATGTTCCTATAGGTGAGTGCCACATCCCGAATATGCAGAGCAAATTGTAAAAATCCCCTAGGGGTGGGACTTTATAGGCCACTCAGGAAAAATAGAAATTGTTTAAAGTATTTATAAATATTTATTGATGTATACAAAGAGAGAAGAGAAAAACAATACAAAATATATATGTTGGCTATACAATAAAAATTGGCAAAACTGGTGTTTAAAAATGTGCATATACACTCAACCGACTATTCCAGGTATGATCCAACGTTTCGAGGTGGAAACCTCTTCTTCAGGGACTGTACTGGAAATAGTTATTTCTGTAAGCATTGGAAAGAGCATATGTGTCCTAAAAGACAACAAACAAATTAACAAAATACAGAAAGGAATATACCATATTATATGTATATGCATGTATTCACTGTAGCGAATGAAACAGTTGAAAACAGTTGAAGGTAAACTTACATGGTTGGTTGGAACATGAACATAGATAATTGTTTTGCCGCCAGATAAAAACAGGGATTTTCATATAGCACCCACAGGAAGTAGTAGTCTTGTAGAGAAGGTTTATACACGTATAAGGTCAAGATGGTACCAAAAGATATGGAGCAGGTGGGATGTGCAAACCAGAGACCAAGTGTCTCAACTGGAGTCCAATTATAGCCTAGCCAGTCGGGCGGAGGCCAGTCACATCATACTGCAAAAAGTAATAATAAAAATAATGAATGTGTGTCAATACTCAACTGTTCTGTATACACATCATATATATGCAGCAGAACAAGTGGGTGAAGGGGGGAGCAAAGTCTAAACATGTATTGTAGTTGCCTGTTTGATTGAGGCAATGATAAACTGTTTGAAAATACAGTTTATCAACAAAGTGTAAAAAATGCAATTGTATATAAAAAATAAAAGTCTTATCAACATAATTGATGATTATGTTACTGTGAGATACACCCTTTAAATTTGTTTGGCGCAACCCCTTCCACTACCGAGGATTGCAGGGTGCTTCAGTTTGACTCCTGTTGCTAACTCCTCCTACTCCGCTTCCTCATCCTCATCCACTACCGCCTCCGTATCCGGAGCAGTGATCATTTCCAAGGCTTTCAGGGCAGTCATTCACAAGTGGCTCTGAGGGTGGGTTCCTGCACCCACAAACGCCAGGAACACAATTGTCCAGCAAGGGCACAGTTCTGGAGGATGACGAGGTGGAGGATGAGGAGGAGGAACCATGTTCACAGCAGGGTGGCACCCAGATAACTGATAACAACAGATACTACACTTGATCTTAGCCAAAAGGTCGAGAAGCGATGCTGGTGGCTTTCCCACCTGACAGCGGGGGCACAGTGGAATCACAAGGCGAAGGCAGAGGAGTAGGTCGCAAACGCAGCCAGGGCACCGCCAGCACCTCAGAAGGCAGGGTTACCATGTATGAAATGTGGAAAAGCTTTGTCGGCACACCACAACAACCAGGACCACCAGCTGTTTTTTTTTTCATGCTCGTGGTGTGTGAACTATCACCCGGTGGGTGCATAAAAAAGTGCAAACCAAAAAGTGAAACACAAAAAGTGCACAGGGTGTACACATGGTCCCTGATCCTGATCCCCCAGGGCGCAAGGCTCCTGACAGGGACTGGGGTACTTACACTGGCTAACCTGGCAGCCCCGTTCTTTAAGAGGTCTGCTGAAACAGACCACTCCAATTACTATGTGGGACTCTCCCGAAGAGAGACCCCATGAGAGAGGGCGAACCAAGCCAGAAGGCCATATCCACCCCCTCCCAAGACTTTCAGGGACAGGCCCAAGGACCTACACCGTACTAATCACGCTGTGCAAAATAAAGTGTACCGCCACAATAAAAAACACAAATGTGAGACACACAATGCATAAAAGTGGGGAAAGGGATAGTGAATAAGAATTGCAAGGTAAGTGCCACGTTGCAATACTATGGCAGGCCCTTTGGCCAGGAATAAAAAATTCCTCTGGTCCTGACACCTGACCAAAAGGCCCGGCCCTAGAGGCAGGTGTGAAAAATGTGTGTAGGAAGTGCAGTGTCCTTGGTGCCATACTCATAGTGTTAACATTCACCGTGAATTATGGCACCCCTGGACTGACACTCCAGGGGCACATACACCACAGGCTTTTCAGAATCCCGGTCCCTGGCAAGACCAGTGCAGCCCTGTCCCTACCAGAAGGCCTCAGAACTTAGACAGCTTTGGGAGAGCCCGGCCCACAACCAGTGACACATACCTTTTCCAAGGCCAGACTCAACCCAGAAGAGGGAAAAAAGCCCCCCGCCGCCATCACCGTTCCTTACCATATACCATATACAGTTCCTTACTGTTCCTTACGTACTATACATGTACTGAATGATGGGTCTGCCCCCTTCAACTTCTGGGTCTCTAAATTGGGCACATGGCCTGAGCTTGCCCTTTACGCCTTGGAGGTGCTGGCCTGCCCTGCAGCCAGTTTATTACCTGAACGTGTATTTAGCACGGCTGGGGGCCTTATCACAAGCACAGCCGCCTGTCCAGAGCCAATGTGGACAAGCTCCCATTCATTAAAATGAACCAGGCATGGACCCCACAGGACTTGTCTGTACCTTGTGCAGAATAGACATGTACACCGGCCTTACCCAGCCATTGTTGTATTTTTGATCTTTCTCACTCTTTTGGGGTGTACCCTAATTTAAAAAGAAATTTTAAATTAAAAATAAAAACCAGTGTTGGCTACCTCATCATCCTCCTCCACCGCCGCTTCCACCTACACCGCCACATCCACCGCCACCTCAACCTCCTACTCCATATGGGCCTCATCCTCCTAGATCAAGATGATTATTTTTTATTTTTATGTTTTTTATGTTTTTTTAAAGTTATTTCCCGGGGGCGTGGCTTGGACCCGATCCAATATGGCCGCTTAACTCTGAGCTCCTGCACTGAGGGGTCTGATTTTACCTCATCCTGAGCCCTTTCCTTGCTCCTACCTTAGCCTGAATCATGGGAAGTAAAGCCAGAAGTGCTTCTGCCACCCGAGCGGGAACCCCGGGAGATTTAGAGCTACCACTCAGCCGCAATATCCCAGACATTTTCCGAACACAGCGGCCCTCCCTGTCTTCCTCATCCTCTCAAACCGCCCGCTCACGTTCCCGCTCGCCGAACAGGCAAGCCGTAGAGCTGGGAGCCTCTCTGCCTTCGCCCTCGCATGATCCCCAGAGAGCTCCAGTGACCCCGCCGACCCTTTCCATGGCGGATTTGCAGCTTGTAGCCGCTGACATTAAGGCGGCCATGGCGGCGGCAATAGCGGACCTCCGCAGGGACTTCCAAGCTATGTCAGCGAGGGTTGAGGAGGTCGAGTTGGTCACCGCCCGCCATGACACTTCCCTTGGGCATGTCCACCAGGTGACAGAATCGCATGCTGTCCTCCTCCGTGATCTCAACCGGCATGTGGAGGACCTTGACAATCGGGGCCGCCGAAGGAACCTCCGAGTGAGGGGAGTACCTGAGAGCATTGAACACCAGAACTTACCTCATGCAGTCACTTCCATATGTAATGATCTCCTCGGCAGGCCCCCTGAAGCACCCGTGGTGTTCGAACGCATCCATCGGGCCCTACGACCCCGTGGCAGGGAGAATGATCCTCCAAGGGATGTGGTGTGCTGCCTGGCCAATTTCCAGCTAAAGGAGGATGTCTTGAGGAATGCCAGGATGAGACAGCACCTCACGTTCCAGGGTGCCGACATCAAGTTGTTCCAGGATCTCTCTGCCATAACGCTGCAGAGACGCCGAGAGCTTCGCCCTCTGCTGGAGGAACTCAGGTCCAGGGCGATCATTTATCGATGGAAGTTCCCCTTCGGTCTGTCGGCCTCCTCACAGGGCCGTACGGCCCTATTGCGTGTACCAGAGGACCTCGACCACTTCTGTGCCACCCTGGGCATCCCTCCTGTCAACGTCCCCGACTGGTACAGCGAGTTCCGCATCTCCCCGATGCACCGAGCGACCTCCATGGATGGGATCCAGATGGCCGACAATTTTGGCGTGGGCCGCCGCCGCTCCCACCCGCCCTCCTCACCGCCAGGCAATGGCAGGGATGCGCCCCGCAATGGGAGCCCGACGGCCTCACCCGTCCACCGGAGAGCGCGCCACGCTCCATAGACTTCCCCACTCACCGCCTTTTCTCTGGTAGCACGGAACTGTTCTCCTGGATCCCGTTCCTCTGCTGGAGCTGACCCCATCCTCTGATGCCTTGAAGTGATGCCTTACTTGCCCTCACGAGATGCTCGCTGTCCCCGGACTTCCGGTCCCACCGATCTGCCGGCTATTCCTCCACTTCGGTCTTCTGTGAACGGTCCCACTGGCAATTCTGACCTTGGATTCCACCTCCGGTGACTGTGAGTCTCCTCTTCCTTACTAATGCTCTCTCCGAGCGGCGAGAACTCCCTGCCTGCCCCCCGGGAGAGTCGGCTGCTGAACTTCCTTCTCGCTTACGCTGACCTCCGGCCTCCCCGGGAACCCTACAGCTGTGTGCCTTGGACTCCCCTCTCCCCTTGCTCTGGATCCCCCCCCCTGCCCCCGGTCTCCCCCCCCTCTCTACACCTGCACGTACACCCCGGGAACCCCCTTCTTCACACGGACATGGACCATTTTTTATTTTTCATGGTATTGCTCAAGCATGTGCTGGGGGACGTGTAAGGTTTATGGATCATAGCGGATGTGCTCTCTGCATTTCTCCTCCTGCTTGAACTGAGCCTGCTATTAGTGTTTTTACTCTCATTTAGGCTGAGAAGAATGCTGGGTTCGTAGTCAATGCTTGCACTGCACTCTGTTGTTCCCTCTCACTTTCCTCCCTCCCGCTCCCCCATCCTTCCCCCCCTCTCCCCTCCTTCCTCCCACTCTTCCCCTCCCCTCCCCTCCCTCTTCCCCTCCCCTCCCCTCCCCTCCCTCTTCCCCTCCCCTCCCTCTTCCCCTCCCCTCCTCCCCTCCCCTCCCTCTTCCCCTCCCCTCTTCCCCTCCCCTCCCTCTTCCCCTCCTCTCCTTCCTCCCCTCCTTTCCTTCTTCCTCTCCCTTCCTTCTTCCCCTCCCCTCCCCTTCTTTTTCCCCTTCTTCTTCCCCCCCCCCCTCCTTCTTCCCCTCCCCTCCCCTTCCCCTCTCCTTCCCCCTCCCTCCCCTTCCATGTCCCCCCCCCTCATCCTCATCTCCTTGCCTACTCCTCCTCCCCTCTCTTACCTTTCCCTTCTCCTCCTAGCTTGCACACGGATGTTGTCTTTGTAGAAGGGCGCAATGCCCGATCTAGATGAGTGGTGCCCTGCTATGTGTACGGAGGCGGTGCCCCTGTGCTGACACTTCGGTTC
Organism: Pelophylax lessonae; assembly: GCF_965119305.1. Classification (NCBI taxonomy): domain Eukaryota; kingdom Metazoa; phylum Chordata; class Amphibia; order Anura; family Ranidae; genus Pelophylax; species Pelophylax lessonae. Next base: position 132,837,057 of record NC_138774.1, read on the forward strand.
CGCCCCCCTTCCATTGCCAGGGCCATTGCCCGTATCGCTTGGTTGCCTGCGGGACATTCCTGTTTTGCCTTGCTTCCCCCCCGGGCTGCCATTCGCACCCCTGGGGGGGGGGTGGGGTATGTCATGGATGCCTACGCCCCTTGTGCCGTTGCATATGCATCACAGTCGGGGACGCCCGGTCCTGCTGTCGGCCCGCCCCCCAGGATAGCTACATACCTGCGCTCCTTTAGCTGGATCACATCCTTAATGGAGTGCGGGGGTGCTGGCTGGCAGCGGGCTGCTGGGGTCACCGACGGGGTAAATGTTGCATACTGCTTTGTTGAGTCAATATATTCCGGGACGCGAATTGACTAAGTTAGGCTGCATGCCAACAGTTGTGGATTTTGATGGCATCACTGCTCTATTCCCTCCTTGTTATTGTTCAACTGTTCCAGCAAGTTTTCTTTTTTATCCATTTGTTCTTCTGTGCTACCTCGCCTTTCCCCGCCCTCTGACTGTTACCTGCCCTTGCTGAGTGAACTGACGCCTCATGGGTGGTCATGCTTACCCCTCTCTTCTCTTCCTTTCTGGTACCCCTCTGGTCTTCCCTCCTTTACTCTTACCTGACCACGACATGGATCACCTACACTTTGACCGCCCCTTGGTTTGCCCACTGTTACACGACTCCCTTACTGCAGACTTGCCCGTCATCCTTCAGATCCTCCCTGTCTCCCTCTCGACTCCCATCACTTCGTCGTTACCACCCTCATTTTGACACTTATGGTAATCCCCGTTCCTCCCCTACGGCTCACCCAATGGCTCTGCTTCCCTGACGCCACATCACCGCTCCGCATCAGATTGTACTAGCTCCCTACTCCCTGAGTATGCTCCATGTTGTTTCTTTATTCACCGGGCTCATTCACCTACTACTAATGACCCCTGCAGGTCCCCAGAGTTCTGGCCACCGTGTTGGTTGTCTCCTCCCGCGCCCGCCAACGGTCGACGTTTCTTAACGGTCGCCCGACACCCTCCGACTTCCACACCCCCCCACCCCCTCTGAGCTCCCCAGCTGGTCTGTCGGTTCTCACGGTACTCTAACTCCCCTCCCGGCTCCTACCCTTCCATTTCCACCCTCCCCTTCTCTAACTCTTGACCTTTTTTTTTTTTTTTTTTTTCTTTCCCCCTCCCTTATAGGGTGCACTGCAATGACCGCAACAGCACCCCAGCCTGTTGGCCTCCGCCTTAAGGTTGTCTCCTTAAACGCCCGGGGTTTGAACACACCTCAGAAACGCTCGAAATTGCTCATGCACATGCACAGACTTAAAGCGGACATAGTGTTCTTGCAAGAGACGCACTTCCGTTCGGACGCTCTTCCTAAATGCACGAACAAACATTTTACTCAAGCTTTCCATGCTACGTCTGAGACTTCGAAGTCTAAAGGAGTCTCTATACTCATTGCAAAATCAGCCCCTTTCTCCGTTTCCGACTCCCTGGCGGACGCCCAAGGACGTTATTTGCTGCTTCAAGGTACCCTTAAACATATCCAGATCACCCTCGCGAACGTCTATAGCCCCAACCAATCCCAGGTCTCGTTTTTCAGATCAGTATTTGGTGAATTGGCGCCTTTCCAACGGGGCACTTTGATCTTTGGGGGCGACTTCAATGTTCCCCTGGAACCACTGCTTGACACCTCCTCAGGTTCCTCGTGCTTACCTTACAAAGCCCTAAAACAGATTAAGATATGTCTTCGAGACCACAGGCTTCACGACTCCTGGCGGACACTCCATGCCAGTGACAGGGATTACACTTACTTCTCCCCACTCCACGCCAAATACTCCAGGATCGACTACCTGTTCCTCTCGCAATCTGCTCTCACATCTCTTACTGATGCCTCCATAGAGCCATCGATACTTTCGGATCATCACCCTATTTCTCTCACCCTATCCTTCCCGCTGTCTCTATCCAGAGATCGGGTTTGGAGCCTTGATTCCTCCTTGCTAACGGACAAAGCTAGATCGGCCGCCATCCGCGAATCTTTACAGGAATATTTCTCTGTCAACGCGACGCCTGACACGTCGACCCTCATTCAATGGGAAGCCCACAAATGCGTTGTCCGGGGTAAATTTATCGCGCTATCAGCGGCTCTAAGAAAAGAAAGGGAGGCTTTTGTCTCTGAACTGATCTCGCGCATTCGTACCTTGGAACTGGCCCATAAACGCTCCCTTGCTCAAGACACTTTAACGGCCCTTACCTCCGCTCGTGAAAAACTCGCGGAGGAGCTAGATCGGAAAATCAGACGTAGCTTCCTCCTGTCCCAAAAGGTTTTTTATGAACAGGCCAATAAAAGCGGTCGGCTCCTTGCCACGGCCCTTCGCCAAAAGAAGGCGAAGTCCACGGTTCACTCCCTCCGCTCACCCTCTGGTTCCCTGGTAGCTAACAACCGAGACATTGCGGCAGAATTTGAGGCCTTCTACTGTAAACTTTACAACCTAGACCCAACACGCTCCCACCCCCCCTCCAACCCTACCAGATCTCAAGCCATCACGGACTTTCTTGCGTCCAACCTGCCCCAACAAGCTTCTCCCGATTTCCGTACTGCGCTGGATCTCCCCATCTCCAAACAGGAATGGGATTTTGCGCTTAAACAGATGCAACCCAATAAGAGCCCTGGCCCTGATGGCCTTTCTGTTGCATACTACAAATCCTTCCCTGACGTCCTTGCTGCCCCGTTCTTATCCGCCTTTAATTCTGTCTCCGCAGAAAACCCCCTGTCCCCGCGGATGCTTGAGGCCCACGTTGTGGTGATCCCGAAGGAAGGGAAGGACCCGACCTCCCCGGCCAGCTACAGGCCGATCTCCCTTATCAACGTGGATGTCAAGCTGTTCGCAAAGATTCTGGCTAATAGACTGCTCCCACTTCTACCTAAGGGGATTCACGAGGACCAGGTTGGTTTTGTCCCGGGCCGCGAAGCGCGGGATAATACCATCAAAGCGCTTAATCTGCACCACGTCCTCTCCACCACTAACCAGAAGGGGTTCCTGCTCTCCCTGGACGCTGAGAAGGCATTCGACAGGGTCTCGTGGGATTTTCTTGCGGCAACGCTCTCTGCCTGGGGATTGGGTCCCCGGTTCCTTGGCTACGTTATGGCCATGTACGCTAAACCGGAGGCGCGGGTCCGCGTTAATGACACCCTGTCGGGTGCCTTCCAGATTTCCAACGGTACCAGACAGGGATGCCCGTTGTCCCCCTTGATTTTCATCATGACTCTGGAGCCCCTTCTCCACAGGATTAGACACTGTGACACGATACACGGGATTAATTTCGCTGACAGGACGTACAAACTTGCCGCGTATGCGGATGATCTTCTGTTGTTCCTCTCTGATCCCATCACGACCCTACCTGCTCTCCTCAAAGTGTTCGATGAGTACGCTTCCCTTTCCAACTTTCGGATTAATTTCTCCAAATCCTTCGCGCTAAATGTCACTCTACCCCACTCGGACGTGGAGCGCTGTCGGGCGAATTTCCGCTTCACGTGGAAACCGGACTCGATCACTTACCTGGGCATTGAAATCCCTTCTAACCTCCAACTCTTGTTCGTTCGCAACTTCCCCCCGCTTTTCGCACGGATATCGAAAGACCTCCGATCCTGGTCCAAGCTTCAGCTGTCCTGGTTCGGCAGGGCAGCTGTCCTAAAAATGAATGCTCTACCCCGCCTCCTCTATGTCCTCCAAACGGTCCCCATACTGCTCCCCCCTTCCTTCTTTAAACATTACCGTCGTATCTGCACCTCCTTCTTGTGGGGGGACAAACAGCCCCGCATTGCTTATCAGACCCTCACGAGACCGAAGTCTAAAGGTGGTATTGGCCTTCCTGACTTGTACAACTACTACGCCGCTAGCCACCTTACTAGAATTGCGGACTGGAACATTCATGGGCCTCATAAGGATTGGGTTTCCATTGAGAGGGGCTTTACTTCTCTGGATCTCCACTCCTCGCCGTGGCTCCTGGATGCCCACGTCCCCCCCGCTCTAAAGCTCCACCCCCTCATTGGTCCCTCCCTCAAAGTTTTCCGTTCGGTTTGCACGTCTCGCTCCATCTCCATGGTTCCAGGCCCTATGACCCCTGTCCGCTTGAACCCGGATTTCCCTCCTGGCATGCACCGTACTTACCTGACCACAAACTGGGCCCAAGACCAGTTGAGGGCCCACCATCTTTGGGACAATGACGCCCCCCTCGATATACCCTCCATTGCTGAAAAGTCTGGCTTGCCCCCTTTACCTCCTTGGCCACACTTTCTCCTCAAGCAATACCTCCTGTCACTCTCTCGCAAGTGCCCCTCCTTGTCTGCCTTGACCCCGTTCGACCACTTGTGCCAACAGGAAGGCCCGATCCGCAGACTCCTTTCAACTATCCATTCTTTTCTGCTTGACGAACCCGATCCGGGGAAGCTTAAACGATGCGAGGATTGGGAAGCGGAATTGGCGGTCGCTCTCTCCCCAGAAGACTGGGACCTTATCCATACGAATAACCACAAATGTTCCCTTAATGTTACCACGCAGGAAAGCGGCTACAAGCTAGTTAGCCGCTGGTATTACACCCCCACGAGATTACACAGGCTCTTCCCTTCAACGTCACGGCTCTGCTGGAGATGTAACGCGGAACCTGGTACGCTCCTTCACGTTTTCTGGACCTGCCCTCGTCTTACCGCCTTCTGGGAAGAAGTCCATAGAATTATTACGCAAGTTACCACAGCGGACTTAGCCTTCACTCCTGCTCAATACCTTTTGCACCACTCTTCTACTTCCAGCAGGACTTATTCTAAATCTTTGGCGATCCTTATGGTGAATGCCGCCAGGCAGTGCATCCCGGCTCTGTGGAAGTCCACGCACGTACCTACCGTCAAGCAGTGGTTCCAGCGCCTCTCAAGGGTCGCGGAGATGGAGGAGTTGATTGCCATTTCCAGGGATACTCCCTCCAAACACCACAAAAAGTGGGCTTGCTGGACCCATTATATTTCCACGCCCGAATTCTCCCGTCTCTGTCAGTGACGACCCTACGGTACTGTCCTCATTGACCCCCTTGGACACACCGCTCTTTCTGTTCTCTTTCACGTTCCCTTTTGTCTCCCATTGAGATAAATTTTTTTTTTTTTTTTTTTTTTTTTTTTTCTCTCTCTCTCCCTCTCTCCCCCCCCCTCCTTCCCTGTTACTTTTCCCTTTGCCTCACCCCCCTGTCTTCCTTCCCCTCCCCGCCCTCCACGGGCTGCTTCGTTGTCTCTGGGCGGGCCCGGACAACTGGCTCCCCCCCTTCATTACATGACTTAGTTGCTCCGCAGCCGCTTCTCCCCGACGACTCCCCTGTCTCCCGTCCCTGGGTTTGGATCACCCAGGATATGGGTCTCGACATGGACCAGCTCGACCTGACCGCTTGTCCTCCTGCTGCCTCACCTCCTCTATAGTGTCTAATTCTTTGGCTTCTACTCTTGCCCCCCCTCTCTTTCCACTTCCGACCCCTGATTGTCTTCACACGCCTCACAGGGTAGAGTTGTCCCGGATCTCCACGGTTATCAATGTTGTTTATTGTAGGCTATTTTATACTGTTACATTTGCCGTCTTCGGCTGTTTACATGCTTGTACCATTTTGAAAATTTTGTACATTTCTGTCATGTTTCTTTTGCCAACTTGAACTGGTTGTACATTTGTACTTTATCTTTTATGAACCAATAAAATATTTTGAAAAAAAAAAAAAAAGAAAAAAAAAAAAAAAAAAGTTATTTCCCTATCCACATTTGTTTGCAGAGCACTTGCCATGCTCTTAAGAAGATTTTGCTGCAATTTGCAGCCCTCTAGCCCTTTCCATGTTTTTTTTAGAGTCATTTTAATGCTCAAAATTTTGGGTCACCATTGACTTCAATGGGGTTTGGGATCGGGGTAAAGTTCGGGTTAAGTTTGGGTCACAAACCCAGACATCCAGGTGTTCGCTCAACTCTATTAGTTAGTAAACTCAGTGAACAGTCATTTTGTCTCAGCACACCTAAATAGTGGGCTTGATTGATAGGCTTGATGGGGACTTATGCTTTAGTGTTAAATAAACGAGCAGGTGGGCTCTGGTGAGGCCTATACCTCCAAATTCTTGAACAAAGCTTAGTGTGTAAAGAAAGGAAACCCTAATTAACATATTTGCTTTGCTGCTGTTTTGTGACGCAGATAGTGGGTGGAGAGTGCAAACTCTGGTTCAGCTGTGCATAGAAACCAATCAGCTTCAAGGTTTTTCCATCAAAGCTTAATTAAACAAGCTGATATAATAGGTTACCCTTTGTTCCAATATACCATTAACGGCTTGCCAACAGTCTGCCCGCAATGTACTATGGGCGAGCAGCCTCTGTATGCAAAGCAAAGTACCAGTTTAGCCCCCCCCCCCTCCGCCCGGTTCCCTCTGTGATTGTACACAGAAGGAGCCTATCTGAAAGTCCTGGCCAATGATTCCTGGCCTGGACCTGCTAATTGGCTGGGTGCAATCACAGCCCAGAGCTCTTGTGTTAATAAACAATACAGAGCTCTATAGGAAGGGAACAATCTATCAGTTTCTCATCCCTGCAAAGAAGGGATGATAAACAGGAAGTCAGCTAGTAAAAGCAGCACACTGTACACACATTACACATAATTAGGCACATAGTTAACCCCTAGATTGCCCTAGATGTTTACCCCTTCCCAACCACAGTCATTAGTACAGTCACAGTGTATACAGTAGTAGTATCACTGATCACTGTATTAATTTAACTGGGGATGACAGTAGGAGTTGGTCAGTTTCCCCCAGCATCAGTTAGTGTCAGATTGACTGGCACAGTATCACAGTCCCATTATAAGTCACAGATCGCTGCCATTAGTAGTATAAAAAAAAAAATAAAAAAACACAAACTTTAGTATATATGCATCATAGTTTATAGGCCCTATAACTTTCACCAAACCAATCAATAAACACTTATTGGGATTTTTTTTATCAAAAACATGTAGCAGAATATATTCTGTTCAAAAGTTTTTAATAAATGTGTCATATGACCCAAATACATCATGCAATATGCTTTAGTTAGTTGAAACCAACTGACAACTGCTGGGAATCCCACTCTTTTATCTAGCAAGGGGCTGACACATAACAAAACCCCCATTACTGACTATTCGAATCCCCCTAAATTTAGCTAATTCTAATCCCACCTAAATTTAGAGGCCAGGTGGTGATTATTGGTAAATGATTGCTATAGCAGCTAATTGCCACAATAGTAAATTATGTTTGCAAACTGAGAGGGGGTTGGGTTCACCATGAACCCAAACAAAAATTCAAAGCACCATGTTGACCGCCAATATAAGGGGACATTTCACCACGCACTATTATTAAAAGGGAATTTCCACAACTGCCATGATACATGCCTGCTGTCAGTGAGTAATCACCCACTGACAGCAGAATGTGAAAAAAAAGAGCAAATCGTTAAAAAAAAAAAAAATGGTATGTGGTCCCCTCACAATCTATACTAGACCCTCCAGGTCAGGTATGCATTTTGGGGAGGACCTCATTCTTAACAATAAAAACATTGGCATGAAGTTCCCCCTAAAAATCCATACTAGCCCCTTATCCAAGTATGCTGCCTGGCAGGTCGGGAAAGGGGGAGACAAGTGTGTGCCCCCCCCCCCCTTTCTGAACCATACCCCCCAGGACTTCACTGGTAAAGCACATTTCCCCATGTTGATGAGGAAAAGGAACTCTTCCCAACAACCCTGTCTCAGTGGTTGTGGGGGTGCGAGGTGTGAAAATCTAGAAGCCCTCAGATACCACCCCCCCCCCCCCCATTTGAATGAGAATAGTTGTACCTTTATTAAACCATAGCCCTTTATTAAAAAAAAGGAAATTAAAAATGTCCCCAATGCACATCCATCATGAATCACGATGAACGCCGCCCACATGAAAAAAAAAGAAGCCTGCTGCCCACCGACATGACTGCACTATAGCAGTGACATCATTAACCATACATGGACATGTGCAGGTATAGACAATAATATTATAGGGGATCAGTGTCCTCCAGTGTATGATCAATGAATCTCCACTGAAAGCAGATGAGTCAATGGTTTTTAAGGACACAGTGGGTGCCAGCTCCTTAAGAACCAACTATTCACTGCTTGTTGAGGATGTCAGCAGGTTCTGGCACCCTAACAGCCGCTCGAGGTCTGGGGCTGCCGTTGGAATTTTGGTCTCCGCCGTCATTTTGGTCTCCGCCGTCAGAGCTAGTGGGTGGAAAGAAGCTGGACACTTTCTTCACAGGCATAGTGTCCCAGCTGCGCCGATGCATCCCTATCACAGATGCGGGAGTTTGGCTGCATGTTGAGAGCAGAGAGAAGGCAATTGGAGGATAAGAGGCTGTGGTAAATGTGGATAAGCCAGTGAGCCAGATGGAGCTCTAGAGTCACGTGGCCATCTTGCTAAGCGGTCCCCACGCCCCCCCCCCCTCGTAATTATATTGATTTTCAAACAAAAAAAATTTGAAGAGGAGTGCCCTAGCTAGGCTTTTGCACTTTAACAAACATTATAAGGAGGAAATTCAGTTTACCACTAATTCAAGTGGGCATGACACACTGACCACCAATACAGGGGACTGCATTTTCACTGACCACCATCATAAAGTGTACATCTTACTACTCACCAATAAATACCATTTAGTGGTGAAACCAATGTAAGAGGGTACCACCCTGACCACAAATGTAAGGAGGCACTTTGATACTTGCCACCAATGCAAGAGTTACACTGAGCACCAAGGCACCAGTGAAGGGAGGGAACTTCACCACCAATCTCAACAGGTGGGTGGTAAACCACCCAGGTTAGTGGGAAAGGAGGCTCAAATATGTTTTTTTTTTTTTTTTTTAATACTAGAAACACCTGCTGTCACTCAAATACAAAATAAGTTATTTGAAGCACACAGAAAACAAAATATATACATCTAACTTGGGTGGCACATTGGCTCATTGGCTTAGTGGTTAGAGCTTCACCTAAGCTAGAATTCTAATTTAATGATATTGGGAGGCTTGTGCAGGAAAGAGGTTATGGGTAGGTGCATTAGGTAATAGATTGGAATGCTAGCTGCAGGGGGGGTGGAGATGGTATTCCTCACTGCCCAACCCAGACAGCCATGCAAAACCTGCATAAGAACACACTGGAAATGAATAAAGGAACAGTGGCTGTTTACCTAGCAAAGTGTAAGTTAGTGAATAAAGTAAAGCAGTGTTTACTGAGCACTCAATCATTTTTTAGTAAAAAATTATGTTTTTTTTTTACTTCCCTTGCACTTGATTGGGTTTATGAAATGAACATAAGATCATCCTATTCACAAATATACACTTTTCAAACTGAACATACATTTTCCCGAGTAGTCATTTATTTTTCTAGGTCAAAAATCAACGCAGCTATTCTTTTTGTAGCCTGATAGTAATTCATGCAAAGGCATTATAATTGTGATACATACGCAGATCTTGATTGAGGCCTAAAGCTTTTGTCAGATATTCATAATAGTTGCTATAAAAAGGAAGCTGTATACCACAACAGCAGGATCAAAAGTAAAAGGTTAATTATGAACCATGGCATGAAAGAGAAGGGTGCAGAAACAGGTTATTGCAGAGCTGTCATGCTGCATAGTGCCAAACATTTTAAATGGGCGCTGTTGTCTTTTTTAATTTAATCTTATCTCTGTATACCTACTGGAGAGATTTAGCATCATTTCCAACCCTGCTGACCATTATCATTGAAACAGAAAGCCTAGGGAATTTAGGGAGTTTTGTCTGTCACCGAAACAGAAGTAGAAGGGAAATCTCTCAGTAGAGATACCTGTTATGATGACACTTTAAAAGAGAAAAAAAAAATAATAAATGAATACAAAAATACATTAAATTTAAATGATCTACAAAAATATAAAAATTATGTGTAGTGAGCCATTGTGGGAGCTGCCATTGATTACCTCTCTCTGAAAACAGTAGTATCCAGGCAGCTATTTGAATTCAATGCCTTAAAGGCTAAGTTCACCTTTTAAATTTGTATTTTTATCTAAGTTCCAGCTCCCCTATGTACAATATAGCATTAATGTACTTGCAGAAATAAAAAAGCTTTCTTTTTATCCTACACGGCCCTTACCTCAGCGTAAGTGGTTGTTGTATATTAAAAAAAAAAAACTATTTTATACACTTTAAACATATTTCTTTTTATTATTAATATTATGATTATTATAATATAGGCTTTAGTTCCGGTTCACACATATGCAATGTCAGACATCGCATGTGATTCACAGCGCACTGCTCTGCAAATCACATGCAATGTCTGTGCTATACAAATTCTGCCATACAGATTGTATGGCTAAATTCACATAACATTCAGACCAAAGTCACACAGGACCCCTTTCTGATCCGCAGCAGAATCGGATCACATGGGTGTTCACACCTATGCGACCCAATTCATGTCCGAACTGAGAGTTCACACTGCGATATGCAAACTGATCTGGGGGTGTCGTTAACTTCATATTGACACCCCCAGAGATTTGCATATGGCAGAGTGAACTGCCTGTTATATAGCCCCCCGAAAGTTTGCACAGCACTTTACAATGTGAAGGCAGACAGTACAGGTACAATCAAAAAACAACAAAAACCTGTGCTAAATAAATAATAACAAGAATAGCAGCTAGCACAGGTCAATAGACAAACCCATACAAAATATATATAAATAAAGTGCAGCGCTATTTAACATGTTTATAAAGTGCATGAAAGCTTGAGGTATCCAAAAATGCAGAATTTCCATAATTGATAAATACATGTGAAAAAGCAATCATAAATATAACTTGAAATAAATCAAGATGGGTAAAAGAATTCATACAAAATCCATAAATAAGTGAAAAAGTCCAAGAGAGGCATGTAGTGTCCAAAGAATAAATTAAAAAAAATAAAGTCTTTTAAATTGATACATTCCGTGATCAGAAAAAAAACATAAATCCCAATGTGCATGAAGACAAAAAGTGTGCACTGATCCATCTACCTAAAGTGCAACCACCAGCATGTAATAAAAAATGGCTGCTTACCAGAAGATAAGTGGCCTCCAAACTAATGGAAGGGCCCACAATGCTTTTTGTCAGGTAAATATCCAACAGGCAAACTGGGTTGCGCTATGATTCCATTGTTCTTTTATGATTTTTGGAATTGTTTACCTTGGATAGTGATGAGCCGAACACCCCCCAGGTTTGGTTTGCACCAGAACACGCGAACAGAGGAATTGTTTGTTCGAACAAAAGAACCCCATTGAAGTCTATGGGACTCGAACCTCGAAAATCAAATGGCCTAATTTTGAAGGCATAAATGCAAGTTATTGCCCCAAAAAAGTGTATGAGGGTCCGGATTCTGACCTGGGGAACATGTAGCAATGAAAAAAACATTTTTAAAAACGAATGAAAAATTCCTTCAAATATCGTGCCTGGGGGGTCCCCTGAATGTGCCTGTAAAGTAGTGCATCTCTACGATGTATGTAGCCTGCTGCAGCAATACTGACATTTCTAAAGCAAAAAATGTCATATACAAATATACATACAAATTTCAAATTGCATGTACTTGTCATACGGGTGCAGAAAAATTGGGCCTTGTTTGTTGGTGGTGTCTGAACACCGTAACCCCTCACAGTTACTCTTGATGGGTGCAGGAACTGGCCCTGCTGCAAAAAATCCATACAAATTTGAAATTGCATGTACTATACAAGTGCCAAAAATTGGGCCTTTGCCGTATGTAGTGCCTGAACACCGTAACCAAGGCCTCACAGTTACTCTTGCTGGGTGCAGGAACGGGACCTGCTGGTAAGAATTCCATGCAAATTTGAAATTGCATGTACTACACCGGTGCCAAAAATTGGTGTTGGTGGTGCCTGAACACCGTAACCCCCTCAAAGTTAGCAGGGCACAGAGACAGGGCCTACTGTTAAAATTGACATACGACATTTAAATTGTATGCATCTGTCATACAAGTGCTGAAAAATTAGGCCTTGGGGGTTGGTAGTGACCTAAACCAAAAACATTGATGGAAGCTAGCAGAATAAAGTTAGAGGAATAGGATAGGCAGCGTATGCAGTCTTCAAGGGATGGCAGACCCCTAGCAAATTCAATCAGTTACATCAGCATCAGGGGCCTGATAGCTCTTGTTGATCCAGGACTGGTTCATTTTGATAAGTCAGCTGATCAACAGAGTCTGTGGACAGACGCACTCTTTGTCTGTCACAAACCTCCAGCAGCACTGAAAGTCCATTCGGAAAGCACGCTGGCAGCAGGACTGGCCAGTAGTTCCATTGCATATTGAGCAAGTTCTGGCCAGTGGTCCATCCTCAAGACCCAGTAAGCCAGTGGATGCGCAGCTGGAAAGGTTTCCAAGTCTGCTCTTACGCCTAGATAATCATGCACCATATGATGGAGACGCTGCCGTATGCAACGTAAGTTGGAGGAGGCATGAGCTTCTGAGTCCTCTGGTTCACTAAGGATGACATTGTCAGCAGGAGCAACCTCTCCCCAACCACGTACAACTCCTGGGGTTTCTGGGGGAATCAAAACCATCCCTTTGAAGACTGCTATATGCTATCCTCTTCTTCCTACATCCATGCTGCCGAAATCCTCATCCTCCTTCTCCTCTTCCTCCTGTGTGTTTTGTGGTCCTGCAGAAATGATATCTGCATAAAGGGGGCCTTGTGAGGAAAAGAAGTCCTCCTCTTCATGCCACTATTCTGCCTCAGGTGCCCTGTCCATGATTCCACGCAGCATGTGCTCCAGCAGGTAAACTAGCGGGATAGTGTCAGTGATGAATGCATTGTCCCAGCTCACCATTCTTGTGGCCTCCTCAAATGGTGACAGGACGATGCATGCATCCTTAATCAAAAGCCACTGGCGTGGCAAAAAAAAAAACAAGCTCCCCTGACCCTGTCCTTGTGCCATACTCACACAGGTACTCATTGATGGGCCGCTGCTGCACGTGCGGCAGTTGCAACATTGCCAACGTTGAGTTCCACCTGGTGGGCATGTCACAAATGAGGCGGTTGGTGGGCAGGCACTGGCATTAAACGAATGGCAGAAATGGCCACAGACTTTCCTGGCCTGCCTCAGGAGATCTTGGAAGCCCAGGTATCTGCTCAAGAAACACTGCACCACCAGATTCATAACATGTGCCAAGCATGGAACATGTGTCAAGTGTCCCTGTCGGAGGGCGGAGAGAAGGTTGGTGCCATTATCGCATACAACCATTTCTGGCTCAAGCTGTTGTGGCGTCAACCAACTCTGAGCCTGCCCCTGCAGACCTGACAGAATCTCTGCACCAGTGTGGCTCCTATCCCCTAGACAGACCAACTGAAGCACAGCATGGCATCTTTTAGCCTGACTGCTTGCGTAGCCCCTTGAACGCTTAGGGAGCACTGCTGCTGCAGAGGAGAATTGAGCAGAAGAGGACATGAAGGAAGAGGAGGAGGTGGTGGTGGAGTAGCCAGATGTGGCAGAACCAGCACCAGCTTTTTGGAGGCATAGTGACAAAACAAGCTGCAACACCGAACCCTGTCCTGCATCCTTCCCAGCTGCCAGCAGAGTTACCCATTGCGCCGTGAAAGAAATTTAACGTCCCTGTCCATACCTGCTGGACCAAGAGTCAGCAGTAATGTGCACCTTCCTGCTGACCGCTTTGTCCAACGAGGCCAAAACACTACCTTCCACATGATGGTAGAGAGCCGGAATTGCCTTATGCGAAAATAAATGCTTTTTTGGGACCTGCCATGTGGTGCAGCACACTCCACAACTTTGCGAATGGGAGCAGAGTCTACCACATGAAAAGGCAGCAAATGTAATGCTAGCAATTTGCCCAGGCTAGCATTAAGACGCTGAGCATGTGGATGGCTGGGACAGTATTTCTTTCTATGGTTCAAATACTGGGGTAGTGAAATTTGCCTGCTGCTCAAATCGAGCGGTGGTGTACTGCTAGCAGATCAGGCGCAAGTCTCTGTGCCACTCATTGCTATACCATCCTTCCTCTCAATGCTGGTATTTGAGAATGCATGAGGTATAGTAGGGTTAGAGATCGCAGATGAGGAGCAATGTGATGTATGCTTGTTTTGATCTGGTGCCTCTTTCAGGTGCTGTTGCCAAAGGACTGCATGGCAGGTCATCATATGCCTTGTCAAGCATGTGGTGCCCTAAGCAGCTGGTGTTCTGGCCATGCTTGATCCCCTTTAGACAGATGTTGCAAACAGCAACACTGCGGTCTGCTGCAAAGATGCTGAAAAAACCTACCTTAATGAACTTTTCGGAGTATGCGGGGATTTTGCAGCACCCTACACCTGTGGAGCTCTGTGCTGTGATGCAATAGGTTGGCTACTTCTATGGCGGCCCCTGGAGCACATCCTTCCTCGTTGGAGTTGTGCATCCTCCTCATCCTCCCCTCCTCCTCCTTCTCTATCCTGTCAGGCACCCTAATACAGTCAGTGACCTCATCATCCCCTCCCTCCTCATCACTAGATCAAACTTGGCAATATGCTTCAGCTCTGGCAACATGACTGCTGGTTTCTTGTCCCTCATTGTCACCCCCTCTCTCTAGGCTCACGTGTTTGCCTTCATCAACCTGGGAACCAACATCACAGCTTTCAAATTGCTGCGCATCCTCCAGGAGCATGTCACTGACACTATTATCGAATAGTTCAGGTGACTCCTCTGTGCATGATGGTGGGGTGACTGAAGGAGTAGCTGTGGAGAAGGAGCCTGTGGAATTGGCCGTTTTGGCAGCTGCGGGGGAAGGCAAACTATTGGGAGCGTGGGTGTCAGAGGAAGAGGAGGATGAGGACAGCTTATTGATCCACTCCACCAACTCTTCCACATTTTGTGGATGAATAGCACGGGCAGCACCGGATATAAAGGATGGGTGTGCTCCGCCTGCAGAGGATGTACTATGTCAGCTGTGACCACCACTTTTCACAATTGACACAGAGGCTGCCTGCCCTCTTTTCGTGGCCTGTGAGCGTCGGCCTCTCCTTGTTGGCCTTTCGGACATGATGTTGATACAGATCAATATAGGGGATACTCAACTGACCAATAGATACTCAATGACCTAATATGATGTAATTGATAGCCCTATAGATGAACTGTGGTGGTTATAGATGTACGCAGGTGACTGATTAACAATACTCTCATTGACATCTAATGTAATCTATAAACCTATAGATGGATGATCTGTGATGCTTATAGAATGTTCCACAACTGACCAATGAATACTCTAACTGATATCTGAAGTGATCTGTAATCAAATAAGTCTGTGAATATTATAGAATGTTCCACCACTGACCAATGAATACTGTGACTGATATCTGAAGTGATCTATAATCAAAAAGGTCTGTGAATATTAAATAATGTTCCACCACTGACCAATGAATACTGTGACTGATATCTGAAGTGATCTATATTCAAATAGGTCTGTGAATATTATAGAATGTTCCACCACTGACTAATGAATACACTGAATGATATCTGAAGTGATCTATAATCAAATAGGTCTGTGAATATTATAGAATGTTCCACCGCTGACCAATGATTACTGTGAATGATATCTGAAGTGATCTATAATCAAATAGGTCTGTGAATATTATAGAATGTTCCACCACTGACCGATGAATAATACTCTGACTGGTATCTGATGTAAAGAAAAAAATCTCTCCCTACCTCACACAAAAACCTAGCCCTCCCTACACTTCTAGCAATGTCTCTGCACTGTCTGATATGATGTAAAGAAATAAATTTCTCTCTACCTCACACAGGAACCTAGCCCTCCCTACACAGCTAGCAATGTCTCTGCACTGTCTTAAAAACTCCAAAAAAACGACTTTCTCCCTTCCTCAATCGCGTGCCTGTCCCTGTCTCATCGCCAGCACAATAACACTACACGCTGCGGCTGTGCGAACAGCCTTTATGTAGTGTAGGGTGTGTACTTGGCCCCTGAGCCATGATTGGATAAAGGCAGCCTGCCTTTAGTCCAATCATGGCAAAGATCATTTGATTGGCCAAAGCATGAGGTCAGGGTGCATGCTTTGGCCAATCACATAACGCACTGCACGCGTGAAGTGCAATATGGGAAACTTGAATTTCTCGCAAAGAAGCACATTTGTTCATTATTCGACGAACGATCGAACGAGCAATGTTCCAGTCGAACTTACCTTCAACTCTAACTTGAAGCTCCACCCTAACCTTGGATATCCGCCTGAATTGTACATTGCTGTCACTCTGCATATCATGGATATTTACCTGACAAAAAGCGCTGTGGGCTTTTTGCCTCTCTTCCCCGATCGTCGGGGAAAGACTGAGAAAGTCCGCCCGCTTGTGTAAACAAAGCGGACGGATCTTCTCTGTGACAGGCAGGGACAGATGACAGGATTCAGCATAGCTAAACCTGCGATCTGTGTCTGTGTCACACAATTCCCTCCCCCCACACACGTCAGTAAGCATGAGGCACACATTTTACCCCTTGATCACCAACAGTGTTAACCCCTTCCATGCCAGTGTCATTATTACAGTAACAGTGCATATTTATAGCACTGATTACTGTAGTAATGTCACTGGTCCCCCCCAAAAGTGTAAAAAATGTCAGTTAGGGGTCCGATCTGTCCGCCACAATGTCGCAGTCCTGCAAAAAATCGCAGATCGCCGCCATCACTAGTAAAAAATAAACAATAAAAATGACAAATCTTTCCCGTAGTTAGTAAACGCGATAACTTTTACACAAACCAATCAAAATACGCTTATTGTGATTTTTTTTTTTAGTTACCAAAAATATGTAGCAGAAAACAAATTGGCCTAAAATGTTAAAATATTTTGATTTGTAATTTTTTGGGGGGGAATGTTATATATCAGAATGTAAAAAATATTGTTTTTTTTTTCAAAATTGTCGCTCTTTTTTTCAAAAATTTAAAATCGCACATGTGATCAAATACTACCAAAAGAAAGCTCTATTTGTGGGGGAAAAAAGGACATAAATTTATTTTGATTACAGCGTCGCACGACCGCGCAACTGTCCGTTAAAATAATGCAGTGCCGAATCGCAAAATATGGTCTGGTCAGGAATGGGGTAAAATCTTCCAGTATTAAAGTGGTTAAAAATACACTCATTGAGAATTTTTTTGTCAAAGACATGTAGCTTAATACATTTGGCCTAAATATATGACAAAAATTTAATATATTGGATATTTTTTACCTGTCAAAGTAGAAAATGTAAATTTTTGGCAAAATTTTCGCTCTTTTTTTATTATTATTGCAAAAAATAAAAAGCGCAGAGGTAATCAAATACCACCAAAAGAAAGCTCTGTTTATGGGGAAAAAGGGCATAAATTTTGTTTGGGTACAGCATTGCATGAACGCGCAATTATCAGTTAAAGTTGCGCAGAGCCAAGTTGAAAAAAGTGGCCTGGTCATTAAGCAGGAAAATTCTCCGGTCTTAAAGTGGTTAAGTATGAGGGTGGCTTGTGCATGTCTTAGAGAGTTGAAGAAGATGCCAGAAGAGAGGAAAAGAATAAAGATGTGGGTTAGAGAATGTAGGATAGAGTCAGAGGGTGACCGCAGTATTTGAGAGGGAACAGGGTCCAGGGGACAGGTGGTTAGATGGACATTAGGATGTTTAGCAACCTTGTCTATAGTAGCAGGGTTGAATAAGGGAAGTGTTGATTGTACCTTTGGGCATGGGGTGTGAAGTGGGGGGGGGGGGGGTTGTGTTGAGCAGAGATTTCATCACAAATGGAATCAATCTTATTTTTGAAGTGATTGGAGGTCTCCAGGGCAGTGTGTGAGTTAGTGGGTGGAGGCAGTGGTGAACGAAGTAGAGAGTTGAAGGCCGAGAAGAGTTGATTGGGACTGGATGAGAAGGTGTTATAGAGAGTGATAAAATAGGTCTGCTTGGTAGTGTGGAGGAACAAATTGCATTTTTGAAAGGGCAGATTTGTATTGATCAAAGTCTTTGTGACTTAGTCTTACCCCACAGAAACTCAAGATTGAGGCTATGTTTTTTGAGACTTCTGGTGTCATCTGTTTGCCAAGGTTGTAGGAGTCAGGGCCTGATTCTGTGTGTAGTGAGGGGGGTAAGCTTGTCCAGGGCAGAGGACAGTGATATATTGGAGATAGAAGTGGCTAGATTGAGGCAGAACATGGGTGTGATTTTGTCATAGAGGTGGTTAGTAGCAGAATAGAGAATAGAAGGGCGAATAGAGAATAGAAATGAAAAGGTTTCTATGGGTAATTGTTAGGTGGTTGTAAATAGAGGTTATGATGAATAGAGATGGACGAACATTGGCCAGGGAGGTTCGCTAACGTCAGCCGCAAATTTTCTCAAAAGTCCGTGAACCGCAAGTTTGCGGCGGGCCCCATTGACTTTAAAGGGAGGGGAACTTTCAAAACCTTTAGGTCATATTTGCAGCCACAAAAGACATACTAGCTGTGCACAAATAGTCCCAGCACATGGACAATGTCATAACAGAAGTATTGCAATTGGAAAAGTTGCCCTATTTTTTTTTTACAGCAAAAAATATATATATTTTTTTTCATAAATCAGCCAGAACTGAGAGCAGCCGGTAAATACATATCTAATACATATAGGGTCCTTTCACACACCTGTAAAATGGGTCCGCATCCATTCCACAATTTGGCAGAACCTTTACAGACCCATTGATTTTCAATTCCAGTCTGAAAAATTAGGAATTCACAGGATAAGGAAGTAAGTGTCGGCTATTCCAGGCCCCAAAATTTAGCCCACATGCGTTTACCTGACAGCTAAGAACGTAGTATTCTGTGGCTGAAGGTACATTAGGCATTCACAGGATACAGAAGTAAGTGTTGGCCAGTATTGGCCCCAAAAATTAGCCCACATGGGTTTACCTGACAGCTAAGAACATAATATTTGATGGCTAGAGTTACATTAGGCATTCACAGGATAAAGAAGTAAGTGTCGGCCAGTATAGGCCCCAAAACTTAGCCCACATGAGTTTATTTGACAGCAAAGAATGTAGTGTATTTGATGGCTGGAGGTACATTAGGCATTCACGCAGTATACAGAAGTAAGTGTCGGCCTGCATAGGCCCCAAAAATTAGCCCACATGGGTTTACCTGACAGCTAAGAACATAATATTTGATGGCTGGAGTTACATTAGGCATTCACAGGATACAGAAGTACGTGTCGGCCTGTATAGGCCCCAAAAATGAGCCCACATGGGTTTAACTGACAGCTAAGAACGTAGTGTATTTGATGGCTAGAGGTACATTAGGCATTCACACAGTATACAGAAGTAAGTGTCGGCCTGTATAGGCTCCAAAAATTAGCTCACATGGGTTTAACTGACAGCTAAGAACCTAGTGTATTTGATGGCTAGAGGTACATTAGGCATTCACCGTATACCGAAGTAATTGTCGGCCTGTATAGGCCCTAAAAATTAGCCCACATAGGCTTAACTGACAGCAAAGAACATAGTGTATTTGATGGCTGGAGGTACATTAGGCATTCACAGGATACAGAAGTAAGTGTCGGCCTGTATAGGCCCCAAAAATTAGCCCGCATGGGTTTACCTGACAGCTAAGAACATAGTGTATTTGATGGCTAGAGGTACATTAGGCATTCACACAGTATACAGAAGTAAGCGTCGGCCTGTATAGGCTCCAAAAATTAGCTCACACGGGTTTAACTGACAGCTAAGAACGTAGTGTATTTGATGGCTAGAGGTACATTAGGCATTCACACAGTATACAGAAGTAAGTGTCGGCCTGTATAGGCTCCAAAAATTAGCTCACATTGGTTTTACTGACAGCAAAGAACGTAGTATTTGATGGCTGGAGGTACATTAGCATTAGGCATTTACAGGATACAGAAGTAAGTGTCGGCCTGTATAGGCCCCAAAAATTAGCTCACATGGGTTAAACTGACAGCAGACACTGTAGTGTATTTGATGGCTGGAGGTACATTAGACATTCACACAGTATACAGAAGTAAGTGTCAGCCTGTATAGGCCCAAAAAATTAGCCCACATGGGTTTAACTGACAGCTAAGAACGTAGTATTCTGTGGCTGAAGGTACATTAGGCATTTACAGGATACAGAAGTAAATGTTGACCAGTATAGGCCCCAAAAATTAGCCCACATGGGTTTACCTGACAGCTAAGAACATAGTGTATTTGATGGCTAGAGGTACATTAGGCATTCACACAGTATACAGAAGTAAGCGTAGGCCTGTATAGGCTCCAAAAATTAGCTCACATGGGTTTAACTGACAGCTAAGAACGTAGTGTATTTGATGGCTAGAGGTACATTAGGCATTCACACAGTATACAGAAGTAAGCGTCGGCCTGTATAGGCTCCAAAAATTAGCTCACATTGGTTTAACTGACAGCAAAGAACGTAGTATTTGATGGCTGGAGGTACATTAGCATTAGGCATTTACAGGATACAGAAGTAAGTGTCGGCCTGTATAGGCCCCAAAAATTAGCTCACATGGGTTAAACTGACAGCAAACACCGTAGTGTATTTGATGGCTGGAGGTACATTAGACATTCACACAGTATACAGAAGTAAGTGTCAGCCTGTATAGGCCCAAAAAATTAGCCCACATGGGTTTAACTGACAGCTAAGAACGTAGTATTCTGTGGCTGAAGGTACATTAGGCATTCACAGGATACAGAAGTAAATGTTGGCCAGTATAGGCCCCAAAAATTAGCCCACATGGGTTTATCTGACAGCTAAGAACGTAGTATTTGATAGCTGGAGGTACATTAGGCATTCACTGGATAAAGAAGTAAGCGTCGGCCAGTATAGGCCCCAAAAATTAGCCCACATGGGTTTACCTGACAGCAAAGAGCGTAGTGTATTTGATGGCTGGAGGTACATTAGGCATTCACACAGTATACAGAAGTAAGTGTCGGCCTGTATAGGCCCCAAAAATTAGCCCTCATGGGTTTAACTGACAGCAAAGAACGTAGTGTATTAGATGGCTGGAGGTACATTAGTCATTCACACAGTATACAGAACTAAGTGTCGGCCTGTATAGGCCCAAAAAATTAGCCCACATGGGTTTAACTGACAGCAAAGAACGTAGTGTATTTGATGGCTGGAGGTACATTAGGCATTCACAGGATACAGAAGTAAGTGTCGGCCTATATAGGCCCCAAAAATTAGCCCACATGGGTTTAACTGACAGCTAAGAACGTAGTGTATTTGATGGCTAGAGGTTCATTAGGCATTCACAGTATACAGAAGTAAGTTTCGGCCTGTATAGGCCCCAAAAATTAGCCCACATGGGTTTATCTGACAGCAAAGAACGTAGTATTTGATGGCTAGAGGTACATTAGGCATTCACACAGTATACAGAATTAAGTGTCGGCCTGTATAGGCTCCAAAAATTAGCCATTCAATGGACATGAAATGCCTTTTATGCTGCTGTATGTAGTGAAGCCAAGGACCAGGAATTGCTGTGGGTGGATGGCGGTCTGGCGGATATTTGTGGCCTGGCATGAGAAATTTCAATGAAACATGGTCTACTGGTCACATGGGTTGAATTCCTAGATAGAGATCCATTCCTTATTCATTTTTATAAATGTGAGGTAGTCTACACTGTCATGAGCTAGGCGAGTGCGCTTATCGGTCATGATCCCCCTGCTGTGCTGAACGTCCTTTCGGACAGGACACTGGACAGGGGGCAAGCCAACAGTTCCATTGCAAATTGTGCAAGCTCTGGCTAGAGGTCAAGCCTGCCCACCCAGTAGTCCAGAGGTTCATCACTCCTCAGAGCGTTCACATCGGCCGTTAACCCGATGTAGTCGAACACCTGTCGGACACCATTTTTTATGCTCCAACATTTGAGCCACAGAAGCCTGAATTTTTCCAGAACAATGTGACAACGGCATCATGGAAGGTGGAGTGGAGGACAAATGTGACGAGAGAGAAGGAGAAGAGGCTGGACGGTGAGAGCCTGGAGTGTGGCTTTGTGGTTTCTGACGGTGTTGCTCCCACTGGGCTCGGTGATGGGATTTCAGGTGTTTTCTTAAGGCAGTTGTCCCTAGGTGAGTGTTGGGCTTACCGAGACTTATGCGTTGACTGCAAAGGCTGCAGATGGCAATACTGTTGTCAGCAATGGACACATTAAAAAAAAGCCCACGATGCGGAGCCATGTGCCGGCATCCTGGGGAGAGCCAGATGTGACTGTACATGGTTTATGGCTCGCTCCTGATACATTTGAAGTCTGCTTTGTACCTCTTGTGCAATGCAAGTTCTGCCTGCCTCTCCTCCCTATCTGCCGGTCTGTCAGTCCGCCAGTTCTACAAATAATTGGCCAGTAACTGTTGTCACTGTGTGTAGCACAGTTAACAGAGCAAGAGAGGCCAAATTTTTGCAGGACTAAAATACACTCTTAGAAAAGTATACTGTTAAATAACACCCCACTTCAATATGTGGTATTGGGTGGCCACTTGTCTATCACACCAGTTGTTCAAAAAATTGGCCAGTGAGTTTGTCACTGTGTGTAGCAGAGTTAACGCAGCAAAAAAGGCAATATTGTTGCAGGACACAAATACACTTATAAAAATATACTCTGATAACACCCTACATCAATACGTGGTATTGGGGGGCACTGGTCTATCACACCAGATGTACAAAAAAATGGCCAGTGAGTTTGGCACTGTGTGTAGCAGAGTTAACGCAGCAATAGAGGCAATATTGTTGCAGGACACAAATACACTTATAAAAGTATACTCAGATAACACCCCACTTCAATATGTGGTATTGGGGGGGCCACTGGTCTATCACACCAGTTATAATACTTTAAAAGTGCTTTTGCCATTGTTTGTAGTATTGCTGCCGAAACGCTTAACACACCAGTCACAATGCTGCACAGTGCACAATACAAATCCACTATAATATGCTTTCTATATTAGAAAGTTTATTATAAGTGGATCACACCCCTATATAGAGCACTGCACACCTATAACACATACCAGTAGTGTTGAGCGAACACGGACTGTATTATTCGTGTTCGTACCGAATAATTGGATTTTTTGTACCCGAACACGGACACGGACACTTTACTGTATGTTCGGGTAAAAATCCGTGTTCGGTCGTTTTATTTCCGGGTTTTGCATGCTTTGGCGCTCTTTTCATGGCGGGCTTTCAACAGCCAATCAACAATCGTTTAACTGGTGTGCCTTAAGCCATCCCAGCCATGCCTGCAAATGTCTCAGTAGCTGTGATTGGCCGTCTGAAGCATGTGACCAAGTCTTTATAAGTTCGAGGCAGCCGCAGCGGCGTCATTATGCTGCTTAGATTCAGGGACAGAGCACACATCAACGTGCTGGCTGCTGATTAGGGAAAGATAGGCAGGAAAAAACCATTTGTGTCCGGATAGAATTGAGGGACAGGTCGGAGTGTTTAGGCAGGGCGAGTTGTAGGCATTTTAGGGATAGAGTCTGCTGAATTATAGGGTCAGTGTCTTCTACAAACTACAATCGATATTGCTGTGTGGGGGGTGGGGTCTGCACTCAATCCTGATCTACGATCTCTTCTCAATCCTGTTAGGGACAGAGTCTGCTGAATTTTAGGGAAACTGTGTTCTACAAACTACAATCGATATTGCTGTGTGGTGTGGGATTGGAGATAGGCAGGTGTCAGTGATCCACATCCATTTTTCTGTGTGTGAGCTGCAGTGAACACAATCTTTTTGGGCTGCAGTGAACACAATCTTTTTGGGCTGCAGTGAACACACAATCTTTTTGGGCTGCAGTGAACACAATCTTTTTGGGCTGCAGTGAACACAATCTTTTTGGGCTGCAGTGAACACAATCTTTTTGGGGTGCAGTGAACAAAATCTTTTTGGGGTGCAGTGAACACAATCCTTTTTGGTGTGCAGTGAACACAATCTTTGTGGGGTGCAGTGAACAAAATCCTTTGTGGGGTGCAGTGAACACAATCTTTTTGGGGTGCAGTGAACAAAATCCTTTTTGGGGTGCAGTGAACAACATCCTTTTTGGGGTGCAGTGAACACAATCTTTTTGGGGTGCAGTGAACAAAATCCTTTGTGGGGTGCAGTGAACACAATCTTTTTGGGGTGCAGTGAACACAATCTTTTTGGGGTGGAGTGAACAACATCCTTTTTGGGGTGCAGTGAACAACATCCTTTTTGGGGTGCAGTGAACAAAATCATTTTTGGGGTGCAGTGAACACAATCTTTTTGGGGTGCAGTGAACACAATCTTTGTGGGGTGCAGTGAACACAATCTTTTTGGGGTGGAGTGAACAACATCCTTTTTGGGGTGCAGTGAACAACATCCTTTTTGGGGTGCAGTGAACACAATCTTTTTGGGGTGCAGTGAACACAATCTTTGTGGGGTACAGTGAACAGAATCTTTGTGGGGTGCAGTGAACACAATCTTTGGGGGGTACAGTGAACACAATCTTTGTGAGGTGCAGTGAACACAATCTTTGTGGGGTGCAGTGAACACAATCATTGTGGGGTGCAGTGAACTCAATCTTTGTGGGGTACAGTGAACACAATCTCATACTTCTGAAGGTTTGAGGGTGCTGCCTGTTCCATACTCCCCCTACTCCTCATCTAGCCTTTTAGGGGTACAAACAATAGTAATTGGGGCCTAGTGTGGTTGTGTACGTGTGATATACATACACTTTTTTGGGATCATATTTTCTATTCCGCTATTTAATCAAAAACCTTTGGGGATCAGTTAAATTGGGGGATAGTCTGTGTTGGTACGTGTGAGAGAGATCCACCTTTCCAAGTTGTTGGGGTTCATCTCATACTTCTGAAGGTTTGAGGGTGCTGCCTGTTCCATACTCCCCCTACTCCTAGCCTTTTAGGGGTACAAACAATAGTAATTGGGGCCTAGTGTGGTTGTGTACGTGTGATATACATACACTTTTTTGGGATCATATTTTCTATTCCGCTATTTAATCAAAAACCTTTGGGGATCAGTTAAATTGGGGGATAGTCTGTGTTGGTACGTGTGAGAGAGATCCACCTTTCCAAGTTGTTGGGGTTCATCTCATACTTCTGAAGGTTTGAGGGTGCTGCCTGTTCCATACTCCCCCTACTCCTAGCCTTTTAGGGGTACAAACAATAGTAATTGGGGCCTAGTGTGGTTGTGTACGTGTGATATACATACACTTTTTTGGGATCATATTTTCTATTCCGCTATTTAATCAAAAACCTTTGGGGATCAGTTAAATTGGGGGATAGTCTGTGTCGGTACGTGTGAGAGAGATCCACCTTTCCAAGTTGTTGGGGTTCATCTCATACTTCTGAAGGTTTGAGGGTGCTGCCTGTTCCATACCCCCCCTACTCCTCATCTAGCCTTTTAGGGGTACAAACAATAGTAATTGGGGCCTAGTGTGGTTGTGTACGTGCGAGATACATACACTTTTTTTGATCATATTTCCTATTCCGCTATTCAATAAAAACCTTTGAGGATCAATTGAATTGCGGGATAGTCTGTGTCGGTACGTGTGAGAGAGATCCACCTTTCCAAGTTGTTGGGGTTCATCTCATACTTCTGAAGGTTTGAGGGTGCTGCCTGTTCCATACTCCCCCTACTCCTCATCTAGCCTTTTAGGGGTACAAACAATAGTAATTGGGGCCCAGTGTGGTTGTGTACGTGTGATATACATACACTTTTTTGGGATCATATTTTCTATTCCGCTATTTAATCAAAAACCTTTGGGGATCAGTTAAATTGGGGGATAGTCTGTGTCGGTACGTGTGAGAGAGATCCACCTTTCCAAGTTGTTGGGGTTCATCTCATACTTCTGAAGGTTTGAGGGTGCTGCCTGTTCCATACCCCCCCTACTCCTCATCTAGCCTTTTAGGGGTACAAACAATAGTAATTGGGGCCTAGTGTGATTGTGTACGTGCGAGATACATACACTTTTTTTGATCATATTTCCTATTCCGCTATTCAATAAAAACCTTTGAGGATCAATTGAATTGCGGGATAGTCTGTGTCGGTACGTGTGAGAGAGATCCACCTTTCCAAGTTGTTGGGGTTCATCTCATACTTCTGAAGGTTTGAGGGTGCTGCCTGTTCCATACTCCCCCTACTCCTCATCTAGCCTTTTAGGGGTACAAACAATAGTAATTGGGGCCTAGTGTGGTTGTGTACGTGTGATATACATACACTTTTTTTGGATCATATTTTCTATTCCGCTATTTAATCAAAAACCTTTGGGGATCAGTTAAATTGGGGGATAGTCTGTGTTGGTACGTGTGAGAGAGATCCACCTTTCCAAGTTGTTGGGGTTCATCTCATACTTCTGAAGGTTTGAGGGTGCTGCCTGTTCCATACTCCCCCTACTCCTCATCTAGCCTTTTAGGGGTACAAACAATAGTAATTGGGGCCTAGTGTGGTTGTGTACGTGTGATATACATACACTTTTTTGGGATCATATTTTCTATTCCGCTATTTAATCAAAAACCTTTGGGGATCAGTTAAATTGGGGGATAGTCTGTGTTGGTACGTGTGAGAGAGATCCACCTTTCCAAGTTGTTGGGGTTCATCTCATACTTCTGAAGGTTTGAGGGTGCTGCCTGTTCCATACTCCCCCTACTCCTAGCCTTTTAGGGGTACAAACAATAGTAATTGGGGCCTAGTGTGGTTGTGTACGTGTGATATACAAACACTTTTTTGGGATCATATTTTCTATTCCGCTATTTAATCAAAAACCTTTGGGGATCAGTTAAATTGGGGGATAGTCTGTGTTGGTACGTGTGAGAGAGATCCACCTTTCCAAGTTGTTGGGGTTCATCTCATACTTCTGAAGGTTTGAGGGTGCTGCCTGTTCCATACCCCCCCTACTCCTCATCTAGCCTTTTAGGGGTACAAACAATAGTAATTGGGGCCTAGTGTGGTTGTGTACGTGCGAGATACATACACTTTTTTTGATCATATTTCCTATTCCGCTATTCAATAAAAACCTTTGAGGATCAATTGAATTGCGGGATAGTCTGTGTCGGTACGTGTGAGAGAGATCCACCTTTCCAAGTTGTTGGGGTTCATCTCATACTTCTGAAGGTTTGAGGGTGCTGCCTGTTCCATACTCCCCCTACTCCTCATCTAGCCTTTTAGGGGTACAAACAATAGTAATTGGGGCCTAGTGTGGTTGTGTACGTGTGATATACATACACTTTTTTTGGATCATATTTTCTATTCCGCTATTTAATCAAAAACCTTTGGGGATCAGTTAAATTGGGGGATAGTCTGTGTTGGTACGTGTGAGAGAGATCCACCTTTCCAAGTTGTTGGGGTTCATCTCATACTTCTGAAGGTTTGAGGGTGCTGCCTGTTCCATACTCCCCCTACTCCTCATCTAGCCTTTTAGGGGTACAAACAATAGTAATTGGGGCCTAGTGTGGTTGTGTACGTGTGATATACATACACTTTTTTGGGATCATATTTTCTATTCCGCTATTTAATCAAAAACCTTTGGGGATCAGTTAAATTGGGGGATAGTCTGTGTTGGTACGTGTGAGAGAGATCCACCTTTCCAAGTTGTTGGGGTTCATCTCATACTTCTGAAGGTTTGAGGGTGCTGCCTGTTCCATACTCCCCCTACTCCTAGCCTTTTAGGGGTACAAACAATAGTAATTGGGGCCTAGTGTGGTTGTGTACGTGTGATATACATACACTTTTTTGGGATCATATTTTCTATTCCGCTATTTAATCAAAAACCTTTGGGGATCAGTTAAATTGGGGGATAGTCTGTGTTGGTACGTGTGAGAGAGATCCACCTTTCCAAGTTGTTGGGGTTCATCTCATACTTCTGAAGGTTTGAGGGTGCTGCCTGTTCCATACTCCCCCTACTCCTAGCCTTTTAGGGGTACAAACAATAGTAATTGGGGCCTAGTGTGGTTGTGTACGTGTGATATACATACACTTTTTTGGGATCATATTTTGTATTCCGCTATTTAATCAAAAACCTTTGGGGATCAGTTAAATTGGGGGATAGTCTGTGTCGGTACGTGTGAGAGAGATCCACCTTTCCAAGTTGTTGGGGTTCATCTCATACTTCTGAAGGTTTGAGGGTGCTGCCTGTTCCATACCCCCCCTACTCCTCATCTAGCCTTTTAGGGGTACAAACAATAGTAATTGGGGCCTAGTGTGGTTGTGTACGTGCGAGATACATACACTTTTTTTGATCATATTTCCTATTCCGCTATTCAATAAAAACCTTTGAGGATCAATTGAATTGCGGGATAGTCTGTGTCGGTACGTGTGAGAGAGATCCACCTTTCCAAGTTTTTGGGGTTCATCTCATACTTCTGAAGGTTTGAGGGTGCTGCCTGTTCCATACTCCCCCTACTCCTCATCTAGCCTTTTAGGGGTACAAACAATAGTAATTGGGGCCCAGTGTGGTTGTGTACGTGTGATATACATACACTTTTTTGGGATCATATTTTCTATTCCGCTATTTAATCAAAAACCTTTGGGGATCAGTTAAATTGGGGGATAGTCTGTGTCGGTACGTGTGAGAGAGATCCACCTTTCCAAGTTGTTGGGGTTCATCTCATACTTCTGAAGGTTTGAGGGTGCTGCCTGTTCCATACCCCCCCTACTCCTCATCTAGCCTTTTAGGGGTACAAACAATAGTAATTGGGGCCTAGTGTGGTTGTGTACGTGCGAGATACATACACTTTTTTTGATCATATTTCCTATTCCGCTATTCAATAAAAACCTTTGAGGATCAATTGAATTGCGGGATAGTCTGTGTCGGTACGTGTGAGAGAGATCCACCTTTCCAAGTTGTTGGGGTTCATCTCATACTTCTGAAGGTTTGAGGGTGCTGCCTGTTCCATACTCCCCCTACTCCTCATCTAGCCTTTTAGGGGTACAAACAATAGTAATTGGGGCCTAGTGTGGTTGTGTACGTGTGATATACATACACTTTTTTTGGATCATATTTTCTATTCCGCTATTTAATCAAAAACCTTTGGGGATCAGTTAAATTGGGGGATAGTCTGTGTTGGTACGTGTGAGAGAGATCCACCTTTCCAAGTTGTTGGGGTTCATCTCATACTTCTGAAGGTTTGAGGGTGCTGCCTGTTCCATACCCCCCCTACTCCTCATCTAGCCTTTTAGGGGTACAAACAATAGTAATTGGGGCCTAGTGTGGTTGTGTACGTGCGAGATACATACACTTTTTTTGATCATATTTCCTATTCCGCTATTCAATAAAAACCTTTGAGGATCAATTGAATTGCGGGATAGTCTGTGTCGGTACGTGTGAGAGAGATCCACCTTTCCAAGTTGTTGGGGTTCATCTCATACTTCTGAAGGTTTGAGGGTGCTGCCTGTTCCATACTCCCCCTACTCCTCATCTAGCCTTTTAGGGGTACAAACAATAGTAATTGGGGCCTAGTGTGGTTGTGTACGTGTGATATACATACACTTTTTTTGGATCATATTTTCTATTCCGCTATTTAATCAAAAACCTTTGGGGATCAGTTAAATTGGGGGATAGTCTGTGTTGGTACGTGTGAGAGAGATCCACCTTTCCAAGTTGTTGGGGTTCATCTCATACTTCTGAAGGTTTGAGGGTGCTGCCTGTTCCATACTCCCCCTACTCCTCATCTAGCCTTTTAGGGGTACAAACAATAGTAATTGGGGCCCAGTGTGGTTGTGTACGTGTGATATACATACACTTTTTTGGGATCATATTTTCTATTCCGCTATTTAATCAAAAACCTTTGGGGATCAGTTAAATTGGGGGATAGTCTGTGTCGGTACGTGTGAGAGAGATCCACCTTTCCAAGTTGTTGGGGTTCATCTCATACTTCTGAAGGTTTGAGGGTGCTGCCTGTTCCATACCCCCCCTACTCCTCATCTAGCCTTTTAGGGGTACAAACAATAGTAATTGGGGCCTAGTGTGGTTGTGTACGTGTGATATACATACACTTTTTTTGGATCATATTTTCTATTCCGCTATTTAATCAAAAACCTTTGGGGATCAGTTAAATTGGGGGATAGTCTGTGTCGGTACGTGTGAGAGAGATCCACCTTTCCAAGTTGTTGGGGTTCATCTCATACTTCTGAAGGTTTGAGGGTGCTGCCTGTTCCATACCCCCCCTACTCCTCATCTAGCCTTTTAGGGGTACAAACAATAGTAATTGGGGCCTAGTGTGGTTGTGTACGTGCGAGATACATACACTTTTTTTGATCATATTTCCTATTCCGCTATTCAATAAAAACCTTTGAGGATCAATTGAATTGCGGGATAGTCTGTGTCGGTACGTGTGAGAGAGATCCACCTTTCCAAGTTGTTGGGGTTCATCTCATACTTCTGAAGGTTTGAGGGTGCTGCCTGTTCCATACTCCCCCTACTCCTCATCTAGCCTTTTAGGGGTACAAACAATAGTAATTGGGGCCCAGTGTGGTTGTGTACGTGTGATATACATACACTTTTTTTGGATCATATTTTCTATTCCGCTATTTAATTTAACTGGGCCTCCATGCGAGACCTGTGTGCCTTGTTGCGCTGTTTTGAGTACTCCACCAACATGGCCAGTGGCAATGACGCCGTTCTCAGCTTAACTATCCCACTTCTATGCCTCCTTGAAAAAACAATTCGGGCGATGATGGAAGAGGATGTGGCACAGGATGAGGAGGAGGAGGAGGATGAAGAGGTAACATTTCCAAGGCTTTCAGGGCAGTCATTCGCAAGGGGCTCCGAGGGTGGGTTCCTGCACACGCAAACGCCAGGGACGCAATTGTCCAGCAGGGGCACAGTTCTGGAGGATGAGGAGGATGAGGAGGAGGAGGAGCTGGAGGAGGAGATGGAACCATGTTCACAGCAGGGTGGCACCCAGGCCAGCTCATGGCCATCACTGGTGCGTGGCTGGGGGGATACAGAGGACACGGACGATACACCTCCCACAGAGGACAGCCTTTCGTTGCCTCTGGGCAGCCTGGCACACATGAGCGATTACATGCTGCAGTGTCTCCACAACGACCGCCGAGTTGCCCACATTCTAACTTGTGCTGATTACTGGGTGGCCACGCTGCTGGATCCACGTTACAAGGACAACGTACCGTCCTTAATTCACTCACTGGAGCGCGATCGCAAGATGCGCGAGTACAAGCGCACGCTGGTAGACGCCATGCTGCTGGCATTCCCATCTGACAGCGGGGCCACAGTGGAAGCACAAGGCAGAGGAGGAGGAGGAGGAGGTCGCCAACGCAACCAGGGCACCGCCAGCACCTCAGAAGGCAGGGTTAGCATGGCCGAAATGTGGAAAAGCTTTGTCAGCACGCCACAACAAACAGCAGCACCAGCAGCTCAGATGGAACGTCTTAGCAGGAGGCAGCATTTTACCAACATGGTGGAGCAGTATGTGTGCACACGCCTACATGTAGTGAATGACGGGTCTGCCCCCTTCAACTTCTGGGTCTCCAAATTGGGCACATGGCTTGAGCTTGCCCTTTACGCCTTGGAGGTGCTGGCGTGCCCTGCAGCCAGTGTATTATCTGAACGGGTATTTAGCACGGCTGGGGGCGTTATAACAGACAAGCGCAGCCGCCTGTCCAGAGACAATGTGGACAAGCTCACGTTCATTAAAATGAACCAGGCATGGATCCCACGGGACTTTTCCGTACCTTATGCAGAATAGCAATGGATACCGACCTTACCCACCCATTGTTCCATTTTTGCTCTTTCTCACTCTTTTGGGGTGTACCCTCATTTAAAATTTTTGAAAAGAAGCAGTGTTGGCTACCTCGTCCTCCTCCTCAGGGCCAGATTAATGTAGGGGCTATTGGAGCTGCAGCTCCAGGCCCCTACCTTTTATATAGGCCCCGGGTTGGCCATATTCACTGTTACCGCTCTTCTGTCACTTGTAAACACAGAAGTCTGGCTTCTATGCTCGCTTCCCCAGGCAGCACCCTCAGAACCTCCCCACACAGCATGAAGGCCGGACAAGGAGGGACAGTTGGCGATGCATGGATGTGTTTATGGGCTTCAGAGACAGCATCCCATGTTGAATTAGGCATGCATGGCTGCACCCTTCCTCCTCTGGGTGCATGGCAAGGCACGGCCCTTAAGGCCCTTCAAAATCCTCAGCACCAAGCCCATGATGCTGTTAATCCGGCCCTGGTCCTCCTCCACCGCCGCTTCCACCTACACCGCCCATAGGTGTGCGCAGCCTATTGCATTAAGGTGTGCACCCCAAAGTTGAAATACACATGCATGTGTTTGCCAGCAGGGAGAGTAATGTATCGGGGCCATGTACCTGTAGGCAAGGAGAAATAGAGCAGAGCAGGTCCCAGGGAGATCTTTCCCATCTCCTCACTGGCAATGCTATGTGCCCTAGGTGATTAGGGTGTGCCCAGGCACACCCAGCACACCCTGTGCGCACGCCTATGTCACCGCCACATCCACCACCACCTCAACCTCCCTCCTACTCCATATGGGCCTCGTCCTTCAGAGATGAAGAAGAACATTGTTTTATTTTTCTGGTTTTTTTTTGTTGTTTTAAGTTATTTCCCTATCCACATTTGTTTGCAGAGCACTTGCCATGCTCTTAATTACGTTTTGCTGCCATTTGCAGCACTCTAGCCCTTTCCTTTGGTGTTTTAGAGCCATTTTAGTGCCTTAAAGTTCGGGTCCCCATTGACTTCAATGGGGTTCGGTGTCCGGGAAAAGTTCGGTAAAAGTCCGGGACACGGACCCGGACTTTTTTTTAAAGTTCGGCCGAACCCGTCGAACACGGACATCTAGGTGTTCGCTCAACCCTACATACCAGTCCTTAAAATGACTTTTGTGGACCTTAACAGAGCGAATTGTGTCACTGACGAATCTGTCCCTGGTGCACACAGCAGACCTCTCCCTACACTGACAAAAATTAGACAGTACACCTATACCAAATACTAGCCCTTAAATGGACTTTTGTGGACCTTAGCAGAGCGATTTGTGTTACTTACAGTTTGTCCCTGCTGCACACAGCCAACCACTCCCTACACCAGGGGTCTTCAAACTATGGCCCTCCAGTTGTTCAGGAACTACAATTCCCACCATGCCTAGTCATGTCTGCGAAGGTCAGAGTTTTACAATGCCTCATGGGATGTGTAGTTTTGCAACATCTGGAGGGCCATAGTTTGAGGATCCCTGCCCTACACTGACAAAAAGCAGAATGTGAAATGGCCGCCGGGTCAGGTCTATTTATAAGGTAGGGGGTATGTCCATGTGCTGAAATATTTCAATTGGCTGTCCCGTTCCACCTGATGGCTGTGTCATGGGACAAAGTTCTCCCCAATGTAAACGAATATGGCCACCGCGAACAACGCCATATGTTTGCAAAATCGGCGGGCTGCGAACAAGCAAAGTTTGCTGCAATCCGACTGCCGGGCGAACCGCAAGGCCATCCCTAACCATCAGTTGTCAGCTTCAAGTGAGAGGACTCCACTACTCACATGCCTCTGGAGGGCTATGAAAAACAATCTAAAAAAAAAAATAAAACATTATGTATATTTTTTTTAGAAAATGCTCTGGAAAATAAAATGGCGGTCATTGCAATATTTTTTGGCACGCGGTATTTGCGCAACGGTCTTTCGAACACCCTTTTTTTGGAAAAGATACATTTCACTGCATTAAAAAAAAACCTAAACATTAAAGTTATCCCATTTTTTTGTATATTGTGAAAGATGATGTCATACCGAGTAGTTAGATACCTAACATGTTACAGTTTAAAATTGCGCACACCCCCAGAATGGCGACAAACTACGGTACATAAAAATCTCCATAGGCAACGGTTTAAATTTTTTTACCGGATACCAATTTAGAATTACAGATCACGGTGATACATCACATGTGTGGTTTTAACACCGCTTTCATTTGCGGGCACAACTTACGTATGCGTTTTCTTTCACGTGCGAGCTCTTGGCAATGGGGGCACTTTAACATTTTTTCCCCTATTTATTTTATTTAATTTTTATAATTTTGATACAGTTTTAAACCAAAAAAGAAACTTGATCACTTTTATTGCTGTCACAAGCAATGTAAACATCCCTTGTGACAGTATTTGTGAATACTGACAGTTTTTTTAATTTGGCGCCTTTAGCCTCCGAGTAATCCAGTCGTGACATCATCACGTTACTTCCGGGTTACTACATCTAAGACCTGATAAAAGCCAAATTCAGCTTTGTTCGAGACTCCGACCAGCCAGCGGACGTGCGGGCTGGTTGCTCGGGTCTCCCGGTGGGATGGGAGACCCGGGCAGAGCCGTGGAAGGTGGTGGCAGGGGGGTGTCCCCTCCCACTATCTGGGATAATGGCCCGAGCTGCTCCCAAGCCACATCGGCTGTTATCACCTGAAAGCCGACCGCCAGCTCTAAAAAATGGTACCCGGATGATGCTTCTAGCTGCAGGCATCTTCCCAGTACAACCACTTCTCTGAGCCGATGTAGGGCTACATCGATTAGCGGGAAGTGCTTAAGCATGTTCTGTTTGACGCATTTTATGCTTTAAATGTCAGTATAAGACTTAAAGCAGTAATAAACACCGCTTGGTAATTTGCACATACAGCTAAGCTTATATTAAAGCTTACCTGTAGGTACAAGGAATATTCCTAAACCATGCACTCTGAAAGGATGGCATACTCATGTTGTCCCTTCAGAGCTCCGTGCCATTGCCATGACTCCCATGCGTATGCGTGGGAGTGATGTCATTGCAGTTCGACCATTCAAACGAGTGGAGACTAGTGTTGAGCGAACACGGACTGTATTATTCGTGTTCGTACCGAATAATTGGATTTTTTGTACCCGAACACGGACACGGACACTTTACTGTATGTTCGGGTAAAAATCCGTGTTCGGTCGTTTTATTTCCGGGTTTTGCATGCTTTGGCGCTCTTTTCATGGCGGGCTTTCAACAGCCAATCAACAATCGTTTAACTGGTGTGCCTTAAGCCATCCCAGCCATGCCTGCAAATGTCTCAGTAGCTGTGATTGGCCGTCTGAAGCATGTGACCAAGTCTTTATAAGTTCGAGGCAGCCGCAGCGGCGTCATTATGCTGCTTAGATTCAGGGACAGAGAGCACACATCAACGTGCTGGCTGCTGATTAGGGAAAGATAGGCAGGAAAAAACCATTTGTGTCCGGATAGAATTGAGGGACAGGTCGGAGTGTTTAGGCAGGGCGAGTTGTAGGCATTTTAGGGATAGAGTCTGCTGAATTATATAGGGTCAGTGTCTTCTACAAACTACAATCGATATTGCTGTGTGGGGGGTGGGGTGAATCTGCACTCAATCCTGATCTACGATCTCTTCTCAATCCTGTTAGGGACAGAGTCTGCTGAATTTTAGGGAAACTGTGTTCTACAAACTACAATCGATATTGCTGTGTGGGGGGTGGGGTGAATCTGCACTCAATCCTGATCTACGATCTCTTCTCAATCCTGTTAGGGACAGAGTCTGCTGAATTTTAGGGAAACTGTGTTCTACAAACTACAATCGATATTGCTGTGTGGGGGGTGGGGTGAATCTGCACTCAATCCTGATCTACGATCTCTTCTCAATCCTGTTAGGGACAGAGTCTGCTGAATTTTAGGGAAACTGTGTTCTACAAACTACAATCGATATTGCTGTGTGGTGTGGGATTGGAGATAGGCAGGTGTCAGTGATCCACATCCATTTTTCTGTGTGTGAGCTGCAGTGAACACAATCTTTTTGGGCTGCAGTGAACACAATCTTTTTGGGCTGCAGTGAACACACAATCTTTTTGGGCTGCAGTGAACACAATCTTTTTGGGCTGCAGTGAACACAATCTTTTTGGGCTGCAGTGAACACAATCTTTTTGGGGTGCAGTGAACAAAATCTTTTTGGGGTGCAGTGAACACAATCCTTTTTGGTGTGCAGTGAACACAATCTTTGTGGGGTGCAGTGAACAAAATCCTTTGTGGGGTGCAGTGAACACAATCTTTTTGGGGTGCAGTGAACAAAATCCTTTTTGGCGTGCAGTGAACAACATCCTTTTTGGGGTGCAGTGAACACAATCTTTTTGGGGTGCAGTGAACAAAATCCTTTGTGGGGTGCAGTGAACACAATCTTTTTGGGGTGCAGTGAACACAATCTTTTTGGGGTGGAGTGAACAACATCCTTTTTGGGGTGCAGTGAACAAAATCCTTTTTGGGGTGCAGTGAACAAAATCATTTTTGGGGTGCAGTGAACACAATCTTTTTGGGGTGCAGTGAACACAATCTTTGTGGGGTGCAGTGAACACAATCTTTTTGGGGTGGAGTGAACAACATCCTTTTTGGGGTGCAGTGAACAACATCCTTTTTGGGGTGCAGTGAACACAATCTTTTTGGGGTGCAGTGAACACAATCTTTGTGGGGTACAGTGAACAGAATCTTTGTGGGGTGCAGTGAACAAAATCTTTGGGGGGTACAGTGAACACAATCTTTGTGAGGTGCAGTGAACACAATCTTTGTGGGGTGCAGTGAACACAATCATTGTGGGGTGCAGTGAACTCAATCTTTGTGGGGTACAGTGAACACAATCTCATACTGAAGGTTTGAGGGTGCTGCCTGTTCCATACTCCCCCTACTCCTCATCTAGCCTTTTAGGGGTACAAACAATAGTAATTGGGGCCTAGTGTGGTTGTGTACGTGTGATATACATACACTTTTTTGGGATCATATTTTCTATTCCGCTATTTAATCAAAAACCTTTGGGGATCAGTTAAATTGGGGGATAGTCTGTGTTGGTACGTGTGAGAGAGATCCACCTTTCCAAGTTGTTGGGGTTCATCTCATACTTCTGAAGGTTTGAGGGTGCTGCCTGTTCCATACTCCCCCCTACTCCTAGCCTTTTAGGGGTACAAACAATAGTAATTGGGGCCTAGTGTGGTTGTGTACGTGTGATATACATACACTTTTTTGGGATCATATTTTCTATTCCGCTATTTAATCAAAAACCTCTGGGGATCAGTTAAATTGGGGGATAGTCTGTGTTGGTACGTGTGAGAGAGATCCACCTTTCCAAGTTGTTGGGGTTCATCTCATACTTCTGAAGGTTTGAGGGTGCTGCCTGTTCCATACTCCCCCTACTCCTAGCCTTTTAGGGGTACAAACAATAGTAATTGGGGCCTAGTGTGGTTGTGTACGTGTGATATACATACACTTTTTTGGGATCATATTTTCTATTCCGCTATTTAATCAAAAACCTCTGGGGATCAGTTAAATTGGGGGATAGTCTGTGTTGGTACGTGTGAGAGAGATCCACCTTTCCAAGTTGTTGGGGTTCATCTCATACTTCTGAAGGTTTGAGGGTGCTGCCTGTTCCATACTCCCCCTACTCCTAGCCTTTTAGGGGTACAAACAATAGTAATTGGGGCCTAGTGTGGTTGTGTACGTGTGATATACATACACTTTTTTGGGATCATATTTTCTATTCCGCTATTTAATCAAAAACCTCTGGGGATCAGTTAAATTGGGGGATAGTCTGTGTTGGTACGTGTGAGAGAGATCCACCTTTCCAAGTTGTTGGGGTTCATCTCATACTTCTGAAGGTTTGAGGGTGCTGCCTGTTCCATACTCCCCCTACTCCTAGCCTTTTAGGGGTACAAACAATAGTAATTGGGGCCTAGTGTGGTTGTGTACGTGTGATATACATACACTTTTTTGGGATCATATTTTCTATTCCGCTATTTAATCAAAAACCTTTGGGGATCAGTTAAATTGGGGGATAGTCTGTGTTGGTACGTGTGAGAGAGATCCACCTTTCCAAGTTGTTGGGGTTCATCTCATACTTCTGAAGGTTTGAGGGTGCTGCCTGTTCCATACTCCCCCTACTCCTAGCCTTTTAGGGGTACAAACAATAGTAATTGGGGCCTAGTGTGGTTGTGTACGTGTGATATACATACACTTTTTTGGGATCATATTTTCTATTCCGCTATTTAATCAAAAACCTCTGGGGATCAGTTAAATTGGGGGATAGTCTGTGTTGGTACGTGTGAGAGAGATCCACCTTTCCAAGTTGTTGGGGTTCATCTCATACTTCTGAAGGTTTGAGGGTGCTGCCTGTTCCATACTCCCCCTACTCCTAGCCTTTTAGGGGTACAAACAATAGTAATTGGGGCCTAGTGTGGTTGTGTACGTGTGATATACATACACTTTTTTGGGATCATATTTTCTATTCCGCTATTTAATCAAAAACCTTTGGGGATCAGTTAAATTGGGGGATAGTCTGTGTTGGTACGTGTGAGAGAGATCCACCTTTCCAAGTTGTTGGGGTTCATCTCATACTTCTGAAGGTTTGAGGGTGCTGCCTGTTCCATACTCCCCCTACTCCTAGCCTTTTAGGGGTACAAACAATAGTAATTGGGGCCTAGTGTGGTTGTGTACGTGTGATATACATACACTTTTTTGGGATCATATTTTCTATTCCGCTATTTAATCAAAAACCTTTGGGGATCAGTTAAATTGGGGGATAGTCTGTGTTGGTACGTGTGAGAGAGATCCACCTTTCCAAGTTGTTGGGGTTCATCTCATACTTCTGAAGGTTTGAGGGTGCTGCCTGTTCCATACTCCCCCTACTCCTAGCCTTTTAGGGGTACAAACAATAGTAATTGGGGCCTAGTGTGGTTGTGTACGTGTGATATACATACACTTTTTTGGGATCATATTTTCTATTCCGCTATTTAATCAAAAACCTCTGGGGATCAGTTAAATTGGGGGATAGTCTGTGTTGGTACGTGTGAGAGAGATCCACCTTTCCAAGTTGTTGGGGTTCATCTCATACTTCTGAAGGTTTGAGGGTGCTGCCTGTTCCATACTCCCCCTACTCCTAGCCTTTTAGGGGTACAAACAATAGTAATTGGGGCCTAGTGTGGTTGTGTACGTGTGATATACATACACTTTTTTGGGATCATATTTTCTATTCCGCTATTTAATCAAAAACCTCTGGGGATCAGTTAAATTGGGGGATAGTCTGTGTTGGTACGTGTGAGAGAGATCCACCTTTCCAAGTTGTTGGGGTTCATCTCATACTTCTGAAGGTTTGAGGGTGCTGCCTGTTCCATACTCCCCCTACTCCTAGCCTTTTAGGGGTACAAACAATAGTAATTGGGGCCTAGTGTGGTTGTGTACGTGTGATATACATACACTTTTTTGGGATCATATTTTCTATTCCGCTATTTAATCAAAAACCTTTGGGGATCAGTTAAATTGGGGGATAGTCTGTGTTGGTACGTGTGAGAGAGATCCACCTTTCCAAGTTGTTGGGGTTCATCTCATACTTCTGAAGGTTTGAGGGTGCTGCCTGTTCCATACTCCCCCTACTCCTAGCCTTTTAGGGGTACAAACAATAGTAATTGGGGCCTAGTGTGGTTGTGTACGTGTGATATACATACACTTTTTTGGGATCATATTTTCTATTCCGCTATTTAATCAAAAACCTTTGGGGATCAGTTAAATTGGGGGATAGTCTGTGTTGGTACGTGTGAGAGAGATCCACCTTTCCAAGTTGTTGGGGTTCATCTCATACTTCTGAAGGTTTGAGGGTGCTGCCTGTTCCATACTCCCCCTACTCCTAGCCTTTTAGGGGTACAAACAATAGTAATTGGGGCCTAGTGTGGTTGTGTACGTGTGATATACATACACTTTTTTGGGATCATATTTTCTATTCCGCTATTTAATCAAAAACCTCTGGG
Source organism: Pelophylax lessonae (assembly GCF_965119305.1). Classification (NCBI taxonomy): domain Eukaryota; kingdom Metazoa; phylum Chordata; class Amphibia; order Anura; family Ranidae; genus Pelophylax; species Pelophylax lessonae. Next base: position 132,876,772 of record NC_138774.1, read on the forward strand.
GATCAGTTAAATTGGGGGATAGTCTGTGTTGGTACGTGTGAGAGAGATCCACCTTTCCAAGTTGTTGGGGTTCATCTCATACTTCTGAAGGTTTGAGGGTGCTGCCTGTTCCATACTCCCCCTACTCCTAGCCTTTTAGGGGTACAAACAATAGTAATTGGGGCCTAGTGTGGTTGTGTACGTGTGATATACATACACTTTTTTGGGATCATATTTTCTATTCCGCTATTTAATCAAAAACCTTTGGGGATCAGTTAAATTGGGGGATAGTCTGTGTTGGTACGTGTGAGAGAGATCCACCTTTCCAAGTTGTTGGGGTTCATCTCATACTTCTGAAGGTTTGAGGGTGCTGCCTGTTCCATACTCCCCCTACTCCTAGCCTTTTAGGGGTACAAACAATAGTAATTGGGGCCTAGTGTGGTTGTGTACGTGTGATATACATACACTTTTTTGGGATCATATTTTCTATTCCGCTATTTAATCAAAAACCTCTGGGGATCAGTTAAATTGGGGGATAGTCTGTGTTGGTACGTGTGAGAGAGATCCACCTTTCCAAGTTGTTGGGGTTCATCTCATACTTCTGAAGGTTTGAGGGTGCTGCCTGTTCCATACTCCCCCTACTCCTAGCCTTTTAGGGGTACAAACAATAGTAATTGGGGCCTAGTGTGGTTGTGTACGTGTGATATACATACACTTTTTTGGGATCATATTTTCTATTCCGCTATTTAATCAAAAACCTCTGGGGATCAGTTAAATTGGGGGATAGTCTGTGTTGGTACGTGTGAGAGAGATCCACCTTTCCAAGTTGTTGGGGTTCATCTCATACTTCTGAAGGTTTGAGGGTGCTGCCTGTTCCATACTCCCCCCTACTCCTAGCCTTTTAGGGGTACAAACAATAGTAATTGGGGCCTAGTGTGGTTGTGTACGTGTGATATACATACACTTTTTTGGGATCATATTTTCTATTCCGCTATTTAATCAAAAACCTTTGGGGATCAGTTAAATTGGGGGATAGTCTGTGTTGGTACGTGTGAGAGAGATCCACCTTTCCAAGTTGTTGGGGTTCATCTCATACTTCTGAAGGTTTGAGGGTGCTGCCTGTTCCATACCCCCCCTACTCCTCATCTAGCCTTTTAGGGGTACAAACAATAGTAATTGGGGCCTAGTGTGGTTGTGTACGTGCGAGATACATACACTTTTTTTGATCATATTTCCTATTCCGCTATTCAATAAAAACCTTTGAGGATCAATTGAATTGCGGGATAGTCTGTGTCGGTACGTGTGAGAGAGATCCACCTTTCCAAGTTGTTGGGGTTCATCTCATACTTCTGAAGGTTTGAGGGTGCTGCCTGTTCCATACCCCCCCTACTCCTCATCTAGCCTTTTAGGGGTACAAACAATAGTAATTGGGGCCTAGTGTGGTTGTGTACGTGCGAGATACATACACTTTTTTTGATCATATTTCCTATTCCGCTATTCAATAAAAACCTTTGGGGATCAATTAAATTGCGGGATAGTCTGTGTCGGTACGTGTGAGATCCACCTTTCCAAGTTTTTGGGGTTCATCTCATACTTCTGAAGCTTTGAGGGTGCTGCCTGTTCCATACTCCTCCTCCTCCTCATCCATCCTTTTAGGTGTACAAACAATAGTAATTGGGGCCTAGTGTGCTTCTGTACGTGTGAGATACATACACATTTTTTGATCATATTTCCTATTCCGCTATTCAATAAAAACCTTTGGGGATCAATTAAATTGCGGAATAGTCTGTGTCGGTACGTGTGAGATCCACCTTTCCAAGTTTTTGGGGTTCATCTCATACTTCTGAAGCTTTGAGGGTGCTGCCTGTTCCATACTCCTCCTCCTCCTCATCCATCCTTTTAGGTGTACAAACAATAGTAATTGGGGCCTAGTGTGCTTCTGTACGTGTGAGATACATACACATTTTTTGATCATATTTCCTATTCCGCTATTCAATAAAAACCTTTGGGGATCAATTAAATTGCGGAATAGTCTGTGTCGGTACGTGTGAGATCCACCTTTCCAAGTTTTTGGGGTTCATCTCATACTTCTGAAGCTTTGAGGGTGCTGCCTGTTCCATACTCCTCCTCCTCCTCATCCATCCTTTTAGGTGTACAAACAATAGTAATTGGGGCCTAGTGTGTTTCTGTACGTGCGAGATACATACACTTTTTTTGATCATATTTCCTATTCCGCTATTCAATAAAAACCTTTGGGGATCAATTAAATTGCGGGATAGTCTGTGTCGGTACGTGTGAGATCCACCTTTCCAAGTTTTTGGGGTTCATCTCATACTTCTGAAGCTTTGAGGGTGCTGCCTGTTCCATACTCCTCCTCCTCCTCATCCATCCTTTTAGGTGTACAAACAATAGTAATTGGGGCCTAGTGTGCTTCTGTACGTGTGAGATACATACACATTTTTTGATCATATTTCCTATTCCGCTATTCAATAAAAACCTTTGGGGATCAATTAAATTGCGGAATAGTCTGTGTCGGTACGTGTGAGATCCACCTTTCCAAGTTTTTGGGGTTCATCTCATACTTCTGAAGCTTTGAGGGTGCTGCCTGTTCCATACTCCTCCTCCTCCTCATCCATCCTTTTAGGTGTACAAACAATAGTAATTGGGGCCTAGTGTGTTTCTGTACGTGCGAGATACATACACTTTTTTTGATCATATTTCCTATTCCGCTATTCAATAAAAACCTTTGGGGATCAATTAAATTGCGGGATAGTCTGTGTCGGTACGTGTGAGATCCACCTTTCCAAGTTTTTGGGGTTCATCTCATACTTCTGAAGCTTTGAGGGTGCTGCCTGTTCCATACTCCTCCTCCTCCTCATCCATCCTTTTAGGTGTACAAACAATAGTAATTGGGGCCTAGTGTGCTTCTGTACGTGTGAGATACATACACATTTTTTGATCATATTTCCTATTCCGCTATTCAATAAAAACCTTTGGGGATCAATTAAATTGCGGGATAGTCTGTGTCGGTACGTGTGAGATCCACCTTTCCAAGTTTTTGGGGTTCATCTCATACTTCTGAAGCTTTGAGGGTGCTGCCTGTTCCATACTCCTCCTCCTCCTCATCCATCCTTTTAGGTGTACAAACAATAGTAATTGGGGCCTAGTGTGTTTCTGTACGTGTGAGATACATACACTTTTTTTGATCATATTTCCTATTCCGCTATTCAATAAAAACCTTTGGGGATCAATTGAATTGCGGGATAGTCTGTGTCGGTACGTGTGAGAGAGATCCACCTTTCCAAGTTGTTGGGGTTCATCTCATACTTCTGAAGGTTTGAGGGTGCTGCCTGTTCCATACCCCCCCTACTCCTCATCTAGCCTTTTAGGGGTACAAACAATAGTAATTGGGGCCTAGTGTGGTTGTGTACGTGCAAGATACATACACTTTTTTTGATCATATTTCCTATTCCGCTATTCAATAAAAACCTTTGAGGATCAATTGAATTGCGGGATAGTCTGTGTCGGTACGTGTGAGAGAGATCCACCTTTCCAAGTTGTTGGGGTTCATCTCATACTTCTGAAGGTTTGAGGGTGCTGCCTGTTCCATACTCCCCCTACTCCTCATCTAGCCTTTTAGGGGTACAAACAATAGTAATTGGGGCCTAGTGTGGTTGTGTACGTGTGATATACATACACTTTTTTTGGATCATATTTTCTATTCCGCTATTCAATAAAAACCTTTCTAGGGCAAGATCTTAAATTACAGAAATATGAGGAGACCGTCAAATAAGGGCCGTGGCCTGGGTCGTGGTGCTGCTGGTAGAGCTCCTGTTGCAAGGAGAGGACATGGTCGATCTGTGCCAGCTACACGCACAAGTGAAACACCTTCCTCAAGTGTGAGTAGGCGACAGAACCTGCATCAGTATTTGGTAGGGCATCAAACGCCCCTAGAAGTGATGAGGCCAGAACAAGTTGAGGCGATAGTAGATTGGTTTGCTGCTGACAGTGCCTCCAGTTCCTTCACATTGTCTCCCACCCAGTCTACTGCAGAAAGGTCAGAGTTGGCACCTGCAGCCAATGTCCAACCGTCTTTCACCTCACCCCCTTGCAAATCAGGCCAGCAGTCTGAGCCCCAAGCCATACAGCAGTCTCTTATTCTTTTTGAGGACTCTGTCAGCAGGGTTTCCCAGGGCCATCCACCTAGCCCTGCCCCAGAAGTGGAAGAGATTGAGTGCAGCGATGCCCAACCACTTATTCCTCAAGATGAGTACATGCAAGGATCATCGCAGCACGTCTCCGATGATGACGAAACGCAGGTGCCAACTGCTGCGGCGTTCAGCATTGTGGAGACCGACAAGGAGGGCAGGGGTGAAGACTGGGTGGAAGATGATGTGGAGGACGATGAGGTCCTCGACCCCACATGGAATGAACGTCATGCAGGTGAACTGAGTAGTTTGGAGGAAGAGGCGGTGGTCGCACAGAGCCACCAGCACAGCAGAAGAGGGAGCAGGGTGCAGAAGCGGAGCGGCCGTGCCCTAGACACTACGCCCGCTACTGCCCAACGCAGCAAGGGAACGAGCGCACCAAAGTCAGCTCAAAGGAGTTCTCTAGCGTGGAAGTTCTTTAGAAAATGTGCTGATGACAGGACACGAGTGGTTTGCACCCTGTGCAATCAGAGCTTGAAGCGAGGCATGAACCTTCTCAACCTGAGCACAACCTGCATGATCAGGCATCTAAGTGCAAAGCACGAGCTGCAGTGGAGTACACACCTTCAAAACCAAGAAACGTCTCTGGCTCATCCTGCTTCCTCTTCTGCTGCAGTCTCGGCCGCTCCAGCCACATCTGTAGTGATACCGGCACCTGCCACCCCGCAAACAGACGATCTGTCAGCAACACCACCACCTGGGTCACCAACAACCATCTCCACAATGTCCCGTGGAAGCGTTCAGCTTTCCATCTCCCAAACACTTGAGAGGAAGAGGAAGTACCCCCCTACCCACCCGCGATCCCTGGCCCTGAATGCCAGCATTTCAAAATTATTGGCCTTTGAAATGCTGTCATTCCGTCTGGTGGAGACGCACAGTTTTAAAAACCTTATGTCGGTGGCTGTCCCACAGTACGTCGTGCCCAGCCGCCACTACTTTTCCAGGCAAGCCATCCCTTCCCTGCACAACCAAGTGGGGGAAAAAATCAGGTGTGCACTGCGCAACGCCATCTGTGCCAAGGTCCACCTAACTACGGATACGTGGACCAGTAAGCACGGTCAGGGGCGTTATATCTCCCTAACGGCACACTGGGTAAATGCAGTGGCGGATGGGCCTGAGGCGGATAGCAATTTGGCGCATGTCCTTCCACCACCGAGGATTGCAGGGCGCTTCAGTTTGCCTCCTGTTCCTAACTCCTCCTACTCCGCTTCCTCATCCTCTACCGCCTCCTCATCCGGACAGCGTAACACCTTCACCACCAACTTCAGCACGGCCAGGGGTAAACGACAGCAGGCAGTTTTACAACTTGCCTGTTTGGGGGACAAACCACACACCGCGCAGGAGTTGTGGAGGAGCATGGAACAGCAGACAAATGAGTGGTTGCTGCCAGCGAGCCTCAAGCCCGGCCTGGTGGTGTGCGATAACGGGCGAAATCTCATAGCAGCTCTGGGCCTAGCCGGTTTGACGCACATCCCTTGCCTGGCGCATGTGCTGAATTTGGTGGTGCAGAGGTTCCTTAAAAACTACCCCGATATGTCAGAGCTGCTGCAGAAAGTGCGGGCCGTTTGTGCGCACTTTCGGCGTTCTCACCCTGCTGCTGCTCGCCTGGCAGCGCTGCAGCGTAACTTCGGCCTTCCCGCTCACCGCCTCATATGTGACGTGCCCACAAGGTGGAACTCCACCTTGCACATGCTGGAAAGACTGTGCGAGCAGCAGCAGGCCATAGTGGAGTTTCAGCTGCAGCACGCACGCGTGAGTCGCTCTGCGGAACAGCACCACTTCACCACCAATAACTGGGCCTCCATGCGAGACCTGTGTGCCTTGTTGCGCTGTTTTGAGTACTCCACCAACATGGCCAGTGGCAATGACGCCGTTCTCAGCTTAACTATCCCACTTCTATGCCTCCTTGAAAAAACAATTCGGGCGATGATGGAAGAGGATGTGGCACAGGATGAGGAGGAGGAGGAGGATGAAGAGGTAACATTTCCAAGGCTTTCAGGGCAGTCATTCGCAAGGGGCTCCGAGGGTGGGTTCCTGCACACGCAAACGCCAGGGACGCAATTGTCCAGCAGGGGCACAGTTCTGGAGGATGAGGAGGATGAGGAGGAGGAGGAGCTGGAGGAGGAGATGGAACCATGTTCACAGCAGGGTGGCACCCAGGCCAGCTCATGGCCATCACTGGTGCGTGGCTGGGGGGATACAGAGGACACGGACCATACACCTCCCACAGAGGACAGCCTTTCGTCGCCTCTGGGCAGCCTGGCACACATGAGCGATTACATGCTGCAGTGTCTCCACAACGACCGCCGAGTTGCCCACATTCTAACTTGTGCTGATTACTGGGTGGCCACGCTGCTGGATCCCCGTTACAAGGACAACGTACCGTCCTTAATTCACTCACTGGAGCGCGATCGCAAGATGCGCGAGTACAAGCGCACGCTGGTAGACGCCATGCTGCTGGCATTCCCATCTGACAGCGGGGCCACAGTGGAAGCACAAGGCAGAGGAGGAGGAGGTCGCCAACGCAACCAGGGCACCGCCAGCACCTCAGAAGGCAGGGTTAGCATGGCCGAAATGTGGAAAAGCTTTGTCAGCACGCCACAACAAACAGCAGCACCAGCAGCTCAGATGGAACGTCTTAGCAGGAGGCAGCATTTTACCAACATGGTGGAGCAGTATGTGTGCACACGCCTACATGTAGTGAATGACGGGTCTGCCCCCTTCAACTTCTGGGTCTCCAAATTGGGCACATGGCCTGAGCTTGCCCTTTACGCCTTGGAGGTGCTGGCGTGCCCTGCAGCCAGTGTATTATCTGAACGGGTATTTAGCACGGCTGGGGGCGTTATAACAGACAAGCGCAGCCGCCTGTCCAGAGACAATGTGGACAAGCTCACGTTCATTAAAATGAACCAGGCATGGATCCCACGGGACTTTTCCGTACCTTATGCAGAATAGCAATGGATACCGACCTTACCCACCCATTGTTCCATTTTTGCTCTTTCTCACTCTTTTGGGGTGTACCCTCATTTAAAATTTGTGAAAAGAAGCAGTGTTGGCTACCTCGTCCTCCTCCTCAGGGCCAGATTAATGTAGGGTCTATTGGAGCTGCAGCTCCAGGCCCCTACCTTTTATATAGGCCCCGGGTTGGCCATATTCACTGTTACCGCTCTTCTGTCACTTGTAAACACAGAAGTCTGGCTTCTATGCTCGCTTCCCCAGGCAGCACCCTCAGAACCTCCCCACACAGCGTGAAGGCCGGACAAGGAGGGACAGTTGGCGATGCATGGATGTGTTTATGGGCTTCAGAGACAGCATCCCATGTTGAATTAGGCATGCATGGCTGCACCCTTCCTCCTCTGGGTGCATGGCAAGGCACGGCCCTAAGGCCCTTCAAAATCCTCAGCACCAAGCCCATGATGCTGTTAATCCGGCCCTGGTCCTCCTCCACCGCCGCTTCCACCTACACCGCCCATAGGTGTGCGCAGCCTATTGCATTAAGGTGTGCACCCCAAAGTTGAAATACACATGCATGTGTTTGCCAGCAGGGAGAGTAATGTATCGGGGCCATGTACCTGTAGGCAAGGAGAAATAGAGCAGAGCAGGTCCCAGGGAGATCTTTCCCATCTCCTCACTGGCAATGCTATGTGCCCTAGGTGATTAGGGTGTGCCCAGGCACACCCAGCACACCCTGTGCGCACGCCTATGTCACCGCCACATCCACCACCACCTCAACCTCCCTCCTACTCCATATGGGCCTCGTCCTTCAGAGATGAAGAAGAACATTGTTTTATTTTTCTGTTTTTTTTTGTTGTTTTAAGTTATTTCCCTATCCACATTTGTTTGCAGAGCACTTGCCATGCTCTTAATTACGTTTTGCTGCCATTTGCAGCACTCTAGCCCTTTCCTTTGGTGTTTTAGAGCCATTTTAGTGCCTTAAAGTTCGGGTCCCCATTGACTTCAATGGGGTTCGGTGTCCGGGAAAAGTTCGGTAAAAGTCCGGGACACGGACCCGGACTTTTTTTTAAAGTTCGGCCGAACCCGTCGAACACGGACATCTAGGTGTCCGCTCAACCCTAGTGGAGACTGCAAACCCAGAAGGAAGACGGGGTGAAGATGAAAGCCCTGTCAGCGGTGACAGAACTTTTTAGGTAAATCTTTCATGATATGTTATAAAGTTATTCATACTAGCACAATATGAAATTGTCTTGTAGGGAGATTATTTTATTTTCTTTTGGCAGCCTTTACTATAGCTTTAAATGAATAAAATAAATATTTACACATTTCATGACTTTACTGGCAAATTTAAAAGCATCACATTTTTCAGCAAGCTCTATCCAGACAATGTTACATATTCAGAACAACCTCTAAACTGCTTTTAAACAATGCATCCCTCACCTCTATAGCTATTTGCGTTGAAGAGATATTCCCATCAACATTGATAACAAAAGCATTGAAATCTTAACCTTTTTCCAATAACTTTCTAATGCATCAGAATCGTGGCAGCCTGTTAGCCCAACAACATAAACACAAAGTAGATTTTTTTAACCACTTCAATACCAGCATCCTATGCTCCCTGGAAAAAATGCTAAATATCATAAAAGATACACTATATTTTCAAAAGTATTGGAACGCTTGCCTTTACACGCCATGAACTTTTATGGCATCCCAGCCTTAATCTGGAATATTCAATATTGAGTTGGACCATCCTTTGCAGCTATACCAGGTTCCACTCTTCTGGGAAGGCTGGCCACAAGGTTTAGGAGTGTGTCTAAGGGAATGTTTGACTATTCTTCCAGAAGCGCATTTGTGAGGTCAGGCACTGTTGTAGATGATAAGGCCTGGGTCGCACTCTCCGCTCTAATTCATGCCAAAGGTGTTCTATCGGGTTGAGGTCAGAACTCTGTGCAGGCTAGTCAAGTTCCTTCAACCCTGGTTGAATTTTTAAAGGAAATAACTGAAGCTATTTTTTGGTGTCATCCTTGATGGCAGGGCTGCAATGATCTTTCTAAACCATTTTGCACAATTATGCATCTTGTATTCACATTGAACGCCAATAAGACTTCCAGGCCAGTAATTACACATTTCAGAGGTTTTAAAAATTCTAAAAAGTTTAACTGAACCACAAATGATCAAACTTTTCCGAGTTTTTTTTCATTTCTTTTACTATTTTATTTTTTTTTTGATTTTTTCAAAATCAAGTTTATTGAGAATAACAAAGGTTAAAAATGTCAAAAAGGAATAACAAACCGATGATGTACAAAATTAAAGATAAACTTTTGTATGTTACATAGATTATGTGATATAATGGTATAATTTGATATAGAGAATGGGTAACAGTGCCATAGTCATAACTTTAAGTATTGTATAAATCTTTGTAAATTTTTTAAGTACCGATATATTATAGAGCTTACAATTATACAAGATAAGTATTATCTTTGTAATGTCTGCAAATTATTAATGAGGATAACAATAGAATCCAATAAAAAGAAAATGTTAAAATATCAACTACATATTTGCAGGAGTATGGCTTACAGTATATGTATAAGAAATATTCACATTGTAGTGGGGTTTATCTCTATTGGTAAGGGGGGTATGAGTTTTATCTACAAAAAAAAAAAAAATGGGGGGGGGGAGAAGGGGAAAGAGGGTGGAATCTCTCATTAATAAAAAGGCAGAGTTTCTGTTTGTAAAGTATGAAAACCAATAAACTGTAAAAAGGACATGATTTAGATATTATTATAGTATCAATTTTGTAGAGAAATTACCATAGTTTTACAGTATTATTCACTCTGTTTAAATTGGATCCATTCTGTCCAGGTGACAGCGAATTTGGCGTGGGAGGTTTTGGCTATAGATATGAGTTCCGCCATTTCCACAAGTTAATTGATTTGTCTATACCATTCCTAGATGGAGGGAACTTTAGGGGTGCCCCATAATCTAGGAATACACATTTTGGCTGCATTAATTAAAACCATGGCTAGGGATTTGAGATATGGTTTAGATTGTAAAGTCTAAAGGTGGAGTAGGTATTGTTCTGGTTTGAATTCCAGAGGCTTAGCTTTCATTTTGGTGATCTGACTATATACCTCTCTCCAAAAAGATGATATATATTTGCATTCCCACCAAATATATATATAAGAGTACCAGATGTGTGGGTGCATCACCAACATTGGTTAGGGATTGAGGCATTGAAGTTGTACATGAGAGATGGCGTATGGTACCAACGGTATAATAACTTAAATTTATTTTCTTGGATGGAAACATTTATAGACCCTTTGTGAGTGTCAATAGATTTGTGTCCATTGTTCATCTGTAATGTCTATATGAAGATCTTTGTTGCACACCAGACAGAATTTACCTGAGTTGTTGGGGGTATTTTCCCTATTTTCCCAGAGATAGTAGAAATGGTGTGTTGTTGAGGAGTATTTATGATACACATTTTTTCAAAGGGGATTAGGAGTATTGCAAGTTCATTTGATTTTTATATGTGTTGGATCAAGTGTCTTAATTGCAAGTATTTCCATGTTTTAATTTCTGCATTGGGCCAGTTGTGGCAAATGCATTCATGATATATAACCTTACCATTTTGTATAAAATTGTGTATTCTCAAACCTGTGGTAGCGTGTTCACCTGTAAAAAATTGATCTGCCACTCCTGGAGGAAAATATAGAGGCTTAAAAGATCAGCACAACCAACACCTGAATAAATATAGAAGTATAACTGAAGTATAACTAAAGGCTGCAAACACTAGTTATGCTAACACTGCATGAATTAAGTAAAAAAATCAAAGTATAGACAGTGCTGCGCCAAATAGCATAATAAACAAAAAATTAACTGCTAAGATGATATATAGTATACATTGCTATGACATCCAAAAAACAAAAATTCATAAATTTACAAAAATGCATAAAAACATTAGCATAAAACTAATAGGTGTAAAATAATAAAACCAAATGGACTAATTAATGCATAGGGTAAAATACAAATAAAACAATTGTGCAAAAAATACTGTACAGCTCTTAGCCCAATATATTAAATAATAAACTGTACAATGTGGAAAAAGTCCATATGTGCAAAATCAGTATTATTAATAATAAAAATGAATTCTTTGAATGATCTTTGCTGACAGTATTATGACAGGAAATGTACCAGGGGATTGGAGGAAAGCTAACGTGATACCGATATTCAAAAAAGGGCAGAGGCATATCCCGGTAAATTATAGGCCTGTCAGTCTGACATCGATATTATGTAAACTTCTGGAGGGGATAATAAGGGACTATATCGTAGAGTTTGCTAAAGACAACAACATCATCAGTAGTAACCAGCACAGGTTTACAAATGGGCGTTCTTGTCAAACCAATCTCCTAACATTCTACGAGTAGGTGAGCTGTGAGCTAGATAGGGGCAGACCAGTGGATGTGGTGTACCTGGATTTCGCTAAGGCGTTTGATACAGTTCCCCACAAGCGCTTAATTTATAAAATAAGGTCTGCAGGCATCGACCGCAAGGTCTGCTCTTGGATATGGAACTGGCTAAAAGGGCATGTCCAAAGGGTGGTAATAAATAGCGCATACTCAGACTGGTCTGAGGTGGTAAGTGGGGTCCCCCAAGGCTCAGTCCTGGGACCAACCCTGTTCAATTTATTCGTAAATAGCATTGAAGACGGGATCAGTAGCTCTATATCAGTTTTTGCAGATGACACAAAATTGGGCAGGGCAATAACTGCACAGCATGAAGCAGATATCCTACAGAAGGACCTGGACAAAATAACGGAGTGGGCAATGACATGGCAAATGAGGTTTAATGTGGAAAAGTGTAAGGTTTTGCACTTGGGGACTAAAAGCATAAAAGCACAATGCACTTTAGGTGGGGGAACCTTTGGGGGAATCAAAAATTGAGAAGGATCTGGAAGTCCTGGTAGAGGATAGACTAAGCAATAGCATGCAATGTCAAGCGGCAGCTGCCAAAGCAGGAAGAATATTAGCATGCATAAAGAAAGGGATGTGTTCCAGAGATAAAACTATAATCCTACCACTTTATAAAACTCTGGTCCGACCACATCTGGAGTATTCTGTCCAGTTCTGGTCGCCGGTCCTCAGGAGGGATGTGTTGGAGCTGGAGAAGGTCCAGAGAGGGCAACTAAACTAATTAGGGGATTGGAGGACCTTAATTATGAAGAGCATCTGCAATCGCTTGATTTATTCTCCCTGGAGAAGAGCAATTTATAAATATCTCAATGGTGATCTCAGCATAGAAAAAAAGCTATTCAGTCGGAAAGATTGCATGAGGACTAGAGGGCATACAATGCGTCTGGAGGAGAAGCGTTTTAACCTCAGGCAATGAGGGGGGTTCTTTACTGTTAGGGCTACAAGATTGTGGAATTCTCTACCACAAGAGGTGGTTTCTGCGGGAAGTATGGTGGCTTTTAAAAGACTCTTAGACGTACATCTCAAGAATCAGAACATTCAGGGGTATGCAAGATGATTACGGCCACACACACCTACACAGTTTGAACTGGATGGACTATTGTCTTTATTTAACCTCACCTACTATGTAATTCAATAATAATCCAAAAAAGTCCATAAAGAGCAGCAATCAACAAATGGTGTAAAGAGTGCAGACTAATCAGTGCTTGTGCTAATCCTCCACCGAAAGCAATAGCCTCTCACCTCCCGTTCAGACCCTGTTTTACCAGTGGGTCAGAACCAGCATATAACCAAAGGGGGGGGGATGGCAACAATCCAATATCTTGGAAACCAAAGTCAGGCCTGAGGTGGATCTATCTTTTGAATGTCTCAGACATCCCAGCATGGATATAGGAGAAATAGCAAGATCTAATGCCCTCTGTTTACAATATTTATTTTTCATAAAAAAAGTGACACTTAGAGCCGGTTCACACTACCGCGACCAGAAAGTCGCCTCATAAGGGGCGACTTGTTAGCGCGACTTTCAACGCGACTTCAGTGCGACTTCAGCGCGACTTGTGAATTATTGTAAGCGACTTATATGATAGACGACTTTGTACGACTTTTTATTTGGCCAATCAGAATATGATGTGTTGTGACCTAATTCCCCTTTTCTGTTTTTTTTTTTTTTTTACTCATTTCCTCATTGTCCACCAAAAAAAGTTCTTAAAAATTGTCGTTTTTGATAGAAAACCAATTATTGAAAAAATTATTAAAAAAAAAAAAGAGATTTCTTTGGATTTAGTGTCTGGGGGGGTCTAAAAAGTGTACCTGTGAAGTTTCAGCTCTGTAGCATGTCCAGAACCAGAAAAAAAAGATAATTTTTCTTAGAATTTTTAGTAGCACAGGGATGGGGTTCCGCTCCTTTCACACCTGAGCGTTTTTGTTTTAGGCGTTTATTGGGCATTTTTTGGGTGTCTTTGGAGGCAGGCATGACATCTGAACTTCTGTATAGGGGTATATATACACACACACACATATATATATATATATATATATATATACATATATATATACACATACACACATATAGGTGTGAAAGGAGCGGAACCCCATCCCTGCGCTACTGTAATTATTTCAGTAGCGCAGGGATGGAGTTCCGCTCCTTTCACACCTATATGTGTGTATGTGTATATATACCCCTATACAGAAGTTCAGATGTCATGCCTGCCTCCAAAGACTCCCAAAAAAATGCCCAATAAATACCTGCAACAAAAACGCCCAGGTGTGAAAGTAGCGGAGCCCCATCCCTGCGCTACTGCAATTCTAAGACAAATTATCTTTTTTTTCTGGCGGTCACCCTGACATGGAAGAGTTCAATCACCCTGGCATAGCAGTCAGAGTCAGTTCACCCTAAACTACACTACGGTCACCCTGACACTTAACACTTTCCCTACAGAAACTAGATTATTGAATCTTAACTATAGTGGTATATAGTACCCTAACTACACTGCATATCCCTTTCCTCACACTAAGTGTCCACCAGTGCCACGTATCAGTGCCACGTATCAGTGCCACAAATCAGTGTCCACCAGTGCCACTGCCCACCAGTGCCACGTATCAGTGCCATGAATCAGTGTCCACCAGTGCCACGTATCAGTGCCACTTATCAGTGCCACGAATCAGTGTCCACCTGTGCCACATATCAGTGCCTCGTATCAGTGCCATGAATCAGTGTCCACCAGTGCCACGTATCAGTGCCATATATCAGTGCCACGAATCAGTGTCCACCAGTGCCACGTATCAGTACCACGAATCAGTGTCCACCAGTGCCACATATCAGTGCCACGTATCAGTGCCACTAATCAGTGTCCAGCAGTGCCACATATCAGTGCCATGAATCAGTGTCCACCAGTGCCACGAATCAGTGTCCACCAGTGCCACGTATCAGTGTCCACCAGTGCCACTGCCCACCAGTGCCACTCACACAGACCAGGCAGAGATAATGGTATATAGGAACTGTAGGCATGGCTGCAATGTGGGGAATGCCTGGCTAATTTTCCTTCTTCTTCCTGGAAAGTCGGATCACAAGTCGCTTCAAATAAGATAAGGATCCGACTTGGAGTCGACTCCCATTGAAGTCTATTGGCACAAGTCTGATACAAGTTGCCTCAAAGTAGTACAGGACCTTTTTCTGAAGTCGGAGCGACTTCAGTAGTGCATATTTAGACGGCTCTCATTGATTTACATTGCATTTGTTATGTTAAGCGACTTGGGACGAATTGAGGGCACACAAGTTGCCTGACAAGTCGCGGCAGTGTGAATGGAATCTTACAAGAAAGGCACATAAGCTGTGTAAGCTGGAAAAGCACATTAGGAATGGGTGTCCATGCAGTGCATCGGGTGCAAGGCTCCGCCCCTTGATGCAAATACGCATTATGTCACACGTTTACTTTTTTTGTAGGAGACCCCTCCCCCCTTGGATGTCATAGCACTGTGTACTATATATTATCTTAGCAGTTAATTTTTTGTTTAATATGCTATTTGGTGCAGCACTGTCAGTACTTTGATTTTTCACTGCTGGAGGAAAATCTGGGTTTTTTGAGATTGGTGTCATGAAGCAAGTTGTTGCAGATATTCCTCATCTGTGACAAGATTCTCTCAAGCAATTTAGTGTAGAGCCGATAAGGGAGCGGTCCCTTACATCTTCTGAGATTTGGCATCTGCGGATCCATGGTGTGTGACAAATGGGTGTTGTTTTAGAAAAAGCAATTATTATCTCAGTCGACTATTCATTGCAAGTGGCATGCCCAATAATATGACTGTATGTCAAGAAGTCCAATACCTCCTTTGAATTTGGGTAAGGTTAGTTGAGCGTAGTTAATTATAGGTCACTTACTATTCCATAGAAATTTAGTACTTGCCTTTTTAATGGTGCGGAAGAAAGATGAGGTTAGATGGATGGGGATTGTGTGCAGGATGTAGAGTATGCGAGGGAGCATGTTCATTTTTATGATCGCCGCTCTGCCAAACCACGAGAAGTGGGGTTTAAGCCAATTTTTGAGGTCTTCTGAAATAGAGCAAAGTGAAGAGATATCATTTCTGGAGTATAAATCTGATAGGTTTGAAGGTAGTTGAATACCCAGGTATGTTATAGTGTCGATTTGCCAAGTAAAGGGGAAGCTTTGTCTCCAATGTGAGGTTTGAGAAGGGGATAATGTAATATTGAGGGCTTGAGATTTTTTAAAATTGATTTTGAAATGGGCTATGTATTGGAATAATCCAAAATCTTTTAGGAGATTCAGTATTGACACCAAGGGTTCGGAAAGAAACCGTAGTATATTGTCCTCAAATGCGGCTATTTTGTATTGTTTTCTTGCAATGTGCATTCCCCGTATGTCTACATTTTAATATATGCATTTTAAAAATGGTTCTAGAGTTAGTATGAATAATATGGGTGATAAAGGAAAACCCTGTTTGGTTTCATTTTTGATTGAAAAGGTGTTCAATAGGGGACCGTTTGCTCTTACTTTAGCTGTGGGATTTGTGTGAAGGGCCATAATGAGGGATGTTAGTCTGGTTCCTATTCCTAAATCATATTGGACTGCTTCAAGGTAGTCCCAGGCCAGTCTTCTAAATACCTTTTTGGCTCTAGGGATAAGAAGAAGCTGGCAAATTTGTTTTTGGTGAGCCAATGCTGTATGTTGAGGGCTTTTAAAGTATTGTCCCGAGCTTCCCTGCCAGGGATAAAGCCTACTTGGTCTTTATGTACCGTGGGTATCAAACTTGTAATGAATGGAAGAAGTCGATTTGCAAGAATTTTTGGCAAATATTTTCAGATCTGTGTTTAGAAGTGAGATTGGGCAATAATTAGAGGTTTGGTTTGGATCTTTGCCGGGTTTTGGAATGACTGAGATATATGCTTTTAGTAGATTGTTTGGGGATATTTCAGGATTCGATAATTGGTTAAATGCTCGTAAAAAGGGTTGTGTGAGAAGTTCAGAAAACGTTTTGTAGTATGATGTTGAAAAGGTGTTTTTCCCTGTTTTTATTTGCTTGAGTGCTGTTGTGAATTCTTCAGGGAAAAGTGGGCTGTCAATGCTATCTGCTTGCTGTTTGAAAAAAAATGTTGGGCTATATTGTTGAAGAAAATTGTCGATGATAGTTTGTTGTGTAAGTTTGTTTCCTGGAGGTTGTTGTTCTGGGGGAAGGTTATAAAGATCTGAGTAGTACCGGGCAAATTGGTTAGCGATGTCTTCACTTGTGAGTAGTGTTTGTCCTTGAGATGTTTTAATCAAGAAAATAGTTATTTTAGCTTTCTTTGATTGTAAGGCTTTAGCTAATAGTTTACTGTTTTTGTTACATGTGTTACTAAAATAGTTTTTGAGCTAGTATATAATTTCTTCTGGCTTTTCGCCGAGTTCTTCTAACAGAAGGGTACAAGTTTGGTTTAGTTCTTTTAGGGTGTGTTTGGCTTTAGTCATTTTATGTGTCTTTTCTAGAATTTGGAATTTTTTCAGGAGGGTATCTATTGTGGCTTGTTTGGCACGTTTTCATGCAGTTGCTCTGGAAATGAATAAGCCTCTCACTACACATTTGTGAGCTTCCCACTGTGAGAGGGTTGATATCAGGAGTGGTGTTGTGGATAAAAAAGTAAGATATGTGTTTTTGAATGATCAATATATTATTGGGATCTGTAAGTAGCTTTGGGTCAAGACTCCATGTTTTCATGAATTGTGTTTTTTCAGGGAATCCTAATGTTGTAGAGATTGGGTGATGATAGAAACATGCTGTAGGTTTGATTGTTGCTTTTGTGAGTAATGGAAGGTCTTTTTTTGATATCCAAAAATAATCTATTCTAGAGTACCGGTTGTGAGGCATGGAGAAAAAAGTGTAATCTTTTTCTCCTGGGTGTAATGTACGCCATGAATCGTGAAGGACCGAGTACTAGGACACCTGTTTGAAAAGATGTGAGTGCCAGAGCTAATTTTCGAAAGAAGGTAACTTGTGCTTTGTATGGACTGTAGATGTCAGCTATTGTGATTGGTTTCCCTCCAGATTGAGCCTTTAATGAATAAATATCATCCCTCCTCATTGATTAGGGAATCAGTGATGTCTAGGGGGAGGTTTTTGGAGAGTAGGATTGCAACTCCTTTTGTCTTGGCTATGTTGTTAGTGGCATAATAGACTATATGAAAGTCTTTGTTAGTGAGCTTGGGGATGTTATTGGTGAGGAAAGGGGTTTCCTGTAGTAGTACAATATCTGCTTTAAGTTTTTTCATATGAATCAGAAGTTTGTGTTAAGTCCGTTAGTAATTAGAGAGAGCAATTTTAGAATGGCCCCTTTGTAATTTCACAAATAGGTCAGAGTGGATAAGGAGAGGGGGAGGAAAAAAACAAAAAACAAAATATATATATATATATATATATATATATATATATATATATATATATATATATATATATATACACACAGTGCCTTGCAAAAGTATTCGGCCCCCTTGAACTTGCAACCTTTTGCCACATTTCAGGCTTCAAACATAAAGATATAAAACTGTAATTTTTTGTGAAGAATCAACAACAAGTGGGACACAATCATGAAGTGGAACTAAATTTATTGGATATTTCAAACTTTATTAACAAATAAAAAACTGAAAAATTGGGCGTGCAAAATTATTCAGCCCCTTTACTTTCAGTGCAGCAAACTCTCTCCAGAAGTTCAGTGAGGATCTCTGAATGATCCAATGTGGACCTAAATGACTAATGATGATAAATAGAATCCACCTGTGTGGATTCAAGTCTCCGTATAAATACACCTGCACTGTGATAGTCTCAGAGGTCCGTTTAAAGCGCAGAGAGCATCATGAAGAACAAGGAGCACACCAGGGAGGTCCGAGATACTGTTGTGGAGAAGTTTAAAGCCGGATTTGGATACAAAAAGATTTCCCAAGCTTTAAACATCCCAAGGAGCACTGTGCAAGCAATAATATTGAAATGGAAGGAGTATCAGACCACTGCAAATCTACGAAGACCTGGCCGTCCCTCTAAACTTTCAGCTCAAACAAGGAGAAGACTGATCAGAGATGCAGCCAAGAGGCCCATGATCACTCTGGATGAACTGCAGAGATCTACAGTTGAGGTGGGAGACTCTGTCCATAGGACAACAATCAGTCGTATACTGCACAAATCTGGCCTTTATGGAAGAGTGGCAAGAAGAAAGCCATTTCTTAAAGATATCCATAAAAAGTGTTGTTTAAAGTTTGCCACAAGGGGGGCGTGTCCGGCCGGCGCTGAGTATGGCCGCATAGTGTGAGAGCTCCCTGCCATCTCTCCTCACAGCGGCTCACAGCGACGGACCGAAGCAGCTATTCGTGCCAGCACCTCACCTGCAGTCTCCCGAGCCTCCCGCTGACCGTTCCCGACATGTCTAAACGGCGCAAGCACAATAAGCCGCCGCAGAGGCTGACGGACTTCTACCCGGCGGCTCCTCACACTAGCAGGCAAGATGGCGCCGGCTCCGGACCCGGTCTCCCGCGCTCTGCTGCAGGTATCATCCCTACTTCAGTCCTGTCTCCTCCAGCCTCTGGATCCCCTCAGAGCGCCCGGGAAGTGCCATCTCCACCCCTGTCTCCTACCACCAGTAGCCCCACTAAAACTAAGTACCGCAGGCATGAGGGGGAAGACCCCCCTGGAGCTCATGCTGCGGCCTATCAGGCACTGATTATGACTAACCCGGGCATAACTATTGAAGCATTCCCTGCCTCAGATCAGGCAATCTCAGAGGCCACCATGAAACGGATGCTCCTCTCCATGAAAAGTACCCTGTTCAATGAGCTTGCCACCATGTTCTCTCCACTTCATGACACTGTACAAGTACATGATGACAGGATACAGCATCTAGAGTCTAAAATGGCGGATCTGTACACTGCTCACAATGACCTTGTTGATGCCTATGCTGACCAGGAAAGTGAGATGCAGCGCCTCCAGTACAAAATTGCGGACTTAGAGGACCGCTCTAGGCGCAATAACATTAAATTCAGGGGCATTCCTGAATCGGTGCCGCATAAGGATTTGACCAACTTTGTCCAGCGCCTCATGAAGTCACTTATCCCCTCTCTCAGTGATATTGAGTTGTGTGTGGATAGGGCTCACCGCATTCCTAAGCCTAACTTCCTACCGGACACCGCACCTAGAGACACTCTGGCCCGTATCCACTACTATCATGTTAAGGAGAGAGTTATGGCGGCGGCCAAACACAACCCGGTTGTGCCGGATGAATTTACGGGTATATCCCTTTACACTGATATATCCCAACAAACGGCCCTCAACAGGAAGAAATTGTCCCCGCTTACAAAAATTCTCCGTAACAACAGTGTCATCTACAAATGGGGCTTCCCCACTAAACTGCTTGTCACGTGGAATGGTAAAATGTTTCCTATTCACAGCGTGGATAAGGGCATCCAACTGTTCAAACAATGGAACCTGCTGCCAGCTGACTCTGAGCCGCCTGGGAGGTCCACCCCTGAGCGTCTGAACCAAACCGGGTCTGGGATGGATACCTGAATGACTATGCTTCTCTGCTTCCTTATGCCACTATAGGATGGATGGGACAGGGAACCTCTCACATTGGTTGATTTTTTGTCTCTCAGTGATGCTTCTCTGTCATCTCCCCCGCTGTGCTGTAGCGGCCTCGGCCGCCCATTGCGCCTGCATGCTCAGGTTTTTTTTATGTGTAACTGTGTACTTTTTTGGTTTGATTTTTTTTCCCCTGCTTTCCCCTCTTCTGGCTTTCTCCCTCCTGGTCCAGTGTCCACCGTGGCTCATTATGCTCACCATCGCCCTCCTATTTGGCTGTCAAAGTGCACTGTTGCTCCGAAGATGTCGTGATGACTGCTCCCCAGGTTGCTTGGACTTCGTGGCGTATACCCAACTCCGGTGCAGGACATTCTATCGGCAAGTAGTAGTATTAGATCTTCTCTTAATGCATTTCATTGCCACTAATCTACACAGCCCTCCTATGCTGTTATGCCGCTGAAGTTCGTGTCATTGAATGCTAAGGGCCTGAACTGTCCAGCTAAAAGGGCCTCGTTGCTGAGAGAAGCGAAGTCCCTCCGCGCAGACGTTCTGTTTGTGCAGGAATCCCACTTCGCCAAGGAAAAGTGTCCGAAGTTCTCCTTCCCTGACTATCCTCACCTGTATATGGCTAATGCTCCTAAAAAGGCATGCGGGGTTTTTATAGCCATAAATGCCTCAGCTACCTTCCTGCACAAATGCACCATTGAGGATCCGATGGGGAGGTATATTGTTCTGATTTGTGAAATTAACGGCTCCCTTTTCACCCTGGTGAACTTGTACGCTCCCAACGTCCGGCAGAGATACTTTCTCACCCGCCTCTTTAAGTTGCTAGATGGGTCTGTGCAAGGCACGCTTATCGTTGGAGGGGACTTTAATACTGTTGTGCATCCAAACATGGACTCTACTGCCCCGGCTAGGAGACCGACTTGCTCTCTTTCATCCCTGCTTCAAAAATATGACTTATATATGATATATGGAGATGCTTCCATGGTAACGAGAAGGACTTCACCTTTCTGTCAGCTGCTCACTCTTCTTATTCTCGTATTGATTATTTTTTGACGGATAAGAGGTCCTTACAAAATGTTCTGCGCGCTGAGATTGGTACGATATCTTGGTCCGACCACGCCCCGATTACATTGGAATTTGACGATAATCTAAGCAACTCGCCTCCCCCCATTTGGAGGATGAATACCTCCTTGCTGGAGGACAAGCTTTCGTACCAAAAGATCGTGCAGGCGCATAAGGATTTCTTTGAGTTTAATGATAAAGCTGATATTTCCCGTTTCACCCTGTGGCTTACGTATAAGGTGTATATGAGGGGTATTTTGCTACAACTGGCTTCAGGTCTTAAGAAAAGAAGGAGGAAGCAGGTTGAGGAACTTTTAGCTGCCATAGCTGCCAAGGAGGCAACCAACAAATCTAATCCGACTCCTACTCTTACTCAGGAATTGTTGCTTGAGAGGCAAAAACTGCGCTCACTACTTCTCTATAAGTATGAGAACGACCTGAAATATACCAAGGCCAAATTTTA
Organism: Pelophylax lessonae; assembly: GCF_965119305.1. Classification (NCBI taxonomy): domain Eukaryota; kingdom Metazoa; phylum Chordata; class Amphibia; order Anura; family Ranidae; genus Pelophylax; species Pelophylax lessonae. The sequence goes on from NC_138774.1 coordinate 132,898,470, forward strand.
TGGTCTTCGGGACAGGGCTGGGGCGTGGCTAGCCAGGCGGGTCAAAACGCAACAAGCCAAACGCAAAATTGCTTCCATCCTGCACCCTGACACAAAAGTCCCTAAGACTAATCCGAAAGATATAGCCGACGCCTTTGCAGATTACTATCAATCGCTTTATGACCTGCGGTCGGACCCTGCCACTCCTCAGCCCAGCCCTGAATTGATTGCGGACTTTCTTAGCAAGGTCCGGCTCCCCGCTCTTTCGGTGGATCAACTCCAGTCTATATCTCAACCCTTTACTTCTCTTGAAATATCATCGACCATCAGCAAACTCCCCAACCATAAATCTCCGGGGGAAGACGGTCTCCCCAATGAATTTTATAAGGCGTTGGTTAATGACATTACTCCGCACCTGCAGCCTGTTTTTGAACTTGCTTCCTCCTCGTCTATGTTCCCTCCGGAAATGTTGAGGGCTGTGATAGTGACTCTTCCTAAGCCAGGCAAGGACCCTGAGGTTACGGCCAATTATAGGCCGATTTCCCTTCTAAACACCGACGTTAAAGTATTCGCTAAACTGCTAGCCCTCAGGATCCAAAAGGTTCTGCCTATTTTGGTTCATCCGGATCAGGTTGGCTTTGTCCCTGGCCGTCAGGCTCCGGATGGAACGAGGCGACTTGTCGGTTTGATCTCCCGGGCTGGGGCCGCTCGAACGCCTTCTCTGCTTCTCTCTTTGGACGCGGAGAAGGCGTTCGACCGGGTCCACTGGGGGTATCTACGGGCGGTTCTTGGGGCCTTTGGGATTGGAGGATGGATACAGTCAGCCGTCCTGTCTCTGTACTCCAACCCATCAGCCACTGTCCTCACCTCGGGACTGAAATCGAAACCCATCCAGATATCTAATGGCACTAGACAGGGCTGTCCTCTGTCCCCCATTATATTCGCCCTTCTCATGGAGCCCCTGGCGGAACGGTTTCGCTCCCACCCAGGCATCAAAGGCTTGTCGGTGGCCGGCTTGGACCACAAAATAAGCCTTTTTGCCGACGATGTTATGCTTATGCTCACAGACCCTGCCTCCTCCCTACCGGAAGCATACTCCCTTCTGACTGAGTTCAGTAGGGTATCATACTATAAACTCAATGCTACCAAATCCCAAATTTTGGGCCTTAACGTGCCACCCGCCCTGCAGAGTTCCTTGGCCAGGAGGTTTCCCTTCATCTGGTCTCCTCATTCAATCCCCTTTCTCGGTATTCACCTTACGCCTCACACGTCACAATTGTATGCTCAAAACTTTAAACCCTTCCTAGATTCCCTGCCCTCCCTTTTGCAACAGCTGAGAACGCAGGAACTATCCACTACGGGTCGGATAGCTTCCTTTAAAATGCTTGTCCTTCCGAAGCTACTTTATCTATTCCGAACCCTTGCCATAACCTTGCCGGTGTCCTTCCTCTCTGCTCTCCAAAAACAACTGACCTGTTTTGTGTGGAACGCAAAGCCTCCGAGATGCCCTCTTAAAACCATGGTCTTACATAGAAGGCACGGCGGTATGGGGGTCCCTAATTTGGCCGCCTACCACAAGGCATGTGTTTTAGACCAACTTAGGTATTGGTGGGTGCCATCCCCACACAAGTCATGGACTTCCGTTGAGTCCTCTGACGTCTCGGGTCTTGACTTACAGTTGGCTCTTGTAGCTACTGCATTGGGAGACTGGCCTGGGACGTCCGAGAACCCGATGGTGCAGGCCTCCCTCTCCCTGTGGAGGGAGTTTTGTCATTTAAAATTACCTGCCACTTCTATGCACAAATTACATGTCCCGTTGAAGGTCCTGGGCTACATCCTCCCACACCTAGATGTACAACCATGGTTGCGACATGGAGTACTGCTCCTCAGTGACCTGTATCTCGACTCTCGCATATGTACATTTGCTAGCCTACAAGCCCGCTACGGCCTCCCGCAGGGGGCATTCCTCTCATACCTCCAGATTAGATCCTTTCTCCACAAACATCCGCTCCCCACTTATATAGAGATACCCAATTTGGTATACCTTTTCCTTCAAAACACAGCAGCTCACATGAAAGGTATCACGCTGTTTTATGCCATTTACAACAAACACAATTCTTTTGCTAAACCCCCTTCAGTCCTCCAATGGGAACGTACCTTGGCGTCCTCGTTCTCTGATTCCACCTGGCTTAGAACATTTGCCTCCACTTACTCAGCTACAAAATGTGTGACCCATTGGGAACAGTACCAGAAGGTGTTACACTCCTGGTACCTCACCCCATTCAAACTTTCTAAGTTCTACCCAACCCACTCCTCCCTCTGCTGGAGGCACTGCGGGGAAATAGGTACTCTATATCACACGATGTGGTCCTGTATGTCGCTGCGGTCCTTCTGGAATGCTTTATTTGCACTCATTTCGGACATAACACAAGATAAGGTCCTTCCATCACCGGCTTTGGCCATCCTCCATATCAATGTACATGACTTTAAACCCTGTCATAGGACGATTATCATACATCTGCTTCTTGCAGCAAAAACTGCCATAGCTAAATACTGGAAATCCCCAACACCCCCTTCTTGCACCGAAGTTGTCCTTGCACTTAACCACCATTGCATGATGGAGAAAACACTTGCAGTTGTCAATCTTGCTGCTCCCTCCTTCCGGAGGAAGTGGGGAGTTTGGCTATCTCACCCCAAGTGCACAGTCTTAGACTGATATAGAGGTTCCTTACTTGGACCCCGCTGGACCTTTCCCTGTCATGTCCTCCCCATCCTTCCCACTCCTCTCTTCTGCTATTCCCACCCCTTGTTCCTGTTCCTTCCCTTTGCCTCCCCTCTCCTTCGTTCTGCCTTTCTATTCCATGTCTCCTCCAAGTGCTCTTCCTAGGTATCTGGGTCACCCTCCTGTGCCTCGCTGTTTGCCCCGGGCATGTTGTTATTATTAATGGTTGCAAGATTGTTTGCACTGCGACTCATGCACCTGTCATGGGGTTTCTCCTTCACCCTCTCCGGGCACAGTTTGTTCCCCTTGGGGTGCCCGGGGGGGGGGGGGGTGATGTTTCAGGTGTTATGATTACCAGTAGTTGTTTGTTATGCTGCCATGTTATCAGTGATTGGTTATCTCACTACTATGCCTTTTATATATTTTGGACCCATTTGTAATGCATTGTTTGATTGCACACTTGGCTGTTTATTCGGTTATGTATGTCAAACTTAATAAAAACTAATGAAACTAAAGTTTGCCACAAGCCCTCTGGGAGAAACACCAAACATGTGGAAGAAGGTGCTCTGGTCAGATGAAACCAAAATCGAACTTTTTGGCAACAATGCAAAACGTTATGTTTGGCGTAAAAGCAACACAGCTCATCACCCTGAACACACCATCCCCACTGTCAAACATGGTGGTGGCAGCATCACGGTTTGGGCCTGCTTTTCTTCAGCAGGGACAGGGAAGATGGTTAAAATTGATGGGAAGATGGATGGAGCCAAATACAGGACCATTCTGGAAGAAAACCTGATGGAGTCTGCAAAAGACCTGAGACTGGGACGGAGATTTGTCTTCCAACAAGACAATGATCCAAAACATAAAGCAAAATCTACAATGGAATGGTTCACAAATAAACATATCCAGGTGTTAGAATGGCCAAGTCAAAGTCCAGACCTGAATCCAATCAAGAATCTGTGGAAAGAACTGAAAACTGCTGTTCACAAACGCTCTCCATTCAACCTCACTGAGCTCCAGCTGTTTTGCCAGGAGGAATGGGCAAAAATTTCAGTCTCTCGATGTGCAAAACTGATAGAGACATACCCCAAGCGACTTACAGCTGTAATCGCAGCAAAAGGTGGCGCTACAAAGTATTAACTTAAGAGGGCTGAATAATTTTGAAAGTTTGAAATATCCAATAAATTTCGTTCCACTTCATGATTGTGTCCCACTTGTTGTTGATTCTTCACAAAAAATTACAGTTTTATATCTTTATGTTTGAAGCCTGAAATGTAGCAAAAGGTCGAAAATGTCAAGGGGGCCGAATACTTTCGCAAGGCACTGTATATAGCACCTTACAGGTAGGTGCTAGGTAAATGTATAGTGGGCTTTGTCTGCCTAATAGCAGGGCCATGATTTATTTTTGCAGGGTGTCATGGCTTCCAGGTGTGTCTGCTGAAGGGGGAGTCTCCCCACTGGCTCTGTGAGAGGCTTCTAATAGGGCAGTGGAGGAAACCCAATCAGGGATACATTCAGGCTTGTAACTACCCCAGAAGGCAGATTCTGCCACAAAGGATTCTGGGAGTGGGTATAAGTTTGAGGGTGGGCATGACTCATGGTCTTTGGTGGGAAGCAGAGTCCCAGGAGGGAGAGGACGGCTGTCTCTCCTCCTGTCAGAAGCGGATGTCTCGGGTGCTGCCTGAGAATCCAGAAAGTTCTGAGTTGAGCTGAGGGGGATCCGGTGTGGCGTGAACCATCGGAGAGTGATAGGGGTCCAGTCCCAAGAAAGCCTACATAGGTCATGAGTGCTGAGGATTGCCCCCGAGGGGGTCTGCCTAGAGTCAGTGGGGACCACTCCGGAGAAGGTTCTAGGATCCAAGTGTCAGCTAGCTGTAAAGGGGGTACCTAGCCAGAGGACCCTGAAGTGATAGAGGGGGTACCTAGGTTGAGGACCCTGAAGTGATAAAGGGGGAGCCTGCAGTTTGGGCCCTGAAGAGTTAACGCACAGCGTGAGTGCATCAGTTGAGAGTTGCAGCCATACAGGAATACACAGAAAGCTACCTCAAGCCAGGGCAAGGCTGGAGAGAGTAGTCAGTGACTTTGCAGTGCAAGCAGTGTCAGATGTTCAATGTTCCACAGTCCTGGATCTTCTGAACTTAAGTCGGAGTTTCAGCACAGCTTTCAGTGATACAGTGTGTTCAAAGAGTTAGTAAGCATTGGCTAGCATCGGCTGGCTTCAAGACAGCGCTAACGGGCATTTTTGCTACAAAAGTCCCAGAATTGTACATAGTCGAGCCAAAGGAGTATCCCACTCATTCCCTTCTCCAATCCCCTAAAACTACAATAAAACAACCAAACAAAGATGCCGGAGTTGTCAATGTGTCAGTTCTCACACCCAGGGCCGCAGCTCACATGGGCTGAAGAGGTAACCGGTAACAATTATATATAATTTTCCGACTGCTAAAAGAGACCTGCTCTTTAGCCCAAAGTTATAGATATTGTCGAAGTATGTCAGCTCAGGCACAGCGTACCTTTGCCATTGTAGGGTGTAAATGTAAAAAAAGGTTGGTGCGCTAAACTTAATTCCACAAATATATAAACAATGCATACAATTGTAAATATGGTGAAAAAATCAAAAGTCCATTCTCTTGTGGCAACGTGCAAATAAATAAACTTTGAAGTGACTTGAAACGAATTGTGATTCCTGTAACTCGATAAATAGTGTATAACCACCACGTGAAACGATCCCCACCACCGACAAGCTGTTCTTCTTACCAGATAGACAGATATATACGTGAGTGGATTGAAAATACAGCTACTCACTCCCCATGCAGCTTCACCCAAGGTGTGTGTGTAAGCCGCTTACCAGATATCAATGTGGTTGAGCATGGGAATATACATCTCATCTCTTCAGAATCGAGGCTGTCTGTTGGTGTGGCGATCCCAATACAAAGTATAATGTCTCCTTGTGACTCCGCAACGAATATGTAAAGAATGCAAGAGGACCAAATGGTGCATTACCCCCGATTTATTAAAGAATAAAAGCAAATGCACTTACATGTCTCTGAATATTCACAGGCATATACGTTGGAAAGTTGAATGATTACAGGAACGCTCCCGTGTCCGGCTGCAGCAACGGACGATCGGGATGACGTGAGTGACGGCGCGACACGCCTCCTCTCTGACGCGTTTCCTCTTACGAGACTTCCACCGAGATAGGAGGGACGTGCGCGCCGTCACGCTCGTCAATATATACCTCCTAGATTGAATGACCACTTCCGGTGTCCGCAAATAGCACACAGGAAGTGTTTACATCCGACGTAACTATCGGTAGGAATTTAAAATTAAAACTATGGGAGTATTAAATAAAACTCTTTATTATTGTGTTTAAAATCACTAAGAATTAATTCTTATCTGCCCAATTTTGCTGGTTAGTGTAATAATGAACCGTACTAGTATTTACTTCCGGTCCCATCTGTTTAATGTATACCAAGCTCCGGACACCGGAAATAACATTCCTAGGCGCTATTCAGTGGGGACATATCAATATATCACACATATATGTTATATCGATTACAATTATATATCCAGCTAGGTCCGCATACACCAACAATGTATTATGGGCATATATAAGTAAAAACTTATTATGAAAAATATAAAATATTTAAAATTATAAAAATTCTAAAACTTTAAAAGAATTTTAAAAATTATTTTTCAGACTAGTTGTTAAGATGACATTTTGGAATTAAGGAAGAAAAAATACTTTAGCTGTTATTTATATGAGCATTGATGTCCCACTCTACATTTAACCCCAAAGGTCGATAACATCTAAGCTCATATATCCAGAAGGTTTCCCTTCTGGATATTGACCTCTTAAGGTTACTTCCCCTCCAATGGGGTACATATTTCTCAATCACTGTGATCTGCAGATTTTTGGGATTCTTTTTATGACATTTGCTAAAATGTAGAGAAACACTGTGTCCTATAAAACCCGTCTTTATATTTGACAAATGCTCCCCAATGCGAATGCTGGCTGTTCGAATGGTGCGTCCCACATACTGGAAACCACACCCGCATTGTAGGAGGTATATTACCCCTTTAGTATGACATGAAATAAATTCCTTAATTTGGTATTCCTTCCCTGTGTTGCTGGAACTGAACTTAGAAGTTCTTTGTGTTTTTGCTCCTTTGCAAATCTTGCAATTTCTACAGGGAAAATACCCTTTCATGTCAGGAAAAATTCTTGGGGCGACAGGTTTTTGTACTGGATTAGGGGCTATGATGTCTTTGAGGTTTCTTGTTTTTCTATAAATCATGTTGGGTCTTTCAGGGAGATGGGGACCCAGAACTTTATCTCCCTGAAGTATACTCCAGTGTTTCCGAAACGTGTGATTGAGCCACCTATAGTTGTTTGAAAATTGTGTGACAAAGGCGAACTCAAATTTGGATCCACTATTCGTAGGTATATTGTGATCTTTAGGAGTTATCAATTTTCCTTGTGAAAGAATACCTACTTCTTTTATCTCTTTATCCAGGATTGCGGCATCATAGCCTTTTTCAAGAAACCTTTCTTTAAGTATTGAAGCCTGTTCCTGAAAGTCCGAATCCTGTGTACAGTTTCGTCTTATTCTTTTAAACTGGCTCTTAGGTACTGATTTCAACCAGTTCGGGTGGTGGCAGCTATCCATCATGATGAAACCGTTACGATCTGTGGGTTTGAAATAGGATCTAGTGATGAAACCAGACCCTTTTCTGGAAATGACCAAATCCAAGAAATTGACTGATGTTGGGCTTGACTCGTAAGTGAGTCTAATTCCCCAGTCGTTACAATTTAGTCTTTCCATAAAATTCTTCAATGTTGTCTCATTTCCTCTCCACACAAGTAACGTGTCATCAATATAGCGCCTCCAAAAAAGAAGTTCTTTTGTTCTGTTTGAAAAAACATTCCGATCTTCCCATAAAGCCATAAAAAGATTTGCCAAACTGGGGGCAAATTTGGCCCCCATGGCAACACCTGTACGTTGGAGGTAAAAGTTACCGTCGTGATAAAAATAATTGTGTTCCATCCCGAATCTTAAAAGATCCAGAATGAACTCCTTTTGTTTCAACGGTATCTCATAGTTGGTTTCCAAAAATGTGCTCACAGCCTCGTAACCCATCTCATGTGGGATAATCGTATACAGGGATGACACGTCCGCAGTAACAAGGAGCACATCTCCATCCACTTCCATTTGTGTCATCTCTTGTATACACTGCGTGGTGTCCTTTAGGTACGCAGGAGTGTCTTGTACCAGAGGCTGCAGGAAGTAATCTACATACCTTCCGATTCTGGATGTGATAGAATCGATCCCACTCACAATGGGTCTCCCCGGTGGTTTAGTGGGATGTTTGTGCACCTTAGGCAAATAATAGATGGTAGGTAACCTAGGTGCCAATGGTATTAGATACTCCTTTTCTTTGTCAGTTAGGATACCTGTGTCGAAACCTTTGTTGACTAGTTTTTTCAATTTCTCTTTGTATGTACGTGTGGGGTCTCTCTTTAGAACTTCGTATGTGTTAGTGTCGGACAAGAGATTTTTCATTTCTTCCGCATAATCTTCTCGTTTTAACAATACGATTCCCCCACCTTTATCGGCTGGTCTGATGATAAGGTTTTTGTTGTCGCACAAAGTTTTTATACCTTTCATCAGATCTGGTTGAGGTTTATGTTGTATATCTTTCTCCTCAAGTTCTTTAAGTAACATATCTTTAAAAACTAAGATATTGTTACTATGTTTTCCATCTGGGTTGAACAGAGAAGAATTCCTCAACCCCGTATTCACTACCGAGGAGGATTGATAGGACACATAATTACGCTCACCAGCCTTTGATAGAAAGTGCCTTTTCACGTTCAGCTTTCTGATGTACTTCTGAATGTCAACAAAGGTCTGAAATTTGTTGAGGGATTGTCTTGGGGCATATTTCAATCCTTTGTTGAGCGTATGTTTCTCACTCTCAGTCAGAGTAACCCCGCTTAGATTGAATATCCCCGCCTCATCGACTTTGGGACCCTTCTTTTTAGATCCTCCTCTCGATCCTCTTTTTACTTTCTTTTCTTGCCTTTCTTGTGGCCCCGTCCTAAAAAACCCCGCTTCTTGGTGCTAATGGGTGTTTTAGAGGACTGTTGTATTCTTTCCTCACCTCTGTCCTCATATCCCTCATGTCTGAGAGGTTCAAATCTGTTCTGTGAACTTTGGGGATAAGGTCTTGGGGTATGAGGTGTGTCTAAGCTGTTGCCCATATAATCTAATGGGACGCGTCTAGGGGATCTGGACCTAGAGCGTCTGGATCTTCTCTCTGGTGACCTGGATTTAGATCTTCTTGGTCTTCTCTCAGATGATCTATGTTTCTTGTCAGTATCATCCCTATAGTATTCCTGTCTCATAGGACGAAATTCCTCTTTAATGTTCTCTCTTTTCCGTTTTTCTCTAGCGTTAGTAGAGGCATCTCTTAATGGTCTATATCCCTTATTTTTAGGGGGTATCACCCCTTGGTTGGGTCTATTAGATTCCTGAGCATTCACAGTAGTAGTGGCAGTGCTCCTGGAGTCCTTAAACCCAAAAGGTGTTAGAGTCCCACTGGACGTCCCTTCTCCTAAGGGATTGGTAATCTCCATGTCTCTGACCAATTCTTCTTCTTCCTCTGACACATTCAATTGCCATTTGAAGACTTTACCTGATTGATAATCCTCCAGGTCTCTAAAATATTTTTTACGTTTTTTAGCTTTTTTGTTCTTCTTCCTCAATGGCTATAATCTCCCTTAACTCTTGGTTGTAAACTTTATAAGCTTCTTCCAAGATGAAGGGAGTTAATTTTTCCTTAATTTCCAAAATTTCCTTGTTTAACTTTAAAACTTTTTTCCTTCTCTTATCAACAAGGAAGTTTAAGAGACTCATGCCGGCTCCATTGAAAAAGTGGAACCATTCCATCATTTCCGTATCCCCTTGGTCGGGGTTGATGGTCCATCTTAAACTCCTAGGGACCATTTTTTCCTGGATATATTTCTCCAGGAAAACAATGTCCCATGATGCGTGTAGTTCAGACACCATAATATTCTTAAGGCGCATAAAAATGCCCCTAAGATCTGTGGGATCTGATAGATGTTTATCAAAAACATCCTCGACGGCCAGAATTCTGGTTTTATGATATTCAAAAATATCCATTGGTTTATCTGCAGCAACCCGTTGGAATGTAGGGAAATAGTGAAAAAATATAAAGGTGCGCTGATAAACGTGCGTGAAGCTGCTACCAAGATATATATGTGATGTAAATGTAAAAAAAGGTTGGTGCGCTAAACTTAATTCCACAAATATATAAACAATGCATACAATTGTAAATATGGTGAAAAAATCAAAAGTCCATTCTCTTGTGGCAACGTGCAAATAAATAAACTTTGAAGTGACTTGAAACGAATTGTGATTCCTGTAACTCGATAAATAGTGTATAACCACCACGTGAAACGATCCCCACCACCGACAAGCTGTTCTTCTTACCAGATAGACAGATATATACGTGAGTGGATTGAAAATACAGCTACTCACTCCCCATGCAGCTTCACCCAAGGTGTGTGTGTAAGCCGCTTACCAGATATCAATGTGGTTGAGCATGGGAATATACATCTCATCTCTTCAGAATCGAGGCTGTCTGTTGGTGTGGCGATCCCAATACAAAGTATAATGTCTCCTTGTGACTCCGCAACGAATATGTAAAGAATGCAAGAGGACCAAATGGTGCATTACCCCCGATTTATTAAAGAATAAAAGCAAATGCACTTACATGTCTCTGAATATTCACAGGCATATACGTTGGAAAGTTGAATGATTACAGGAACGCTCCCGTGTCCGGCTGCAGCAACGGACGATCGGGATGACGTGAGTGACGGCGCGACACGCCTCCTCTCTGACGCGTTTCCTCTTACGAGACTTCCACCGAGATAGGAGGGACGTGCGCGCCGTCACGCTCGTCAATATATACCTCCTAGATTGAATGACCACTTCCGGTGTCCGCAAATAGCACACAGGAAGTGTTTACATCCGACGTAACTATCGGTAGGAATTTAAAATTAAAACTATGGGAGTATTAAATAAAACTCTTTATTATTGTGTTTAAAATCACTAAGAATTAATTCTTATCTGCCCAATTTTGCTGGTTAGTGTAATAATGAACCGTACTAGTATTTACTTCCGGTCCCATCTGTTTAATGTATACCAAGCTCCGGACACCGGAAATAACATTCCTAGGCGCTATTCAGTGGGGACATATCAATATATCACACATATATGTTATATCGATTACAATTATATATCCAGCTAGGTCCGCATACACCAACAATGTATTATGGGCATATATAAGTAAAAACTTATTATGAAAAATATAAAATATTTAAAATTATAAAAATTCTAAAACTTTAAAAGAATTTTAAAAATTATTTTTCAGACTAGTTGTTAAGATGACATTTTGGAATTAAGGAAGAAAAAATACTTTAGCTGTTATTTATATGAGCATTGATGTCCCACTCTACATTTAACCCCAAAGGTCGATAACATCTAAGCTCATATATCCAGAAGGTTTCCCTTCTGGATATTGACCTCTTAAGGTTACTTCCCCTCCAATGGGGTACATATTTCTCAATCACTGTGATCTGCAGATTTTTGGGATTCTTTTTATGACATTTGCTAAAATGTAGAGAAACACTGTGTCCTATAAAACCCGTCTTGTAGGGTTGTAGGGTGTGCTAGAACAGGGAAAGGTGGCACACAGCTAGTAAAATCAGTCAAGGAGAAAAAATGCCTTTAAGCTTTATTTAATGTTAAGTGTACGTAAATGTAAAACATTTGATACATACCGTGGTCCAATAGAGTGCAGAAATGGTTATTATTATTTGTATCGGGAAAAAACGAATTGAAAAGGATTAAAAGAGGTGCATGGAAGCCAGCCAGCCAGCCCCCAGTCTGATGTACTAACCCTCCAGTCTGCCACCAACCAAGTAGACCTGTCTCGATATAAATAAAGAACAGGGGTTTAGTTGACACGCATTTGCAAATGCATGTGTAAGCTGCAGAGCCACGACACGGCACCCTGTTTTATCTGCAGTCCCTAACACTTTTAAATTTGAGTGTCTCCACTCTGGGAGCACATGGCTGCTAATGGGTGGATAGGAGGCAGGTGGGAGGGAGCAGCCCAAACTTCCCCCAACCCACCTCCATCCACGACTGGTATAGTATCTCAATGCTCTAATAGCATGGTTCTTAGGATGGTACAAACTGAAAATGACCAGCTGAGAAGCATACACCTCCAATCCCTTGGCGGATGCAGTGTAAAACACAGGTTTTGAATAGGAGTGAAGCCGGCAAAGATGTTTTTTAAAGGTGGTAGCCGAATTCATAATCTTAGAGTGGACAGTATATTATATAAAATGTTTAGTACCATATACTGTCAAACAAAACAAGGAAAACGTAATAAAGTGCATAGATTATAAAAGCTTGTTAGGTTAGTATATTTAGGTAAAAATTTAGACGGATATTATGTATGTTATAAATGTCCATACACAGAAAAAAAAGGACAAGGAGTGCTTGTAAAATGAATAGAGGGAATTGAGATGGCAGTGAAGATATTTGTCATATTCAATGAGAGGGGGAGAGAGATTGGCGCAATCGGACTGTACGGGCTGCTATAGTAGTCTTAAATATGGGTAAAGGCAATGAAACAGTCCAGTGGAATTTCTAGAACACTTTGATGGCTGCAGTCTGTGAAGGGTGAAGCAACCCTGTATGGATCCAAAGAGAGAGAGAGAGAGAGGACCAAGAGCCGATCTAAGTGTAGCAATGTACGTTCTTTAATATAATAAAAAAGAGTGTTACTCACAAAGGTCCATTAAAAGCAGGCATCTAAAAGCAGTAGAGGGTCACCACACAGACCCCCTACTGCTTTTAGATGCCTGCTTTTAATGGACCTTTGTGAGTAACCCTCTTTTTTATGATATTAAAGAACGTACATTGCTACACTTCAATCGGCGCTTGGTCATATTCAATGGCAACAGGTGGCTGACAGGTGGTTTTGGTTTGGTCATATTCAATGGCAACAGGTGGCTGACAGGTGGTTTTGGTTTGTTTCATGAACATATGATCTCTGAGTGTGGTGGTGGGTTCAGCGTCAGTCCTTCCTATGTTTGGATGAGCTGGTGAGGCCGGGATTCTTCCTCTGCCTGGGGATTGCCGTTTCGCTGGAGATGGGGAATTGTGGGATGAGGATCGACGTCATCTCTGAGCTGATGATTCGCTTCAGCATTGTACTTCCATAGGCTCCTCAAGTAGGTGGAGAAGGCGAAGATCTCTGTACCAGTTTGGTAAATTGACTATTGGTATTTTCAGTCACACACAAAATGAATATAGATCTTCCGGAACTTTTAAAAGAACTGGTTGACTTGGAGGACCTGCTGAAAGGCAAAAAGGAAATTTCCACCTATACGATATACCTTTTTCTCTGAGAGTATCCAGCAGGGGGCGCAGATATTTACATTGCTGCAATGTTATCTGTGAGAGGTCTTGGTATAGTTTAATTTCTGTGCCTTGGAATAGTATGCGACCTCTACCTCTGTGTAAGATATCTTCTTTTAGTTGAAACTTGATGATATTACATACCACGCCTCTCGGGGAATCATTGTCTCTGCCTCTGGGTCTTAGTGCTCTTTCCATCTCAATCCCAAAATATCATTAAAGATTGCAAATAGAGCTTGTTGTAGGTGATTTGACACGACTGACTCAGGCAAGCCCCTCACTCTTATATTGTGTCTGTGACCTCTATTGTCTAAATCTTCTAGGTGACATTGGATGCCTCGCATTTGCAAAGTGTGAGAATCTAAGGTGTGTTTTGCTTCTTGCAGCTCGTGATCATGGCGGGCTGTAGTGACCTCTATATCCTCTAGTCTGGACACTACTGCTTAAAAGTCATGTAGAAGGTCTGCAATAGCTGCTGAGAGTGTTTATTTTATGTCTGCAGCCACTGAGTGAAGATTGCTGAAGCATAACATTTTTACTGCCTGTGTTGAAGGTTTAACAGAGCGTTTCTCTGCTATATTTTCTGATCTCCTTACCAGACTCATGCTGGCATGCCTTGTGGGTGCTTTAGAGGCCTGTGAAAGCACCTTTATGTCCCGCGATTGGGATCGGAAAATCTCTGGGATATCTACAAGATAAATGTAGAAAACCAGGAAAAAATCCCTGAAGGGGATCTTTCCATGAAGAGTGGGGAAGGAGGATGTTTGAGATGCCTAAGATTATCTAGACCCGTAATGAATGTATAAAGCAAAATAAAAATATAAAGAATAAAAAAGAAATTTAGGTAAAAGGTAAAATGTATTTTTTATTCTTTATATTTTTATTTTGCTTTATACATTCACTACGGGTCTAGATACTCTTAGGCATCTCAAACATCCTCCTTCCCCGCTCTTCATGGAAAGATCCCCTTCAGGGATTTTTTCCTGGTTTTCTACATTCTAGGATGTCACGGAGGACATAAACTGCACTACTGCTGACCAGTTTCAGGAGATGATTGGACAGTTCCACCAGATATGATAAAGGGTGCCATTTTGACCACACAATCTCCAGCAATGTGGGGAGGAATCTGGGAAGATGGAGGAGATTCTGGTCGGGGTGTAGTACCATTTATGGAAACATTTTAGTTGAGATTCCCAGTGGGAGATGCATTTTGAGAGAGCTTTAGTGGGAGTTGTAATGAAATGTTCCATTGTCAAAGGGGGATGGAAAATTGCATTTGTTGTTCCCAGTATGACATAGATGTAGATTTGCCTTATGTTGCCTGTCTCGTGAGCAAACTGTACAAGTATGGAAATCCTTTCTGGAATGCAGTAGGGGAGTTGAAAAAATGTAAGATATCTTGAAGAAGAGCATTGTCCAAGTTTTTAGTGTTTTGCAGGATTGATCAGATGCGTAGGTATTTGAAGAAGTCATTGCGATTGATGTTGAATTTTAGTTGGAGCTCTTGGAAAGAGCATAAATTGGAGCCATTATAAAGATCTTCAATCTGATGAATACCGCCTCGGATCCAGGTGCTGATGTTGATGTCTGGAGATAACAGGGCTGCCATTTCTAGAGGAAGTAGCCATAGTGTACTGTTGTGGATACCTGGAGCAGATTGGGCTATGAAGGACCAGTTGCGAGTAGTAGCTACAATTGTGCTCAGAATGTTGTGAGAAGGCTGTTGTTTAAGTAGGATTGCCGAAAATGTAGCTCTCATTGAAGAGCAGAGAACTGAGCTTTCAATCTGGATCCAGGTGGTCTGGTTAAGAATTACCGACTTGTAATCTGCTGTTAAAATGGGTGGACCAAGGCTTGCTAGATGAGTGGGGGTAATGAAAAGGAATGACTTGATACAAGGGCACTTTTTGTTCCAAATAAAAGAGTTCAGTATAATTTGTAGTTTTCGCAATTGCTGGGGCAGAAGCAGGAGGAGCAAAGTCCTGAAAAAAGTGAATTGTGTGAGAAAGTACGAACATTTTTGCTAGGGCAATCCACCCAGCCCATGAGACTTTAACATTTTTCATGTCCTGAGATATTTTGAGCAATTTTTCAATCAATCAGTTACAGATGACGCTAGGATGTGTTGGAAGGCGCCGTCAGCTGTACATCTAGGTGAGGTAGGGAGTTGTTTAGTGCCTAGGAGAAAGGAGTTAGGCTAGATATTTGATTTTTAAGAGTAGAGTCAAGGTAGATTTCCAGTATGCTGGATTTAGAATAATTCGTTTTGTATAGAGATACAGAGCCACATGTTTCCAAGGTGTGTTGCACTGCAGGGGCAGAGACTAATGGGTTGGAGAGGGATAGGAGGACGTTGTCTGCGAATAGTCCTATTTTAAATTGCTCTGCACCGACTGAGATACCTAATATGTTGGTGTTAGATCTTATTGACTCCGCCAGGGGTTCCATGATTAGGGCAAATAGGATAGGGGAAAGTGGACAGCCCTGGCGAGTGCCCGTAGTGATATCAAAGGGGTCAGATAATAGGCCGGAAGTCCAAACCCTGGCACTTGGAAGAGTGTAGAGTCCCAAGATTGTGGAAAGGATGGGGTCCCAAAACCCAAATTTTATAAGTACTTCTTTTAAATATGTCCAGTGTACCCTGTCGAAAGCCTTCTCTGCGTCAAGAGACAAGAGCAGAGAAGACCTTTGACCGCTCTCGGCCCACTAAATTAGGTCTACAAAGCAGTGAGTCCCACCAGAGGCCTGGCGCCCATCTACAAATCCTATTTGATCTTTGTGAACAAGTTTTGGGATAAATTGAGAAATATGGAAGCCAAGAGCTTTGCATAGATTTAAATTTCTACATTTAGAAGTGAAATGGTCCGATAGTTAATTGGGTTCTCTGTGGGTTTGCCTGGTTTAGAAATTGGTGAGATAAGAGCTGCTAAGGATTCTTTAGGGATATTACCAGAGTTTACAAAGGAGGAGAAAGTTTTTTGGAAATGGGGGTACAACAGATCTTTGATAGTTTTGTAACATTCTTTGCTAAATCTGTCTAAGCCAGGGGCTTTATGTAGAGAGAGTTTGGAAATGATTTTATCTATCTCATCAGTTGTGAAAGGTCATCCAATTGGTCAGGTTGGAGAGAGGGCAAATCAATAGAAGATAAAAAGTTTGGGATAATTGCTGGGGTGGGGTAAGGATAAATGGGGGGAGTCTTTTAATTTATATAATTTGAAGCAGAATAACCTGAATCTTTTAGAAATATCTTGGGGGTTTCGAAAGTTTATTACCCTGGGAATCTAGCAGGTAGTATATTTTGGATTGTGCCATTTTGCGTTTATATTGTCTTGCTAATATAGCACCAGGTTTGTTGCCTTGGGCATACCAAGCGGTACGTAGCCTTTTGGCATAGAAGTCAAAGTTGGCATGTAGGAGGGAGTGTAGATGAGCTCTTAATGTATGCAATTTCACCTCATCTTCTGGATTAGCGGGAGATTTGTGGTGGCGCTCAACTACTCTAATATCTTGTAGAGCTTTAGTGAAGACTTGCTTGCGTAGCCTATTCTCCTGTGCACCAAATTTAATCAAAAGACCTCTCTGATTTAGGCATTTTGCACGTTCCAGAGCATAGCCTCGTCAGAGCCAGTGTTAGCATCAAAGAAGTGTTGGATCTCAAGTTTGATATTTTCCTGGTAGAAGGGGTGGGAGAGAAGGGAGGAGTTTAACCACCAGATTGTGTGAGATCGTTTGTCTAAAGAAGTGAACAGTTTGAGTGACACTGGGGTGTGATCTGACCATATGATCAGACCTATTTGTGAAGAAGTGACAGATTGTAGGAGTTGTTTGTTGACCAGGAAGAGATCAAGCCTGGAATACAATTTTTGCATGGAGGAAAAAAAAGTGTAGTCTCTTTTTGAGGTATGTAAATACCTCCAGGGGTCATAGAGATCCTCTAGTTGGATATATGATGCCAGGGTGGTAGAGCGTCTTCTGTAGATGTTAGTTGAATCAAGAGAGTAGTCTAGGACTGTGTTTTAAATCCCTATGAATATTTGGTTCTTGTGATAAGGGCTAAGTTTTTTCATTAGAGAGTGGAAAAATTGTTTATGGCTCTCGTTGGGGATGTAGATATTAACCAGGACTAGTGGGAGGTTATTGCAAATAGCCAATGTGATTAGGAAATGGCCGTTGGGGTCGGATTAAACTGAGCTTAGTTAAATCAGACTGAGCTGTGGATGGCAATCATCATTATCCTCTTTTTGGTCTCCGCGGAGGCAAAAAATCAGTGGGGGTAATGAGACAGACCCTGTACTCAAGGAGAGTATGTCCACCATATAATCTTCCCTTGCCTGGTACCAGCACAATCCCAGATCCCTTAGCCCACTCAGTCACTTGTCGAGACATCAGTGTAGGGTGGAAGAAGCATACGAAGCATGTTTATTCAAACACAGGCACAAAGAGATATACATTCTGGGACAATCCCCCCTCCCCTTTAGCAGCTAATGCACATACACATATACATCCCAAAAAAAGTTGATCCCAAGGCAGGCAGAAACAGCAGAACAATCGGATAAAGGCACTTAACAATTACAAACCCCACCCACCTCAAACTATCTAGAAATTGTCTATGGGATAAACTCCTACAAGCAGCCTGAAAAGGTCAAACAAATCTGTCATAAAATATTTCTTGAGGGAAATTGTTCATAAATATTACTGTCCCAAGTGAAAGAGCCCCTTCATTTTTTCAACACAAACCACACATATAGATCCCAGGATAACTGGGGTAACATGAAATGCTGAGTCCGGTGTGGTTGTACTGTGAGTCTGGTTAGTGCAGACCCGACTGGGGTTCTCGGTCACCCTGTGCCCCTGATAGACACAGGGTGACTTACACATAGAAGGGACCGGGAAAGCTGGACAAGGAGTTTCCCAACCTCTCTAAGGTAATCTGGGTTTCACAAGCCCCCTACCCAAAGTGACTCCTGTCACACCTTCTTTTTAGTCTCCGCAGAGGCAAAAAAGCAGTGGGGGTATGTTTTATGGAGACAGATGTGAGCCTTTTCAGCAGCAAAATATGTCTTTTGTACACATAAGATGTCCGCTTTATGGGAAAGTGCTTCCTTCCACATGAGCCTATGCTTAAATGGGCTGTTGAGCCCCTTATCATTATGCATGACAATTTTAAGTGCCATGGACAATAAGAAAGAGATGCTGCAGTATGCTCAGAAACCAACCACGCAAATGCGAACCAACCACTCAAAGACCACATTAGAATAATATTAAAATATAAAGTGACAAGGCAAAAGGGTTCAAAATGTTGAGGAACATAACACAGCAAAATTAGCTTAACAACATATAACAATACAGTGTGCATGGCACACTAGTAACCAGGGAAGTGGAGTAAGAGGTGACGGCTGTCCTTTCAGGAGATATGGTATGCCTGATTATTGTTAGAACGGGAAGTTACTGTAAGTGTTCCCGACTGAGATCCAGGAGCTGGAGATTTTAGTGGGGTCTGAGCCCACGTTTTGCTGTTGTTGTGGGGGTGGTACAAGAATGCCCCAGTTGTGGTATCGCTTCTCGGCCTTTTGGCTAAGATCAAGTGTAGTATCTGTTCTTATCAGTTGGTATGGAACCTGATGGTTAGTATCGGTGGGGGCCGAAATGAACCAGGGCGCTCCGGAACTACCGGGGGACTGGGAAGTAAGCCACATCAGAGAAAGCCGGATGGGTCCATTGCCTTCTGATTTGAATGGGTCCGCTCCTATCAGTTTGAAGAGAGCGAGAAAACCAGCTTGTCCGACTGGTTAGTACTGCTCCTGGATGTGATTGGTAAGGAATGGCGGATGGCGGTGGGAGGGCCTTTCCTCCTGGGTTGAATTTGGCCTTGCAAAAGGCTTGTCCCCAGTTGAAGGTAGGCTCACCCTAAGCTGTCCAACGTTCTAATGCCTCCTGATGGGATAGGGCTACACCGGGTCTGGCCTTGGGCCGAGATAGAAAAAGCCCGTGGTGTATGTGCCCCTGGGGTGGCACCCAGGGGTGCCTTAATTCTCACTGGTGAGGGGTAGCTCGCCTTGAGTTTTTTGGCACCTTGGTCACTGCACCATACACACTTTTTCCGCACCTGCCTCTTGGGCAAGGCCTTTTGGCTTCGACCAGAGGAATCTTTATTCCGGCCGGAAGGCCTGCCTTTGTATTTTCACATTGGCACTAATTCACCTCTCCACTTCCCCTTCCCCACCTTTTGTTTGTGTGTGCTTTTTCTTTGTAGTTTGTCACTTTACTATCACCTTTTTTCACTGCACGACTTGTAGGGTGTGGGTCCTCGGGCCCAGCCTTGAGTCTTAAGAGGGGGTGGATATGGCCTTTTGGCTTAGTTCGCCCTCTCTCATGGGGTCTCCCTTCGGGGGAGCCCCACCTAGTACTTGGGGTGGGCTGTTACGGCAGTCCCCCTGGAGAACGGGGTCCGTCTGGTTTCGGCCAGACAGACCATAAGTACCTTATATCCCTGTCAGGAGTCTTGCGCCCCGGGGGATCGAGGTTAGGGTCCAACCTCTTCGGAGGGAAGACCATCTTTTCGCACACCCTGTGCACTTTTTGTGTTCTCACATTTGCGTGTGTGCACTTTTTTATGCACCGGGTATAAGTCTTTTGAGTGTGTTTCCCACGCCACGGGCTTTAACCACTTTACTACCAGTCACGTAACCTCTACGTCGGCTGACTTTGAGTGGTTATACCGGGATGATGCCTCTAGCTAGAGGCATCATCCCGGTACCGTTGTTTGAAGCCGACGGTCGGCTTTCCGTCGGTAATGATCGATGCGGCTCGGGAGCCGCTCGATCGTTACCCGGGGGGGCGGGAGGGGACGTCCCCCCCTCCCGCCGCCTTCCGCGGCTTTGCTCGGGGCTACCGTCCCACCGGGAGCCCCGAGCACCCAGCCGGCACGTCCGCCGGCTGGATGGAGTCCCGATGAATGCCGGAAACGGCATCGATCGGGTCTCCGATGACGTAACCCGGAGGCGGCGTCCATGACGTCACGTCCGGGTTACTGTGCTGCAAAAGGCGGCAGATTTGAAAAACGGCTGTATGCAAAAATGCCGTTTTCGGCGTTTTGCATACAGGGAAGTGTAGTGGAGGGGTCCCTCGATCCCTCCATAAAGAGTACCTGTCACGACATATTGCTGTCACCAGGGATGTTTACATTGCTTGTGACAGCAATAAAAGTGATCAGATTTTTTTTTTTTTTAAAAAACCTGTAATAAAGTTTAAAAAAAAAGAAAAAATAAATAGGAAAAAAAAAAAAAAAAAAAATTTAGCCGTCCCCGTCACCGTTAGCTCGCGCACAAAAAAAAACGTATACGCAAGTCGAGCCGCAAATGAAATCGCTGTTCAAACCACACATGTGAGGTATCGCCGCGATCGCCAGAGCGTGGGCAATAATTAAAAAAAAAGAGCTACACTCTAACTCTAAACTGGTAACCGTTAAATAAATTTAAAGCGTCGCAGATTGAGATCTCTATTGACCGTAGTTTGTCGCCATCCCACGGGGGGGCGCAATTTTAAACCGTAACATGTTTGGTATCTATTTACTCGGCGTGACATCATCTTTCACAATATACAAAAAAAATGGGCTAACTTTACTGTTTAGTATTTTTTAAATGCAGTGAAATGTGATTTTTCAAATTTTTTCCAAAAAAATGGCGTTTTAAAGACCGCTGCGCAAATACCGCGTGACAAAAAATTTTGCAATGACCGACATTTTATTCTCCAGAGTCTTTGCTAAAAAAATATATATAATGTTTGGGGGTTCTAAGTAGTTTTCTAGGAAAAAATACTGGTTTTAACTTGTGAACAAAAAGTGTCCGAAATAGGGCTGGGGCTAAAGTGGTTAAGAAAAAAAAAAAAGTTGTGGTGGAGTTTATTGTCTTCCTTGGGTGAATTCATCAGTACAATTTGATTTTGGTCAGATCATCCCCCTTCTGCGTAGTGCTGTCATCATCCCCCATATGTTTCTTACTTACAGGTAGTGATGGTAGTAACTGTGTTAAAGTAAACAGCGTTACTTAACGCACTTACTTTAGAGGTTAACGAGTAATCTAACTGATTACTTTTCCCCTTATGGTAACACCGTTCCCATTACTTGGGCGGTGTTACCGCAATTACATCTACCGCCACTAGATGGCAGTAGTGTAACTCCTCTCTCCTCACTCCGCTATGACTATAGCTTTTTATCAAGCAGTGCACTCCTTCCTGTATTGCTAGGAATGAGCACCCAACGTACAGCATGTCCTGTCATCCAGGCAAGATGGGAACAGTTGCTCAAACCAACCATTTCTCAGGCACAATGCCTTCAGATTTAACATTTAAAAGAAGCCCCTTTTTTCAAAGCTGAGCTGTGTTTTTTTTTGTTTTTTTATTTATTTAATACACTGGAGATGTCTGAATGCCTGGTTATTTTTTTTTTTTTTGAAAGAGGAACTAGGAGACTTAGACTTTTTAAGATGATAGGGTCAAAGTTTCTGGAAAATCCCATTCTATAAACAGAAGATGTCACAAGGTATTCCAAGAACGCTTTCTTCTTTGCCTTACAAAACTGCATGTTCTGACTGCTAGATCCAAGCTTAATAATTTTTACTGTTCTGATTGTGAAAATTAAACAAATGATACCAGAAAAAAATTATTGAGCACAGTTCCGTTTTAGGATTATACAAATTCAACCCATACATGCCACTTACAAGATTTTACTGCTATAGCATATACAGTTGTAGCATATACCCAGAAGAAGCCACTGTTTCTTGGGTCCCCTGTTCCTGTGTGCATGAGTCTGCAAATAGTACCACTCAATCTGAAACAACTGGCTGGGTGGGGGATATTTATTGAAAATGTATATGCAGTATCTATTTTTTTGCAGGTAAAAAAATGTGCATTTACAATTTTTTTTTTGGGAGCCTGGATTGCACCAGCGATCAGCAGATTACTGATACCATGCAGGTCGTCAGTGTAAGCTGTCTTCCCATACATTGTACGAGCAGGCAGTGGCCCGGTGAGCGGAGACCCGCATGCCCGCATTTTTTTCAGATTGTGACAGCTAGTGGGGGGAGAAGATCCCCCCTAGCTGTCAAAATGCGGGATCGGAGGCGAGCAGAAGCCAGTCCATCTGAAATATGTTACATGTTACACTCTCGCGGTACTGGCCTGTAGAGAGATGGAGAGAGACTGGAGTCTGGAGATACGGCACGCCAGCCAGCGCCCAGCAGGTACCCCAGCGATATATAAATATAAATATATATATATATATATATATATATATATATATATATATATACACCACCAGTCCACCACCACCATCGTCCAGTCGTCCACAAGCACAGTCACTGCACTCTGCGCTCAGGAGCAGGACAGTCACATGAGGGACAGCAGCACAGGAGGAGTCAGCAGAGTACAGTCACAGTTAGCCCAGAGGATGGAGACAGACGGACCCAACCAGTGTGCCACACCACCAGCAGCCACCAACACCACCAGCAGCCAGCAGGTACAAAAAAAAACAAAACATAAAATACCACAGTCAGGACTCAGACCCCACCGGTGTGCCACACCACCAGCAGCCGCAGCCACCAACACCCCCAGCAGCCACCACCACCAACACCACCAGCAGCCACCAACACCACCAGCAGCCAGAAGGTACCAAAAAAAAAACTAAAATACCACAGCCAGGGCTGGAGTGGACTCAGGAGTCAGACTCAGGTCAGGTACCACTGTACCACACTGCCAGTACCCCCACCAGTGCCATACCACCATCCGCTACTGCACACCACCACCAGTGCACCAGCACCACCAGTCCACCACCACCAGCAACAGCAGCAGGTACCATTCAAGTAAAAATAAAATACCACTCAGTCAGGACTGGAGTCACTAAGGAGGACTCAGGTCAGGTACCACTGCCAGTACCAGTGTACCACCAGCACGTAACCAGCCGGTACCACTCAGCAAATACCCACTAAGGTATCACTCAGAAAATACCACTCAGGTACCCACTGCCAGTGTACCATGCATCTGGGAAACACTCAGCAAATACCACTCAGGTACCAGTGCCACCAGTGCCACTCAGCAAGTACCACTCAGCAAATACCACTCAGGTACCAGTGTACCACACAGGTACCACAGTGCCACTCACAGCAAATACCACTCAGGCACCACTCAGCAAATACCACTCAGGTACCAGTGTACCACGCAGCCAGCCAGTACCACTCAGCAAATACCACTCAGGTACCACCAGTGCCACTCAGAAAATACCACTCAGGTACTGTACCAGTGTACCACGCAGCCAGTACCACTCAGCAAATACCAAGCAGGTACCACTCAGCAAATACCACTCAGGTACCTTTCCTGTGTATTACGCAGGTACCACTCAGCAAATACCACGCAGGTACCACTCAGTAAATACCACACATACAAGGGGCATACAAGTTATTTGACATATTAGATTATTTTTTTTTAAAGTAATGCAATAGTTATTTTCCCTGGTAATTAGTTACTTTTTTACTGATGTAACTCAGTTACTAACTCAATTACTTTTTGTGAAAAGTAACTAGTAACTATAACGAATTACTTTTTTTTTTAAGTGACATGACCAACACTGCTTACAGGTGCCTTGAGAAGAGAGTGAGCTTGCGAGTCAGCAGCTCTCTTGTGCCTGTCGGTAGCATGGGGAGAGGAGGAGGATTGTTCTCCTGGCCATGTTGTCTCCATCAGGGCTAGTGGATTGCAATCAAGAGGCAGGGTAGGGAGCATCAAGTTTGCTGGGTCTCTACCGTCAGTGCCATCTAGATTCTTCATTGCTGACCAGGAAAAATATTTGGTGAGCTTTCATGGTACCGGGGGCTTGAATTTCTGTTTAGACATGTCCCCCATGATCCGCGATGCTGGTGGGTGAGCCTGGAGCTGTGTACAGTGGTCCTCTCTGCTGTTAAGCCACTGTATTTCTCCTTCTAGGATGGAGCAAAATAGTTACACGGCCATCCCGCTCTGCAGCCGAGCCACGCACTCTATATGAATATTTTAGTCAGAAATATTTGACACTCACCCTCTACACTTAGTAATTCTATTGAATGTTTGTGGATGGGATGCAAATGTGTGCTTGTGCCTAGATTGCAGTGTTTGTTAAAAATAAGCATCCAAGTTCACAAATGCTGAAAACAAAAAACATTCAGAATATAATCATATTTTTTCAAAACATCACCCTATATGCTTTATACCTAGATCTTCTATTTTACAGCTCCATTTTTTATTATATCTGAAAAATGAGAAATATGAAAAAGAAAAATGCCTGTTGTTTTGCAGTGCAGACATTGATTTGAATACATTGGCTGTATTTGGGAATGAATGTGTTTTTTATTATGTACATTATACTGTCTTGCTTTGAATAAATGACTACTTGCTCAATATACTGTACATGAGATTTAGATTGTTTTATGTTGGCAAATATATACGCTTTCTTCTCCTATTCTGGTCATTCAGAAAGCTGTAACCTGCTATCTTTCATCACAAAACATAAAAATTAAAAATTTCCTCAAAATGATATCATAAAAATTTCCAGCTGAATTATTATACTATTTAATTTGCATTCTATTTTGAAAAATATAACAGTTACATTGAACAATGTTCTTTTTTTTTTCCTTTTTTTTATTACCTTTTATGGCATTTGTGCTATAACAAATATGTCCTATGTTTGTTCTTTAGATTTCTATTTCTATTTTAGAGCAGAGTACTGCAAAACCAATCAATCAGAATAAAATAACATTTTGTGTCTCATTTGTTTCTTGCCAATATATTTTCCTTTGGAATGCTTATAACTATTGTTAAATAAAGAACAAGTGTTGCATTACACCGCTTACTATAGCCACTTTCAGTTGAAAAGGTATGGACAGCCTAAATAGCGAATAAATGATATGCTAGTGGCTTAAACATATCAGAAAAGAAAAATATGTGTTCTTGAAAAAGATATGAAAACATTTTTCTAAGGTAGAAAACCGGCAAGTCCTTTTAATCTTTTTATAACTTCATACCAGGCACTTGCGGGGGTGGGGTTGGCGGAGGGTGCTTGAGCTGCACCTTTTCACCTTGATGCCCAAAGTGCCCTTTTGTCAGGGCAGACATCCCAAGACATCCCAAGTCTCCCGTGAGGCACAGGAGTCTCCCGCATTTGGGCTGCGGCTTCCTGACACGCGGAGCAATGTCCTGGCTGCCCGGCTGTCAGCTTTCAGTGTATCCCCGAGTCAGAACAGGGCCGATGCTTTCTGTATAGTTCTGACTACATCCTGTCACAGACAGAGTGATATCAAATGCACTCCACCTGTGAGAGGAGAGATATAGGAAGCATTGGCTCTGCATGCTTCCTCCAGCGCTGCTTCTCGTACTCTGGTGTTGATGTTTCTCAGAAGAGCCAGCATTTTCCACCAGCAGTCCCAACCAGCAGTAACCACCAGCAGTACCCACCAGCAGTACCCACCAGCAGTACCCGCCAGCAGTACCAGCCAGCAGTACCAGCCAGCAGTACCCACCAGCAGTACCAGCAAGCAGTATCAGCCAGCAGTACCAGCCAGCAGTAACCACCAGCAGTACTTGCCAGCAGTACCTGCCATCAGAACCCACCAGCAGTACCAGCCAGCAGTACCTGCCAGCAGTACCAGCTGTCAGTAACTGCCAGCAGTACCTGCCATTGGTACCTGCCATCAGTACCAGCCAGCAGTACCCAGCAGGAGTACCCACTAGCAGTACCAGCCAGTAGTATAAGCCAGCAGTATCTGCCAGCAGTACCAGCCAACAGTACTCACCAGCAGTACCAGTCATCAGTACTCACCAGCAGTACCAGCTAGCAGTACCCGCCTGCAGTACCAGCCAG